>NC_137932.1:40263362-40670862 GCF_963969265.1 Rhamphochromis sp. 'chilingali' | reverse complement strand
CGTTTCCGAGGATAGTAGGCGGGGCCAGGTACGTGCGTTCTTTTATGCAGAGCTACAGATTAAAAATGCCCAAGGCGAAGCGGTCAAAGTCTGGCTGTACTTCACAGCAAAAGATGCAAACTCAGCAGCCTGCAACAAGTGCTTTAAGCTGATACTGTGATACTGTCAAAGGAGGTAACACCTCGAATCCGATGAAACACCTGGCGACGCATAGCGTTTTTTTAAAAGCCGAGAAATGCGCCGTATTTGATAGCTTTCTGCAAGACCTCACACCGAGCGCATCTACTGTGCGTGGGTTGCCTGTTATCTGACCCGGAGTTAGCAACATCCCCCAAAAAACCCGAAGAGGAGAGTCCTGGCCCCTAGCCCTGCCAGTGTAGCAGAAATGATGACGGATGATGATGCAGCAGCAGCCGTTCTTCTCTGCGTGAGTAGCTTCATGTTGTCTGTGTGTAATTTACGTTGAGTAGGCTAACCACGTTATTACATTAATGCATGTAAAGTGAACTAGCAAACATCATCATAGCTACATGCGGCTGTCTTCTTGTTTGATGGCAGATACTCCCTTCACCCTGGACAAAAAGGCTAAAATGACCAAAGAAAAAGTGGAAAACAGTTAAACATGAGAGGTTTTGGACAAAGTTTGTGTTTTTTCCATTGTTTAAGCACTGCTTCCAGCCAAGAGTGATGCCATATATGCCCCATAGCTGCAGAAAAGGCTAACATTGTTATCTTTTTACAAAAAAACAGCTGAACATGAGAGGTTTTTGGACCAATTTTGTGTTCTCCATTCTTTAAGCACCGGTTTGAGCACCGTTTGAGCACCGGCACCGTTTCAAAAGTACCGATTTGGCACCGGTATCGGATAAAACCTAAACGATACCCATCCCTACTGCTGACCAAAAAAAAGGACAAAGGTTTGTCTCATATTTGCCACAAAAATACCTCGATGATCTCCCAAGACTTTGGGGGAAATATTCTGTGGACTGATGAGACAAAAGTTGGTGTTTTGGAAGGTCTGAGTCTCATCATAAAGTCCCAGCATAAAACTAACACAGCATTTCAGAAAAGGCCCATGGATGTAGTAGCGTGATGGTCTCGTGCTGCTTTGCTGCTTTAGGACGACGTGCCATAACTGATGTAACCATGAATTTTGCTCTCTGACAGAAAATCCTGACAGTCTGTTTGAGCCCTGAAACTCAAGCACACTGCAGCAGGATTGTGATCCACAACACACCAGCAAGTCCACCTCCGAATGGTTCATTCCTCTTTAATAGAATAGAATAGAATAGAATTCAACTTTATTGTCATTGCACATGCACAGGTACAGGGCAACGAAATGCAGTTTGCATCCATCCAGAAGTGCTTTAGTGATATAGATATATTACAATATATATTAGCAATAATATAGATATGTAAGTATATTACAGAAATGGGTCTATTATGGTATGTTATAATGTACACAGTATGAAGTATGTTGTGAATATTCTATAACTATAAGTATGTACAGGCTGTAGTGAGTAACTGACTAATAACTGACATCATCATTTTTACTCAGTACATTTGTATTTAATCAGATTATCTTTGTGTAATATTAAACCCTGTTTGATAATGTGAAGCATGGATGTGTGACAAATATGCAAAAAAACTAAGAAATTATGAAAGGCTTTCATAGCACCATATGTGCAGTTGAGCAATTTCACAAAATTGCATCATTTTTCAGTGTCAGCTACAGAAACAGGCCGTGCTTGATAAGAGCTCACCTAAGTGCTAGAGTGCTGGAGTTTACAAGAAATCTTGTGTAAGAAGTGCAGTTGGCATGAACCACGACTCAGCGCAGAAAGACCGACTGAGCAAATTAACAGGTTGCTGCACAGGCTACCCGTGTGGGTACAGCAAGTTCTGGGTCTCGTTGTCACGTGCCATGCCCGATCCACTAAAGTTTACCGTGTTGATACTCGTTTGGCCCTGCTGGACCCCAATAGGTGACTCATGTCAAAACAGTTTCAAGAGTTATACAATGCTCTCCAACATGGCTGGAAACCGTCAGCAACAGCTGGGCAGGACAAGTAGCAAGTCTCGGCTCTGCATTTCATCCCTGAGCAACACTTCACTGATTAATCACCCTCTCCGAGCACACTTTCCACAGCTGATGAGAACTGCATGAAGCTCTGGATCCTGATCTGCTGAGGTGGGGTTACCCCCACTCGTAACACGGGCTTTCCTCCCAACAAATACTCTGATATCAGGGAAGCAGACACATCACAGTGTGTGTGTTTATATGTTTACAGAATCAACAGGCCTCGACCCTTTTTCATGGATTGGTCTTTAATCTAACGGATTAAACAATAAATGTACTGTGATGTTGCTCTCCAATGGCTCGGGATTTACTGCAAAGACAGTACAAGAAGCATGGATTCATTAAGGTCCTGATTTTGGATTTTTCTTGCAGTGAATCTTGTTTAAATATCCGCACCAGTACCTGTTTACTGGGAAGAGCTTGGTTACTTTGCTCCCAGCTGCTTTTGGGAATTCAATGAGTATCTGGCCTCTTTCCTCCCACTGCCTAAACACTCACAGGCTGAGCACCCTTGCACCCCTGAGTTCCCTGCAGCTGTCCTCTGGGTGTCAGAACAGCTGGATACCAGACCTGACGGTGATGGTGGTGCTGCGCTAGCAGCAGCAGGCGGCTCGTATTCCCCAGCTGCTGGAAAGCCCGACTGCTCACTGTGCCGTCTCTGGGGAAGCTTCACTCAGGATAAAAAAGAAAACTGAACTGAACATAATAGGAAGGAAAAAAATCGAGCGGAGGCAGCCGGGTCAGCTCACTCTGGGAACGCAGGCTGTGGAGACATAACCTAAACAAGCACAAGCTCTGGAGAGTGGAGCGCAGACCTGCAGGCCGGTGAGGGTGGTGCATGGTACAGCACATCACTGCACACACCTCAGACACCACCACCTCCTCCTCACCCATCCACCCCCTGCCCCCCTTTGGTCATTCAGAGGCGGTGGAGGATTTCGCGGTATGACCATGTGCTTATAACACTGAGCCTATTCATGCCGTCTGCCCATTCATCATCAGCATTTAGGGAATACAGGCAGGACTGTTTGGATTCTCAGCACAAGGCCGCTCCAAAATATGAAACCTGAACCCCCCGTCTGTTCAGTGTGAGCACGGGTGGAGTAAACATTTAGTGCTCATGCCTGAGGATTTGGAGACCACAATTGTTCTGTGCAGCACTGAAGTATTTCTGGCGGAACGATGGCTTTCCTTCATCCTACTTCAGTTTGAGAAGCTTTCTTTTCTCAGAGGCTGCCAAGACGCATCTCTCAAACATTTTGTCCTTCCAGGCAGCTTCACTGTTCAGAAACACAAAAGAATAAATGCGATCTACGTGACTTTTCCAGCCTCATGCTTCTTATTTTTCTGGTCTGTTTCCCAGAGATTTTATAAACCAGAGGTGGAGCTGAAGTGTTGCAACAGTCACCGCAGACTGAAATCAAGTCACTAGAAAAACTTAAGTAGAACAATTTCTTTGTGTGCATTGTTTCCACTGGGACGTCCCAGTGGAAACAATGCACACAAAGAAATTGTTATAATTTAAGAGCGCAACAAGACATTAAACATCTGAAGACTTGATCCCAGTGTCCACACTCACAGATCTGTCTGTTGCACATTGGATACTTTATCAGGTACACCTTGATGCTGTGTATTTGTAGCATAGATTCAACAAGGTGCTGCAGACATTTCTCAGAGATTTTGCTCCATAGCATCACACAGTCGCTGCAGATTTCAGATCATGCACCAGAAGCCTTTGATACAAGGCAAGATAGATCCATACTGTACTTTAAAGTTGTTTGCACCACGTTCTGAAACTACCATCTAAATATCACAGCAGAAATCTTCTAACATTCTACTTTAGTTAGTCTGTGTAAATTTTAGCCACAGATTCCCATCCTTAGCTAACAGGAGTACCACCAGGCGTGGTCTTCTGCTGCTGTAGACCATTTCTGTGCATTTGGAGATGCTCTTCTGCAGATCTCAGCTGATTTGAGTGGATACGTTACAGTTGCCTTCCTGTCAGCTTGAAGCAATCTGGTCATTCTCCTCAGACCTCTGGTATCAACAAGGCATTCTCACTCAGAGAACAGGATGTTTTCTCTTTTTCAGACTGTGCTCTGTAAACCCTGGAGATGGTTGTGTGTAAAAATCCCATCAGACGAGCAAGCCTTTCCCATTCGGATGCTCAGTTTAAACTTCAGGAGCTCATCTTAACCATGCCTAAATGCACCGTGTTGCTACCATGTGACTGAGCGATCAGATATTTGAGCACCCTGATGATGCTGCTGCTTCTTTCCTGTTCATCGTCCTCTTGTTCCACAGCAAAAGCTCAAAAGTGATGTGATGGAAAGGAAAAACAGCTCAAAGAAGCAGCCTCAATAGTCAGTTGTTATTTTCATTAAAGTGTCAGATAGAAGAGAAGCAATCACAGCCTATTGCTTAATTCAACACTTTGGGGGATTTTTTGCATTGGAACTGAATGACTCACTCTACTGGCGTTTTCCACTTGTTTCAACAAAATAAGTCTTCAGTCACCACTGGTCCTGATGACTTGTTAACATGAATATCTTCACAGGTTCAGTCCCTGGCAGCGTTGATGGCTCTTGGCCTTCTTAGCGTTTGTTCACATGGTGTTTTTATAGAGGGTAACGTCTCCAGCGGCGGCTCTTCATTTCCCCACAGGCGAGCAGACCGCAGACTTCCTGGAAAAGGCTCAGTGGCACGTTTGCAGATCAGTGAGCCTTGCACATAGGCAGGCATTAGGTGACCTTTAAAATCAAGTCATGTTTGTTAACTGCAACAAGTAGATGGATTAAGCATCTCTTGACAGCTTAATGGGAAAACACACAATGCTAAAATCTCCATCCACATAGCTGTGAGCTAGTATATTAGAGGTAAGGCCCTATGATCCCCTATGACAGACCTTCCCAAAGTGGGGGGCGCAGAGCCATTGAAGGGGGGGGGGCATGAAAAGGAGAAAAGGAAAAGGAGTAGCCAGCACGGGGCTCCCACACAAATGCAAAGCAGGAGATGAAGCATCGCTGAATATGTTTCCAAACCAACTTCATTCTAAGCCAAAGACTAGAAAATCTGGTGAAGCAAATCTTCCCTTTGGCTTCACCTTCACAAGTGCTGAGGTAGGTCTCCCTGCAGGATTGGTTTTCCCTGTGTAGGGAGCAGCGCTGGGCTGTTTAAATCACGGACAAACAGTATCCCACATTCTTGATTTTCTACTCCTGACATTTTGGAGATGTTAGCGCTTTATACAGTAAAGTTACAGCGGGATAATATCAGGCTGATCCTGCCACGATTTGTTCCCTCGGTTCAAATCACGGACAAACAGGATCCCACAGCTGTTTATGTTTTTGAACCCATTTTGGACAGAGAGATATTTTTGAAAAATGTATTGACAGCAATGTTGAACATTATTACACAGGAACAAAACAACTACACGTAAAATAATCACACGTGACGCCTCTGCCTTTCTAAATGAAGGGACAGTAACTGCGTGTGTGTGTAAGCATGTAAACACTGCAGACAGAGACAAAATACTGTTAATCTGACTATCTGCCATTCTGCAATTCATCTCATGTAAACAATAACGTGGCGCACAGCGTGACGTGAAAAAGGGCACATACCTTTGACGTTGCATGACGAACTCTGTATTCCTCGTCCACACATAAACCCAAAAAAGGGTTTTTTAAAAATCTCCGTTTTCGGTGATTCGAAACGCTGTTTACGTGTGAACGAAACAGCTGCGTTTTCAAAATCACCCGTGTAGGTGCGGACGCAGCGTAAAAGAGTTAGTAGTTTATTTTCTTACTACCTGTAATTTATCGCAGATTACTTGTATTTGCTTAATTGTTTACTAAATGTTTGAGGTGTGAAAAAAAACGCAATGGAGCAAAATATGGGCGTGTGTGGTTGGAGGATGTTTTTGTGTGTGTGCATGCGCGGGGGGGATATTTTTCTTGTAAAACAAAGGGGGGCCCAGCAAAAAAAGTTTGGGAACCACTGCCCTATGAGCACTCTCAGCTGGAAAGAAAAACTCCCTTTCCAGAGGAAAAAACCTCCAGCACAACCAGGCTCGCGGAGGAGCAGCCGCTGGGGGTTGAAGGGAAAGAGAAGAGGGTGAAAAAAGATAAGATAGAGACAAAACCCACAGTATGAGAGAGAGGATAGAGTTTAATGACATGCAGCAGGGATTTATAAATATACAGGAAGCTATCAACTGGGATTTTCCCACACTACCATCTCTGGGGTTTATCATCTAACCAAGCAGCAGTTCTCTGGGTGAAAATGCATCGCTGGCGCCAGAGGCCAAAGGAGGGTGGCCGGACTGCTTTGAGCTGACTCAAAGAAGTCCTATTTTCCTTTAGTTTGCTGTGGTGGTGTGTTTATACCAGGACATTGTGGGTTTACAGAGACAGAGAGTGGGTGTGGGTAGGTAAACCAATTCAGAGCCACCTAAAAGAATGTTGTCTATACAAGAGATGAGTGGGAGGGGTGCTAATAAGAGGTGAGATGCAAAAGGGTCTGGTCAGTGATTATGGGGTACCAGGCTACAAGCTGACCATCTCCATCCCTTTATGTCCCAACTTCCCGCCCTCATCCCAAACCGGTCACAGCAGATGGCCCCGCCCCTCCCTGAGCCTGGTTCTTCCAGAGGTTTCTTCCTGTTAAAAGGGAGTTTTTCCTTTCCCCTGCCACCAAGAGCTTTCTCCCAGGGGCTCGTCTGATTGTTGGGTTTTCTCTGTATTATTGTAGGGTCTCTACTTTACAATATAAAGCGCTTTGAGATGACTGTTGTTGTGATTTGGCTTTATATCAGTTGAATCAATTGCAATTGAATCAAATCTATTGATGGCTGCTTCCAGCAGGATAACGTGCCATGTCACCAATCTCATTAATCACAAACTGCTTTCTTGAACAACACAGTGAGTTTGTACTCAAATGGCCTCCACAGTCACCAGATCTCAGACCAGTAGAGCCCCTTTAAAATGTGGCAGAACAGGAGATTCACATCATGGATGTGGAGCCAAGAAATCTGCAGCCACTGTGTGATGCCATCATGTTAATGCACCCTACTGAATCTTTGCTGTAAATACTTGTCTTTACTGAGTGCACCTGTGCTATAGCTGTGCAGTGGTAGATTTTAATCCTGAAGAAGCTGCATAAAAAAAAAAAATTACAGCTTGGAAACAACAGAAATGTCACCTGTAGCACAGAGTTACAGCCACTATCCACATCCACCTAGTCTAGCATGACTTCCAGGTAGGAATAAGAGTTTTCTGAGGCTTCTACTCCTTTCTGAAAATTAACAGCAAAGTTCACAATGCCCACTTTGGGAATATGATTCACAAATAAATCCTGCTGCAGTCTCCTCCTACTCCGCAGCGACAGCCGAACAGCATATTTCTATCATTCACCACCGTTTCACCCTGCGTTATAAAAGGTGTAGGAGTTTCTCTGCACAGCAGGCTGATGCTTTAGAAGAGGCAGGACAGCTGAAGCGAGGTGAACCTGGGTCAGCGGCAATATTGAAAGGGACTCGTGCACTTTGTTCCTCAGAGATGTTTAACCGAAGAGTGTCTGGTACAGTGGAGTTAAATGATGGTGGTGCAGACACTACTGAAGAAGCAGGAACATTAGTTTGCAGCAGACTAAACACATAGGTTCCCCTATCTCTCACACACACACACACACGGGTACGCCTATAAATCATCTGAAGTGTTGGGCATGACTGGCCTGCACGCCTTTCATTTAAAGCAGCTGCAGAAATAAACGTGCCGTAATTATTAAAGGTGGACCGAGACGCATGGTAATGGACTTGTGTTGAGATTGGCACCCGGATGGATTTATGACTTCACTGAAAAGGCAACTGACAGCATGAAGTCTTTATGCGCTCTGAATTTAGGTGATAAAGTAACCAAACACACAGACTCGTGTGAGGATTAAAGCCTTCAAATCTGGTGCAAATTAATAAAGTTAATAAACTAAGAAACTCAGACCTGCACAAAGACCATCTGAGCTGCTTTTTCAGGTCAAGTGTTTAACCTCTGAGTAAACACCCAGAGCAGCCCTCCCTCTGCTGGACAGACAGATTAGACCCTTTATTTTGATTTTCCAGGGAAAACCAAATCAACTCGGTTTTTCAGTTAAGAGACTGAAGAGAGAAGAGAAATCACGATAGCTGCGTCTCTTACCATCAAAGGAACATCGACAGATGTTTATTAACAAGCTGTGTCATAAACAGAGAAAATTATTTTAGGATTTTTGCCGTTTTCAACATATTCGTCGTCTTTTGAAATTCTTGTTTCTTTGACACTTGTTTTTTGTAAAAAAAATAAATAAATAAGCGAAATCCAGCATTTGAAAATCAGAAAATTAGCATGTGTGATTATTTTTGTCATTGACTGGCACCCGCATTCAGCGTGAAGTACAAAGCAGCTGCAAATAAGCTGAAATTATACATCAGAAGACAAACGAGTCAAAGCCTCAGGGCCTCAGCTCTCCAAAATCAGTTTTAGACCCCCTTCATTATCTTGTAATCAAGCTGTCTCAAATCACAGATTATCCTCTTTACAGGAAGCAAAGTATAATAGGCCAAAGCAAAGACAGCGTCACGATAACGAGCGCACAACAGCCGAGAGGAGCGTCTCTGTCGTGCTCTTTAAGAGTCCCTGAGAAAGAAGAAAAGTCCTTTGGGCTTGAAGTATTGTTGTTATTTATTACATTTGTCTGTTTAAACTTTTTAAGGACATCTTCAATCACTTTATAGGTCCCTTACTAGTACTGGTTTGGACCTGCTTCCGTTTCTGAGCTGCTGCAATTCGTCATGGCAGAGATTTGACAAGGTGCTGGAAACATCCCTCTCAGGTTTTGATCGATGTTGACATGATAGCTTCACACAGTTGCTGTAAAGGAGAATCTCCGGTTCATTTGAAATCACCGTAATGTTATGGGGTGGTGTGTTATCCAGCCAGAAGGAGCCATGGGACACGCGGTCTTAACAGCTGGACGTGTTTAGCAACAACACTGAGGAAGGATGTAGGATTTAAACGATTCTCAGCTGGTACTCAGAAGCCCAGTGTGCTAAAACTACTTGTTGTTCCTAGAGTATTTAAAAGTAGAATGGGAGGGAGAGCCTTCAGTTTTCAGGCCCCTCTTCTGTGGAACCAGCTTCCAGTTTGGATTCGGGAGACAGACACTATCTCTACTTTCAAGATTAGGCTTCAAACTTTCCTTTTTGCTAAAGCATATAGTTAGGGCTGGATCAGGTGACCCTGAATCCTCCCTTAGTTATGCTGCAATAGACATAGGCTGCCGGGGATTCCCATGATGCATTGAGTGTTTCCTTTCCAGTCACCTTTCTCACTCACTATGTGTTAACAGACCTCTCTGCATTGAATCATATCTTTTATTAACCTCTGTCTCTCTTCCACAGCATGTCTTTATCCTGTCTTCCTTCTCTCACCCCAACCGGTTGCAGCAGTTGGCCCCGCCCCTCCCTAAGCCTGGTTCTGCCGGAGGTTTCTTCCTGTTAAAAGGGAGTTTTTCCTTCCCACTGTCGCCAAAGTGCTTGCTCATAGGGGTCATATGATTGTTGGGTTTTTCTCTGTATCTATGAAGCGCCTTGAGGCGACTTTTGTTGTGATTTGGCGCTATATAAATAAAATTGAATTGAATTAAAAAAAAAAAAATACCCCACAGTACTAACACCACGAGCAGGGGCCTGAACTGACGACACGAGTAGGATGGATCAGTGCTTTTCATGACCCTACCATATGAATATTGTGTAAATGGTAGCCTCACTCTCCTCTTGTTAGCCGACAGGAGCGGCATCTGGTGTGGTCTTCTGCTGCTTAAGCCCATCGGCTTCACAGTTTAACCATATTGCGTTCAGAGATGCTCTTCTGCATATCTTAAATGTAAGAAGTGGCTATTGAGATTGCTGTTGCCTTTCTAGAGCCATCTACTACCACTGACTGGATACTTTTTCAGACCGTCCCCTGTAAAACCCCAGAGATGGTTGTGCAGAAAAATCCCAGCAGATCAGCAGTTTCTGACACACTTGGACCAGCCCCCCCGTCACCAACAACCGTGAGTGGAATTTAGGATTGTCGTCTAGTTTGATTTTAAAAGGAAAGTTTTTTCTTTCTTCATGAGCAGGCTGTGAGTTAAGAAAACCTCTCTGTCGTACAATAACCTGTTAACAGTGTCAAACGGCTGTTTGATGATTTTAATGAAGTCAAATGAAGAACTCAAAGTAAAAGAACCAACACTGAGCTGAATCCTCAAGTCTGTATGTATTGAAATCCTTCCATATTACAGGTATAACGTACAGTACATGTATATTGGTGTACAGACAGGCAATTTAAAAAAGGGGGCTAAAATTATTGAACGATACAAAGAACAGCATATACAAAAGCTTATTTAATGATTCAAGTACCTTTAACTTTATACTTCAGTCCTCTGGAGAATTCAAAAGCATCTGTACAAAATGTACAAGAATTGTATCCCAAGTTTCATCAGCCCCAGGTTTCCTCTGCGATTAACATCTGACTGTATGTCGTGTAACTTTCAAAGTGAAGTGCAGGAGAAGCGAGGAACACAGAAACTCACAGTACAAAACTTCCATCAGTGAAGTTGCAGAAGTCGAATTTGAAGATTTCACTGAACTCACCCGGAGGCGTCTAAACTGGATCCATCGGGTTAATGTCTCAGCTCAACACACGAGAGGACGGAAACAACAAATGTCTCACAGCAGGTGCATTACTCACTAACACATCCGGTTACTCTGCATCGCTCTGAGTTTACAGGTCTGTCATTTTCAAAACATTCCCAAAAACCTGCTAACAAATTTCATTGAAGGGTCGGTGTAGTTTGCTCCTAATTAGCTATGAGAGACTGTGTGCACCATTTACATGTCTGAGTAAACCTCGGCCTCTGTGCTTCAGCGACAGCCGTTCAGTGGATCTATATTTAATCTCGTCTTCTGTATAGTTAGAGGCAGGAAACAGCACAGTGCTGAATTCAGCTGGTCTGAACACGCACACAGCAGATTAATTGGACAGAAAAGCACTGATATTGCTTATAGATTCATCCATGAAATAAGAAGATGCTCATTTTCAGAATTTTTAGTTTTCTGCTGCTTTTTAGTTACGCTGTCAGGGGCAAATGTGTACTTCCCAATGAGTTGCCGAGCGGTTTCTGGCAGTTGTGAGTTGAAATTGACCACAAATGCGTATTATATAAAGTTGCTTTGGTTGCTAGCGGATTGCCACAGTTGTGGAAGTCTGCAAAGCAGATGCTAAGTACTTTTGAAGTGGTAGTAAATCTTGAAAAAAGTCTGACCAAAATAATGAAACGATGATAAGTCAGTGGTAAGGCACAACTTCCATATCTAGTTTGTGTCGCACTTTTTCGAGCTTCACTAAAACTCAGCGGTGTTTGCGGATGACTGTACACCGCCCATGCAAACTATAGGCGACAACTGCAATCTACTAGCAACCAAAGCAACTGCAAGGAGCTATCTGATGCCTTTGCGACCGCCAACAGCGACTCATCAGCCGGTCAGAGAACTCACATTTTTCAGTAACGACCAAACCGAACAGCAACCTTGCACAGAGGAAAAAACAAAGCCAACAGTTGTGCGTTGATTGCACTGAATTTTTTGGTGTCAAAGACCAAGCGTGCAATACCCTCAACCTTTAGGTGACCACGTGGGAGGGAGCGTGTCTCCAAAGAAAGCCGGGACACGGACTGACTGCATTCGCTCTCAGACAGATTGCTGAGAGTTTGCAGATAACTGTTGATACAGTCAGTCTGCAGCGGTGAGGGCGACTCATCTGTGATGCACATCTTTACAATAGGAAACTTGACTCACCTGGTCTAAACCGGTTGTACCGTGGTTATATTCCTACATCAAAGCAAGGCTGATGAGCACCTGTGTCATTTTGCAGTTAAATTGCCGTCCTGCAGCAACTACATCGTTATTTATGGAAGAATTACTGCTTCAAATTTAAGCGATTTCATGCAACTGCCAACGTGACCTCATTCAATCACAAACTGATATCAGACTGACTCCAGCATCTTCTTCCCGTCCTCAAAGCTACACCTATTTCAAAGGCAACAAGTTTATTGCACAGTCGCAGCAACGTTTTTGGTACAGCCACTGTATTTTGTGTGACTGCAGCATTAGATACGTTACAGACAACTGCTAAGCTATAAAACACATTTTACCGCGCGCTGCTGTCGTCTTATTAAAGGGCTTGTATAACGATCGATAGCCGACTGGTTTACAACAGCAGGAGGATGTTTTGTTTTTCTGACGAGCTGCTGTGAATGTCGAGCCACTCGACTATGGCAGGATTGACCAGCATTAACTGTTTTCTTTTAGTTTTTCATGGATCTACTCTGGGAAAATGCCATTATGATAAAAACAGCGTTACACTGTCACACCGACAAACACCTGGAAAATTATTGACCCATAAAATAAAGCGTTGCCTGTATCTACACAGTGAAATCATCCCAATAATGACCGATGGTTTTTCAAACCACTGCAGGTACTTGTGAGAAATTACATTTCTAAAAAAGAAAAGCATTTAAAAATCAAGTCAAATCAACTATTTAACCTTACATGTGAATTCATTCTGGGTTTGCTGCTGTCAGAGATCACTGTACACTTCAAAGCCACCATCCAAACTGGTAGACGTCTGTGGTGATTTAACATAAAAGCATACGGACACTTATACACTTACTGATGATTCTCTAAAGAAAAACTTACATTAAAAAAAATGCTGCAGCTCATTAAAAGAGTCCCAATGAAAAGCAGAAGCAGTTAACAAAAAGCATGAAACAGAGCCTTTAAAAGTCTGCCGTGGGCTTACTTCTCTGTGCAGCTCTGATGCACCACAACTTTAACTTTATTAAAAAAAAACAATAAGTGTCCTTCACCGTCACAAAGTGTGACAGCAAACATTTAACTCAGTCAAAGTAAGCGACAGCCTTGACGGCATCTTTACATTCAGTCTGAGTGTAATTATCATTGGATTTAAGACTATGTGAATCCTTCCAAAGGCGTTAACACTGTACCATTTACTTACTGTTATACATCCTATTAACATGCACAGTTTAAAAATAAAAAAAATCCACTGTTGAAGCTCCCCTTCAATTGAACGAAGCACTCGCCTTGGTGAAAACGAACTCATGAAAGGGAGCTTTGGCTACATTAGATACGGTCGCTGGCTTTGATGGGCCGTTTCTGAATGAGTGTGAATGCGAAGTGGACATCATTCCAACTTTTGTTTTTGTGAAAACAGCCCTTCTGACCGCGGGTGGACGGCGCTCTGCAGCGTCACGGCCGCTGCGAGTCGTACTGCTAGTAGCGGTTCAGCTTGTCTGGGTCATTGGAGGCCATGTGGGTGAAATCCTGGAAAATGTCCTGGTACGTTTCATCTCCTGTAAAAACACGGGGGAGAAAAGATGTGAGTAACAAAACTTTTTTTATTTTCTTAGGAAACAGTGTAAGACCATAGACTGTATATCAAAGATGGACATTTTGACCTTTAAAAAAACAAAAACAAAAACTAGATAAACAAACAAAAGGATTATAATTTACAAAAATACATCATTTTGTAATTAATAAGATTTAAAACTAGCAACTGGTCACTTCTGTACAGTAGTATTTTTTGCAACCAGAAGGGTCGCCCCCTGCTGGTCATTAGAAAGAATGTCGGTTTAAGGTACTTCCACAAAGCAGTGAATTTATGCTTCAGAGTTAAATCTGCACCGCCTTAAGATACGGCTGTGAAGTAATGAATCCTTCTTTGAAGACCACTTTAAGTCCACTCCCTGGGGGGGCGCACGTGCAGCTGGTGCACTGTAAAGTCCCCGTTGGTGAGTCTGTGTGGTCACAAAAAACAGAAACGTGGCATCCCCACAGACCCTTGCGGTCCAATCTATATCGCTCAACGTCTGTGTTAAATCTAGCCGTCAGTAACCTGAAGAAATGCATCTGTACATCGTGTTAAAGCAGCTGCAACGATATTTATTGGCCTGTTCAGTACAGTAAATTCCTTCTGTGCATTTGCTTCCACTTTTTCCACCAGAGTTTCTTTTCTTTTTTTTTTATTCATCAGTGAGAGAAAAACAATTATTGCCTCAATATAACTCGCAGATTTCAGTAAATCCCTGGAGGGAGACTCAGAAACTATTGCAATGTGAATGAGGAACAAAAAGTCAAAAACGTAAGGAACAAATATGTTTGCCTCTGAATGGTGCCAGGATTTTATTTGTTTCTATTGTAGCTGGCACCGTATCTAAAAACACAGAGTTACTGTAAAGTAATCACAACATAATCCCCGAGCACAGGTCTGAATACTGGCAATCATGCCGGCCACTTGGTAGGCTTTACAACGATTCACCAAAGTCGTCTAAATCAACCACGAAACCCTACGCTGTAACCTGACGTGCCTCTCCCTAGAAATGCACTGTGATTGGCCCGTTTAGTACCATCCTTCCCTCCTATTCACATCCAGCTATTTCTTCTGTCGTTGTATCGCAAATCAAATGAAAGAGAAACGATCAATTCAGCAAGAGAATCTTAATTGCCAACGTAGTGGCAACAATGTTACCCCGAACACAGGTGCCACTTAAGTGGTTTTTGTAATTTCCACGTTTGCAGTTCCACTTTCAGCCTCATCATCGGACAGTTATCGCAAAGGTACAGCCAGACGTCTGCGAGCCTGCCTGTTTTTGTGACTCCAGCTGCACAGACTCTACATAGGACTCAGAATTATGGAAATTATGTACATCTTTTATATACAGTCTATGACAAAAACACTTCATTGTAGATACGTTTAAGAAGGAAAAAAAACTGTTTACTGGACTGCTCATAACTTATGTTCACTACAAACTAAAGTATTGACGGAGCTGCATGAAATAATAAATCCTCCATCTCGTATCTTCTGCTGTAGCACAAATGTTTTGTTTCCTGCGTAGAGGCAGGTGTTTAAACAATGTTCACAAATAGCTGAACTTTTCCCCATATTCCCCTTCATATTCTGCCAAAGTCTTCAAGTTGTCAAGACTACAGTGATCATAAACCCCAATGCCCTCATTGTGCAGATGTAAAGCAGGTAAAACATGCACAGAGTTTCATGCAAAGTGGGGAGGGGGCTCATGCAGCGACAGTGTCATCAGTGTCAACAAGAGTGAAAAAGAAAAAATAATTAGCCATACCTGTTAAGAGTGCTGGCGTGGTTGCGAAATATGAAACAGAACAATGTAGAGGGGAGAAAAGAGGCGAAGGACAGAAGAAGCAAAAGGCAAATGTTTGAGGAAACAGTCAGCGAGGCCCTCGTTAGCAACGGGACACGGACTCGGAGAGAAAAGACAGCCCACAGACAGCAAGTTTGTTTCATCAACAACTGTATTGTGTTTAAAGTGCAGGAGTTTATGTACAAAAATACAGTTGTGTTGGCCTCAGCACCCCAAAGAAAGAGAGAAAAGAAGAAAGGCACAAACTCTGGGGAGGAGAGTGAGAAAAGCAAAATACAAAAAGTGACAGAACAGATTTACATAAAAGAGAACGTGAGAGTGTGTTAGGAGGAAGAGAAGAAAATTCCACCTTAATCAGATCAGTGGTTCTCAGTCGGTTTTAAGGGTAAATTTCTTGTTTTGGGGGGTTTTAAGAACACGACATGATGTTGTAAAAGAATAGTATTTAAAAACATCGTAAAATTATTTTAAAAAATCATTTAAATGCCAAGAAATATTAAACCGAGAACCACGGCTCTGCACTTCAAACACTCGAGTCAAGAGAACTTCTTTTAAAGAGAAAAGAAAAGGAACAGAGGACTGATGAGGTCACCTCTCCCTCACATTCATTAACCCTGAATATCCCTCATCACTCTCAGCACTCATCAGCTGATTGGAGGGTGCTGATGAAGAGGCGCTGGAGTACCAAACATGTTTTTAAATCTCCTTTTCTGCTCAACACAAACATCCTCTTACAATCACTGCTAACAAACCTGCTGCTGACCTGTTCGGCATCAGCAGCAGTTTCTAAATCAGTCTCTATCAATAACCATTAAATAAACAACAACAAGACAAAAGAACTTCTAGTTATTTGTTGTAAGGTCCAAACAGCTACTAACAGTGCATCTTCCTCCAGCTGTGCATTTCGCCCTTAGTGTAAACGCTCCGTTCTTCGAGAAGAAATGAGCTCAGCCCTCCTCTTCCTGTGTGTCAGCACACACAAATGAATAAATCCTTTTGCTCCACAATCGCACACAAACATTTCATAGAGAACTACTAAACACCAGATCTCTAACATCCAGGGACATCCACACAAATCAGCGATTAGAAACGTTGGATTGACGCTCTGCCTGCAGCAGGGGGCGCTGCTCTTTCAGTGACCGTTTCATCAAAGTGCTTTGGCGCCCTCCGAGCAGTCGGGGCAACATGAGAGAGACGATGTGGGATGAAACTGGGGTACAGTTCAATCATTCATTGCCTGTCAGCAAACCTCACCCTCCTCTCCGTCTACATTCATTTTGAAAACCTAGATTGTTTTACAGTTTCTTTGCTTGTTTTTTTTTTAAATAATAAAGCTCCCATAATGATTAACGTGAATATAAGCCAGGACAAGCAGGCGATCAAAAGCTATACATGGTTACATGTGGATACGTTTCTAGACTATTGCACTATTCCCAATGAGTTGCTGCTTGAAATGTACCACCTTCAAATCCACTAACATTCAGGACGATTAGTGCAAGGGCTCTAAAAGTCCTTTTGTCTTACAATTCTGGATTTCCCATGATTATGGGCAATGAGCAAGCACACTACAACCAAGACACTCAAAAGAAAAGTATGCGAACACAAGAGTCCTCATGGCACTTACTGCTGTGCAACCAGAGTCACTCTAAAAACATCATTTACAGCATGTACAGTAAGAATACCTAGACTTACTAGAGTCATCTCTATAAAAGAAAACTGCTCTAAAAACATCTGTCATGTAACACCAGAAAGATGCGTCATTAAATAAGTAAACAGGACTTGACAAGCAGTTAAGACTTCAAATAAGAACCATACAGTCATGGGAAAAGGTACAGCAGTTGCATAACCATTAACAGGAAGGTGCATAAATGACTTCTGAAAGGTCAGTTGGAAAGGAAAAAAGATTACAGACACGCCTCTCACGACGATTTTAAAAAGCATCATTCAAAAAGTCTTGATTATTGCCAGATACTGTAGTAGAAACTGCCCTCCCTCTGAGGTCTGAGTGTCACTGGATACTGGTGGCAGTTACTGGGCAGATTTATTTATTTTTTTATTTATATATATATATATACTTTTTTTTTTTTGCAAAGATACTGTGACTGCTGGCAGAAACACAACAGGAATTTAAAAATAACAATTACTTTAATCAAAACAAAACCCTACCTTCTAATCACCTCTAAAACCGAGGAAAAATATTTTTGTGCTATCAGTAACTTGACATGAGTAACAGTCACTTAAATGGAAAAGGTGGATGTTCCAGTTTGGAACAAAAACTAATACTGCCCAGAGTCGATGGCTTTAACCCTGCCGCTGAGGGACAAGGTGCAGAGCTGGTGGAGCACCTGGCAGGAAGTTGTAACAGCAGGACACACGAGCACAGCTGGCAGAGTTAGGCTCAGCTCACTTAAAGGCCAGTGGATTAAATTCCTCTCAATAAAGAAATCGCCCAAATTTTTAACAATACCCCTGAGAATGGATGATTGGGGGTGGTGCTCTTTTAAGTCAGCTGACCCCAACTCCGACACTTTATGTTTCCTAGGCGTCGTTGGCTCAACGCGCAGCGGCTGGTTATTCAGATTCATCCAGCTGCAAACTAATAAACTCCTGCATGCACTTCCTGTACTGCATCTCGGTGGGGCTGTTGGAGTTATATTGACCTGACTGGCTGTAGGGCCCCTCCGCCTCCCGCATCTCCTCGTTCATCTTGGCTAGTCGCAACCTGGGGAGCGAATAAAGAAACAGGGAATTAAAGGTAACAGCACATCTCAATCCACTCTGTAATCTAAGATTAGTACCACGACACTCACAGGGTGACAATGTCTGCGTTGGCCGCCTCCACCGCTATGGACAGCGGTGTTTTCTCCTCAATGTCTGTAGCGTTTTGATTCGCTCCTCGTTTCAAGAATAAACACACTTGCCTGCAACGGAAATGCAAGTTGTTTTTTTTGAGTGTAAAACATAATCCGCGTTGCATTTGTAGTAATAAAGGTGGGGAGAAGTGGAAACAAACCCCGTGTGTCCCAGCATGGTGGCATGATGGAGGGGTCCTCGGCCCTGAGCGTCCTGTTGGTTCACATTCGCTGCATTTTGGAGCAGAAACTCACAGGTGACCAGAGACCCCTGAAATTTACAGGTGTTTATAATGACACATGCCTTTCTTTCAAGAAGCACAACACATTAGGTCTAGATTTGTTTTAATTCACACACTATGCTTTTAACAGGTAAACATGGAGGAGTATAGATATTAGTATCTGCAAATGTCTCAAACCCAAACTAAAGGAAAGCTGGATTAAACTAAACAGGTGTGATATCGTTTCCATGAAGTCAAATGCTCGAGTAAATAAGAACGTCTCTGTAATTTTTAGATAATACTGGCGTTCATCACTGCTACCCTGCAGGCTCCTAGTCGATGCATGTATGGCATTAATATCCAATTTCTAGGTGACTTCCTTCTTGAGTTATCGTACAAGATATTCATAAAGCTTGACCTTAAGATCGATGTTCAGTGAGATTCTAACTCCTCACAGATTATTAAGTAGATATTTAGTAAATCGCAACCCCCAATCCCGCCCACTCTGCAGGCAGAGGAGCCTTTTACGACCGAGAGGAAAAAGCTACGAGTTTATTATTTGGCTGAAACTTGACGCAGACATCGAAGACAGGCAACACTTTATTTCATCCACCTGTGTGACATAAAACTGGTGAAAAGGTTTTAAATCTGCCGACCACTGAGTTTAGCGATGTATCGTACCAAGCTGAATTACTGTAGCCATACTGACCCCCTGCACTGCCATGATCAGCGGGGTCCTCTTTTCCTCCTCCGTATTGACCCAGTTGACCTCGGCTCCGTGGGCTAGCGCCTCTGCCATGTCCGGCAGGCTGCGGGCGCAGGACGCCCAGTAGAGCTGAAGACCCGGGCTGTACTCCTTGGGTTCATAGAAAACCATCTCCTTACAGGGTGACGGAGGAGGCAGTGTGGCGGGCATGGGCATGGGTGGAGTCTCAGCGGGTTCTGAAAATGAGAAGATGGGTGTGAGCGAAGTCAAAGAAATTTTCCTTCTAACTGAAAAATACTATACCTTCTACAACACGCCTTACAACACAAAGCATGTATGATTGCATAATGCCCTATTTCTCTCTCAGAATCTCAGCGTCTCAGCACAGAAGAAAGCAGAGGTGAGTGCGTCTTACCTGCATCTGCCAGGCTGTCATTGGAGGGGGTGGTGGCCAGCATCTCCCTGCTCCCATCAGCACTGTTCTGGATGCCGCTGTCTGCACTTTTTACTGTAAAACAGAGTCTGAGTCACTGCTTGTAGAAGAACGTGAAGATATTTGCTGAGCGTATGAAATAAAAGGAGCACTCTGCTACTGCTGCTTGTTTCTGGCAGTGGAAAGTAACTCTTATCAGAGCTTGTTTGTAGCCAATCAATGTGTTCGGCCTCTCAAACTTATTTCAGCCTGATTAACAGAAACAGCAGGTGTTCCTAATATTTTTTACTCAAGGTGCCGACAGTGTGGGAAGAGAAAGAGAACCGGATGACAGATCCCCGCCTTCACCTTAAATTCCAGGTCCCTAAAAACCAAAAATATGACACAGATATATGCGAAAATACCAACACACTAAACAAAACCATGTGTGAGAAACACTCCCCACCCCTCAGTCCAAAAGAAAAAATGCAATACGGAAAACGTGACTGGATGGCTCATTAGCACGGTCCGTATGAAGAAGGAAATGAGGAGGATGAAGAGTTGTTAGTCCTCAGCCCAACGCCGTGACTTCAAATGGACACAGGGGATGGAAAGCAAGCGAAACACTAAGCATTCAGTACTTACTGCTCCTGAGCTTGGAGGAGGTGTCAAAGTAGGAGAAGAGCGAGTCAAGCTCGTCAGGACAGAAGAGAGAGTCCCGGCGGGCCTCGGCACCACTGGCAGCAGCTACGCAAGGGATGATGGGAGTTTGGAGAGCGAAGGGTGTAAATTGAGTGGCAGGGTGGGGTTATAGGGAGAGGCAGTCAGGGCAGGGGTTAGTTCGGAAGCACAGAACAGCCAGAGGGGGAGGAAAGGACAGAGAGATTTAGGGAAAGGGGAAAAGCAGGGTGGAAGCACAGACAGTTAGACTACTGGCTCGGCTGACGCTGGAAGAGACAGACTCTACGGAAAGCAATGGGAGGCAAAGAGAGCCGAGACATACGCTATTCACAAAGAACATGCAGTATGCCGATGGGTGGACACTTCTTCATGGTAGGAAGCGTCGCACGAGCAAATCCTTCTTCGTGTGATGTATTTATTTAGTTTGTTTGTTTTTACTGGAGAAAGTTCTGATTCTGAGGGAGAAACAACCAAACTCTGAAATCAGATTAATTAATTTTGTTTGGGTGCTATAAAAAGAAACAAATTAAAAGATAAAGATACATTTAAATGAAAAAGAAAACAACAACATGTTAAAAAAAAAAAAAAAAGTATAAAAAAATATTACAAAATATGTTTTGGAGGCAATGATCCACTAACAGTTCGAATCCCGAGGCTTGCAGCGAAGCTAACTGTCGGTTTAAAGCTGTGTTTCTCATTTACTTTGAACTGACCTGACTGCCCTGAAGCATTCGAACCAGGTCGAAGTTTTGGTGTGGGTGGAGGCGCTTTTGGTGGCATGTGCTCAGAGTTGCCGCTCAGCCTCTTCTCCTGTTTGCTCAGAGAGACCACTTTGCTGCGAAGCTCCTCGTCTGACGGCCGGCGTACAAATCGACGATCCACATACTTGGCTTTGATGTAGGCCTCGACCTCGTGCCTGTGAGCGAACCAGAAAAACATTTCATTTATGAATGAAGTGAAAATGAAAGTTGGCCGTCAGTGAGTCATAAGTACAATTTACTAGGAAACAAAATAGGTTACAAAAGCAATTTTTTGGTCTGAAATTACAAGCATGCTCTCTTGTAACTCGGTACCTCGGATCTCCCGGCTGTGGTTTTCTTGCTCCAAGCTCCTCTCGCCGAGCTTCATAGATCTGGTTGATTACTTTGTTGCCCAGTTCACACATTAACTGGAAAACATGTAGATTAACATCAGTGGACTAATGTTACTCCAGCCATATGTTACTCTTCCTGATCCTTAATGGATTTTATTAAAAGGCAGAGTGATAACAAAATAAAAACTGTGTGTGTAACCAAGGCAGACCATTCATGTGCATTTGTTTGTAAACCTTCTTCTTACTCACCTTTAGCAGTTCTGGTTCCCAAGTGTCCAAAGTCAAAGAACGAACCTTGGAGAAATGCACTCCCAGACTCCTGTAGGTGGCAGAAGCAGGAAAAAAAGCAAGACAGTGTCAGCTCTGTGTACTTTAAATTGTGAAAGCGATAAAATGTTTTTGTTTTAGCTTTGTGGTGAAAACTGTGGTCTCACATGTTCACTCACAAAAACCCATGCACAGTATGGAGAGAACAGATTTACAGACAACACAGTCCCACTGTCTGTGAAATATACAAATGCACGTAGTGGGAAAGGAAAAAATTGTTTTTGATGTGTCCTCTAACAATCTTACTAAATTCACGCAAATCAGGAAAATTGCAAAAAGGCCCAGTGTATTTTTGGGTTGGTATCCTTGATGATCAATGCTGTACCGTGAAAGCGTGGGAAGCGACCTGACGCTTTTTATCTATATTAAACTTTAATTACATTTACCCAGGAAAATAATTAAAGGTTATCACAACATCTCAGTTCACACACCAGTGAGTTTACAGTTCAGAAACCCCTGAAGACATCTGTGATCCCGACGGAGGATTTTATATACTGGAGCCAACATACTTTGCATAACTTCTAGTTTTCACAGACCTAACATGAACTCTTAATGAACTGCATTCCTGCAGTGTGGTAGACAAATAAATAAAATGTTCCAGAAATGTCCAGGTTTTCTTCTTTTTTAACTTCTTTAAATTTTCTAAGCAATTAAAAGTTGGTTACTTAAGAATTTGATATTTTCCTTTAATCCTTTGTTATGTTTTGCTTCATCTTTATGTAAGAAGTTGCTCACAGCAATAATCAAAGAGCTGTTATAAGGATTTGCTTATGAAAATATAGCATTGTACCTGTGGATGCCAGAGCACTGTATACACAGGGTGATGCCCAGGTTGATGCTGGCCCAGCGGGGCTCCGGCTGCCCACAGTCGCAGCAGCAAACATTGCCTGGGATGGCCAGGACTTTCTGCAGGGCACTCTCTCCTTTCAGTGATCTCTCCTTTGGCTCCCCTCCAGAGTCCAGGCTCCCTGTTGATGTGGACGACTTCCTATCCAGCTTCTGACAGGAAAGAAACGGGGAAGGCGCACAGACAAAAATAAAGGACAAAGCAGACGTATTAAAATGAGTAAATAAAAATTGATCTTCAGGGGAAAAAATGCAAGAAGCAAACAGTCAATGAAAAACTCTGTTATTTGCATAAATCTACACAAATAAGTGTTGCAAAATTAATAGAAATCCTGCCACATTAGTTTTGAGTCAAAAGACTTTGTATCTTGGCTTTCTGGTGTATGTGTGGGTTTTTACCTCACTGTCATCTCCCTTGTCGCGGAAGGCGGTGGCGATGCTGTTCTGGACAGCTTTGATCCAAGCCTGTCGCAGCTTCTCGGAGTCTGCCTGCATCATACAGCTCCTGTGGGGGCAGACAAGCGTCACACAGCTGCTGTCGGCTCAGAGCAGGAGTGTCGGCACCAGAAGGCGGGTAGGCTGGTGCTCCACCTTGCCACCTTTTTAAAAATACTCATGTGCTCATTAAGCTGACAGAGGGCGTAACGTCACTGACTCAAACCTACTTGGTGGGTGACACGACTTCAAAACAGAAGCGACGCTCTATGTCCTCGCAGTGCTTGACTGTGCATAGCCTCAGGTCTTCTACCACCACTGTAGGGTTGTCCTGCAGGCACAGCAGAGGGACTTACATCCAGCAACAGGCGCCCACTTCTTTTACCACAAAGGTTATTGTTCGCAGAACTATATTGTCCAGTTTCCTTAACATTTTTATTAAGTTGGTAGTGACAAGTTCTGTCGCACTAATAATAATTACAGTTGGGGTTATTTTGTTGTAGCATGATGCAAAGCGCAGAGTATGTAACAAAGCCCCAACTGCTCTTGCTCTTTTGACTTTGGTACTATAATCTGGGACAAAACTAAATGTTAGGCCTCTGTGACACAAGCCTCGAGGCCGGTCGGCAAACACCTGGCAACCACAGGCTGCTAAGGACAAATTTGCTGATTGGAGAGTGGTTGCTGGCAGTCACCAGGTGAAAACAGCTGCATGGAGGTATATGGTGCTGCGCTGAAACCTTCCTTGCAATTGCCTTGGTAGCTAGCACACTGACCTGTCTGCACACATGCACCAACTCTTCACTGAGCAGCAGTGAAACTTTGAGACTGTAAGCCTTCAAAATAAAAGTTGTGTCTCACAGCTGCACCCAGCATGTTTACAGAAGCACGACTCTTCCTCGGTTTGCTAAAGCTCAGTGACTAGTTTTTGGTGCAGCACCCTCTTTCTGATCAATTTCATTAGCAACATCCAGCAACCGCTCTCCAACTGGTCATTGAAAAGATTTTTTTCCCTAGCAACCTGTGGTTGCAGACTTGTCTCTAAACCTGTGTGGTTGGAGAGTTTTCATATTCTGACAAGGATAAATGTACATAAAGTAGAGATTCATTTAAAAAAACAACTAAACTTTTCCAGTATATAAGAGGACTTTATTGTGAGCTCTTTCTATCAAACACACAGAAACCAGGCGCACAGCTGTGCCGTCCAGTTAAAAATACACAGAGAGATGTTTGTGCTGGAAGTCAAACGCGTGCATGACTGTCATGGTGGCCGTGCAGAAAGTCACTTGACATACCTTAAATTTCTTCTGGTAAACCAGCTGATTGTTTTGGATGGTGAACCAGCGCCTGAAAGAAGATCACAAGTTTATTAGAAGATAAAGTCACATGCAAGTGATGCTCCTAAAATAAGACGCTTTGATATCTTCTGATGTGGATGAGAGAGAGTAATCCTAAGGCATGTGAACACAACACACACAAAGACAAACTATGGTATTCTGCAAAAGTATATGTTGGTTTGATTCATAACATGTTTATATCCACTTGGGGAAAAAATGGTCAAGAGGAAGCAAAAACTTGAGTCTGTATGTTCTCGATTTCATTTGTGTTGATTTACAGGAATTAAAACACAAAGATGACAAGATGAATGGAAATTCTTCCAAATTATTAACACTTCCTGTGAATCTTAGCTAGCTTTACTCTGCGTCTGTGATTAATAATCATTCTTAAAATGCACTTGAAGCTTTTCCTAGGATATCAAAGTATATAAAACTCTGCAATCAGTCCAAAGGAACCACTTCAAAATAAACTCTATACATTATACCTATTCCATGTCTTGAAGGCATTGCTGGCCCTCTTAAACAGATAACCCTCCATGGCGATGCCGTTGTCTGTATCCACATTGTACTCCAGCTTTGTGTCGTCATTCGAGAAATCCTGAAAAATAATAAGGAAGGAAGAGAGGAAAGCAAACAACTGAATTAAAACAGGAAAAAACACATTAAATCTTCTGATGCTGGTGAGTTCCTCTTGTTTATCTATATCAGGGTTTATCTGTATAAGCTAAGTGAGTGTCACGGCCCCGCTGACCTGACTGACGATTCGCGAACCAGGAAAGACAAACAGCAGCCACAGCGTACGAGCACAGGCCAATAATCTATAGCTACCAATGCAATGTAATGTAATGCTTGAGAAAGAAACCTAAGTGAAAAAAAAGTGTGTCGAGATACACCGTATTTGTTAACAATTAACAAAAATCCAGCAACAAGGCAAACCAACATTTGTTATTTAAAATACTGGAGACACGCAGAAGTATACAAAGCAATAAACGTGGTGTTATGAAGCTTTTATTGCATAGCTTCTTACAGCAGTAGTGACGCACTGCTCTTCAACGTGTAACGCAGGAAAAAAAAACAACCTGTCATGCATCCCATCTCTGATTGACTCTCAGTCGTACGTGTTGTCATGTGACTGCCCTCTCAGTCTGGCTTTAACTACCAGAGCAGCTGCCACACTCCTAACACCCTCCCAGCTTTCTCAGCTTCAGGTGACACCGGACACCAGAAGCATGCGCGTGCGTGTGTGTGTGTGTGTGTGTGTGGACTCATTTTACATCAGGTGTCACCGTCTCCAAAATCAATTACAGCTCGATACATCAAGATCTGTTACTGTGGCGAGCTGGGGACTCATCCTCTTTGTTGTCCTTCTAGAAAGATCCACAGTCTTTTTTGTAACTCAGACTTAACTCATTCAACCTGCATTAGAAAAGCAGTCATCGGCTCTCAAGCTAGTTGAAGCTTAGTTGAAGCTAGTTGAAGTCTTTCTTATCTGTTTTGAAAGTAAGTGTGTGTCTGTGTATATATATATATATATATATATATATATATATATATATATATATATATATATATATATATATATATATATATATATATATATATATATATATATATATATATATATTTATTTATTTATTTATTTATTTATTTATTTTATTTTATTTTCTGTACGAGTTGTTAAGCAACTTTAAAATGTTTTTTTTTTCCCCTTACATACCTAAATCTGGGTTTGGGGTTGTGACAAAACATTACATTACAAAAATACAGCACAAAGCTACAGCACCATGATAATGCTGGAAAGTGTTGACACAGTGGGTCATTTCAGCAGTTATCAAATGTCACCTGACCATCGCAGATGTGTCAGATGCATTTCCAGAGAAACACTTCTTTATAGGAATTATTTAACATTTCAGTTTCCTAATATCATTAGTTAATTAGTCTCATTAAAAAAACAAAAACAAACAACAAAGGGATGAACGTCGGGGTGCCAAACATACACAAGTAAATTTATACTGGAGAAAATAAAAGTAAAGACCATGAAAACTTGTGAGTGTAGTAATCTGTTTTTTTTTCTAAAAAATACCCATTTTTGCTTCCATATTCCAGCTTTAATAAAATAAAAATAATATAATATAACCCTTTAGTTCACACAGGGTACAATCAGGTGTTTTCTGTTATTTTGTTTTGCTTTGTTTTATTATATTTCCTCTTTTCATTGTCTTAAGCCATTCTAAGCATACACAGGTTCACCTCATTTAGTTGTCATGTAATTAAATAAGTAAAATTGCTATAGCCATTAATATCTGTGAAACCATTTACCTGATTTGGAATGTTTAAAGAATATTATGAATATTATAAAATTATGTAAAGCTATCAACAAAATATCTATGCCTGACCTGCAAGATTGTGGTTTCTACAGGGCTTCAAATCTGCTGTCAGAGACTTCATTCTACATTAACTTTTGGTAAACTCCTGAGAGTCCATATTCATAGATTCACAGTATCAGATATTACTCTAAAATATCTGAAGCACCTAGCTCAAGCAGTTTTCTAAATAAGGGAATTTTGGCTCCTCAAAAAATTGCTGCAGGAAAAACATCTAAAATCTGCCGTTATTCCTTCCTCTGAAACATTTATATGATTAAACTAATGACAGCAGGGACCAGAAAATTTAAAAAAAAAAATCCTACTAAATCTGATTCATTCCTCTGGATTTTTTTCAAGGAACATCTGGGATTTTCAGGAGCAAACACTGAATGATCCACGAGTCTCTCATGGTAACTTCCTGAATGTACAACCCCTGTTACAGCCCAGAGATGTAGATGTAACCCATGAAAAATATGTCCTATTCCATGTTGTACCGAAAGGATATGCACACATGCACACACACAAACACACTGGCAAGCACAATTTTCCAGCACGACATACACTGGAATGAGTCGAGTTATTTTTGTGCACAAGGGGAACAAAACGTGTCTGCGTTTAGTTTCTGATTAGGGACACAATGGAAAGTCCAGGCATTAATAAATCCCCGTCTTCCTGAAGGTGGGACAAAATTTAAGTCCCATAACTTTTAACAATTATTCTTTAAACTTCAAACACTAGAAACAGCGGCCCCTAATTTCAGCTTGATGTGTGGTGGCCGTCACCCACACATCAAACAAATGCTACAAATGTTACTATTAAAGAATGACAGAGTTTCAGCTGCTGCTGTCACGTGAAAAACTTTCCAGTTCTTGGTTTCAACTACTGGTTGAGAAACCTGACGTGACCACTTCAGCTTGGGAAAGTATCGTCAAACCCATGACATAAACCTAAAAACAGGTAGTGGCTGAAACAAAGCTCATAGGCGCTTGTTCTTAGTTCCTGATTTTAAATATATTATCTAAGAAGTAAAGAAAAAAAAAGTTATGAAAAACCGCAAAACAAAACAAATATGTAGAAAAGAAAAAACCCCGGCATTAAACCAGAAGACTTCAGTGACGCAGACACTGACAATAACGATGACACATCAGAATGAAACGAGCTGCATTAGCAACACTAATGCATGTGCTGCACTTCAGAGTAAGAAAACAGACAGAGATGCAGATAAACACTGTAATGAGGTCCTGCAACGCATGCAGGGGAGGAGATGAAAGGCCGAGAATCGATGCATTGACTCTACGTACAGAGGTCGACCTCCAAGCGCAAAAGTTGCTGTAGTCTGGTAAAAAGTGGAGCTCTGTCACCTCCTAAAACACCACACACAAACACACAGCGAGAGAACGACACACAGAGAGAAGAACATTGCTTTTGCTAATGCTAACACAGAAGAATCGGTCACGGATGTAAGTGTAAGAAGCCACAGACACAAACACATGCTTTACAAGTTCTTATCGGATGCACTCACCAGATACCAAACGTAGTGAAAGCGACTGAAAATCCTCATTTTCCCCAGATTATTGCACACAAATCAATTTGAATGTGTGTTTGCTTACGCGCGTCTCTGTGCAGCATCCCAACAACAGAAGCTACCTGAAGCAGTGTGGCCTGTCTCGTCAACAAACCCTCGCCACCTCCTCTCCTGTGGCTGTGCGTCTATCAAAACCTCCGTCACAGCCTCTGCTGCTCCTCCTTTAAGTGAAGGTCACCAGTGTGTCTGTGTGTGTCTGTGTGTGTGGCTCTTGTGACTGCTGGGTTAGAATAATCAAGTGGACCACGCAGAGGAGTTCGAGCATCAAACATTTATAGTGACTACAGTTTAACACTCAGTGCGCTCAGCTTTTCCCCTCGCTCTTTCATCTCCCTTGGGTGTGTGTAAATAAAGTAGCCAGTCTTTCAGGCAAACTGAATATCTGTAGCATTTGACCCTTTAACATGAACTGCAACCAATAAATAAATAAACGTCTTCTGTAAATGCCGGCTGAGTGTAGGCGTTTCTTGCACAGCTGTTACAACTGCAGTCACTTGTTATTTGCTCACTCTATGAGATAAAACAGACATCTTCAGCCCATCTCAAGCTTTCATGTAGCTACTGAAACATGCACTGAGGTGTCAGTGCTTCGAGTTATGCACACATTAGCAGAAAGGAAGTATCATAAGCACAACCTCAGGACCCCCCTGAGGACTGAAGCCTCCTTCCACACATAATGATGGGAAAGGATTTCAACTGAGATAAAAGGCAGTTACCAGTAGCAACGACTCATTTTCTTTGGCAGACATCAAACACATAATTCAATTCACCAAAAAAAAACTATTTTAACTCCTGAGTAAATGTCTGGTTTTAACAAAGTTGGGGAGCAAAAAGTGAAGCGCGGGTGTGAAAGTCAGAACTACTACTCAACTTCTTAATCCCATAGATCTGACTCCTGCAACAGCAGATCAACAAGCGTCAAGTCAGGCCTATATTTGATTTAAGTACAGTGGCCTATCTTATCAGACTAATGTCATGTTAGGGATATTTAATAAAGAAATACCAGCTCTAGAGGTTCTCTAAAGATATAGTGGCTTTTATCAGTGCGCTTTACTTCATACAAGTGTACTACACTCTGCAAATAACAGAACCTTATTCAGGATGACAAAATCATGTGCATGTTGTCAAAAAAAGCTATTTTCACTAAAACGATGTGAGCTGAAGATTACAAAAACGCACAGTGCAGGAAAAATGAAGAGAAACACTGCTTACCTGCAGTGCAGCCTGGAGGGAGTAGAAGAAGAGAAGAGGAGGAAAAAAGAGCAGAAGCACAAGAAAAGAAGAGACAGTTGGTTAGGAGTGTCCACGTACAGCCAGACAAGAGAGCAGGGTGGGAGCCAGACCGCATAAAAATAGCATCTAGATAAATTGAGGGAGGTGAAGTGGGGGATAGGTGCTCAAGGACAGGCGGGAGCTGGCACACGTACCATCAGTGACTGGGTAAAACAGGAAACAAGGATAAATAATGAGACTGAGGGGACAAAAGGAAAGATGGAAAAAAAAGGATGTCAAATGAAAGACGGGGCAGAAGAAGCTTCGCACATGCAGAGACTGAAACGAAGGTCACTGACAGGCAGACAAATGAACAGAAGCCCAGCAAACAACAGCTGGGTAAGGACACAGGCAGTCTGGAGTTAATGATGCTGTGGGATGTTCAATTAAAGTTAAGAGCAAATTTACTGCCACCACATAATGTAATATAACAACCCACATCCTGTCGAGGATTTTGTCTGCTGTGGGTTTGTACTCTGCTATCGGAAATGCTTTCAAATAACAAGAAAAATACTAGGATTAAAAGCTAAAGAGTTTAAAAATAAAAAAAGATCTCATTTGAGAAGCTTATCTTTACTTTTGCCAAATTAACAAATTATAGGAGAAATATGAAAAGCATGACTCTGGACAGAGACGCCGAAACCAAACCTTGTTTGTTTGGAAATGGGTTTCCGTAAGCTATCAATATTGCACGGGTGTGTGGCTTAGATGCTCCACAGGGATCACCTTACACCTGAGGGTGGAGTCCTACCTCCATTCATTCAAATGATAAACATGTTTCTATAAATAAACCAGCATATTAAAGTTGTTTTGGGAAGAATTCACTTTTTTTAAATTGACTTCAACTCCAATTATAAATCCAATCTAACCATTTTACTGACCAAGATTCGCAGCAGGCCTGTTAGAGCTGTAAAGGGCAAGAGGTAAGTGTAACCGCTCGATCACAGGGCTCTACCTCAAAGTGTTTTGATACATTTCCCCCAAATGTTCATATTTGTACATAAGTTACCCTGAGAATAAGCCTGGACGCCTTCACTTGTCATTCGTGCTTTTCATTCACATTAGTGCAGCTAATTATGGTGTTCTGTGGATTGAAGGTTATTTTCGTGAGCAAGTGCTGCAAACATTTTTGCACAAAATTGAGGGAACAAAATAAATAAATAAATAACACCAGATTTTGAGTGTGTTCGCACCTTTTGTTGGATGGTGGAGTGCTTCTGCTCCATGTCCCTCTTCTCTTTGGCAGCATCCACCACCAGCTGGTCCAACTGCAAGAGACAGAACAACCAGTAAGCCAAGCACACCGAGCCGACCGGTGACAAGCGTTTCATTCAAAATGACAAAACTAAACACTAATTAAGAAAAATATCTATTTATTTCGAGTTAAGGAATGAATGATCCAATGCCACCACATCTTTAAACTGCACCTAAAAGGTCGCGTGAGCATGCGTGCGTTGATGATGCTAACGCCACTTTCCACGGGCCAGACCGAGAGAAACATGCTTTTTCTCCTCTAACCAAAATGTACTCCTCTGAGGAGAAATTAGACGGGAGATGATTAATTCTCTTTGTCCCTGTGAGCAACCGACACATGTGGAGAGGAAAACAAAAAATCTTTTGAGCTGTGAAGGAAGAAACATTTTTTTCTTTTTCTTAAAGGCTTCAGTGAAGCTCTGGAGGTCACTGGGTGATGCCGAAAATATGCCAGTTTGCCTTGCAGCACTGAAATTCTGCTCTGTGCGTCTTTATAGTCTGTCGCCGCAACGTGACCTAAATTGGCATCACCAGCCTCAAAAACAAAAGATTCAGTATGTGATTGCAGGGCACCGATTTAAGGGCGAGCGGGGTTCAAAGTTTCATCAAGCAAATTTTGCAGCAATTTTCTGCTTTGTATCAATAAACTAGATGGAAATTCATACATTTGTTTCCTTTCTTAAAGCAGAGTATAATAAACGTGTGGTTTCTTTTACAAAATACACACAAACGTGTTACTATCACACAGTTTCAGAGACGCTTTGAGGGAGCTGCGTGTTTTGTTGTGCTCAGAGAGGAAATGGGTGGATGGCTGAGCAGCAGGCTGATAACACAGATGGGAAATGTTTTCCCTGTTGCCTCTGCAACAACTAGTCCGGTCCGCCTGGAGCTCATGCCATCTATCGAGGCCTGTCTTTATTTTCAAAGATGCTTCTGTGCGTAGCTCTCCTCACATTTTGTGACAGTGACTCATATTGCCTTTAACATCTTATCTTCTCAGGCCGAGACAAACGTTTGTCTCTACTAACATCAGTTCGTCATTTACGGACCACAGCCGTCAGATTAAATCACTCCTGACATGTAGCTGCAATGACAACGTCTGTGATTCATGGAAACGATATGAAACATCTTTCTGAATGAGCATTAAGCTCACGTGTGTTTGATCCTGAGGCTCTGTGTCACGGAAACATGAAGTCAGCAGTACATTTATGTCTAGAAGCAGCATTACGGTTTCAACTAGCGGTGGAAAAGCGGCATGTTTGACACGAATCACTGTGAGCTGCCAACCGAAGCCAACAAAAAGAGAACATCAGCAATATCAATTCAAACTCTAAGTCATGTGATCTTGATTTCACCTCCCTGTGAAGCTACTGTCTACACACCAGCTCACATTTTCAATAAGTATTTAAGTCTTTGGTTTTCATCCTCCTCTGTTGTTCCATTTTTCATTTTTTTAAGTTTCTAAACGTTTCCAGGTATCAACGCCCCCCCCGCAGCTGCTTTTACTCCAGCTCAGGGTTTATTCATCTTTCTAATAATTTACTCGCACTCTTGATGACTTTCTCATAGTTTAGAAGCATCGCGTCATATTATCAGACCTGTTGGCAGCTCCTCCACACCTCCCTGCACAGCCTCTCCACCTTCTTCAGCTTCATGATGGAGGTATAATGCACCGTCCACGGCCGCTGCTTTCTTTAGCACGGCCTTTGATCTTCCTCTCCTTCTGGTTTGTGCTGCCCCAAATTCAGCACGACAGGCTTGTAATCCACAGCACAGTTAAGCTCTTACTTGTTCATCCACTTGAAAACAAACCCTCTGTCTCTTTCCCCCCTCCGTCTTCAGGGTCTTTTTCAGTTCTGTCCTTTTTTCCCCTTTTCCTCACACAACACTCTCTTCTCTCTCCGTCGGTCTTTCGAGTCCATGCCTTTCTGTGCTTCTTCAGTCACATTTAGCTTCAAGAAGATTACACTCTGCCTCTTATCCTTTCCTAAAATCTGCTTTTCAAAGAGGTCCAGCCTTCCTTCGCTTCTCTCTCTTCTTTTTTTCTGTCAATGAGAATTTTCCAACTTCAGAACACAAGGGTAAGAAACCACACGCTTCTCTCCAACCCAATTAAGAGCTGCTGAATGGGCTCCTCAGATCTGGCTGTCAAAAAAGTCCCCCAAAAAATCCACACTGCATTTCCTTCTTTCACAGTTTGGCTATACGTTCAACAAGCTCCTCTTTTCTCTACTGCTCTGCCTCTTGTAACTGCACTCCTTTCTCCTTGGTCCTGGTCCTGGTCTGCTGCTTCAGCCTCTGAGCAAACAGCCTATATATTCCACAGCCCTGCTTCTTTCACTCAGCTGACTGTCAACCCTCCGAGTCCAACTGTGGGAAAACCCATTCCAGCTCACAACCTTCTTCCTCATTCCCGCTAAATGTAAAAGCTTCACTGTGATTACAATCTTCAAGTAACATTCAGGCTCAGAGGAAGGGCTTTGTTTATGAGAGGATGCACACAGACACACACGAGGGTGGAAACTGAGTTGACGAAAGTACTGCAGTACACACAAACCCACACATATACACGGACGAGATAGAAACACAAACACAGAGGGAGAAGAGTGGCGACCTCAATTTGCAGCTGAACTTATGGTTGGGCAGATGCCAGCATTTTCGCATTGTCATTACCAGAAATACTAGTTTAAAAATACACACACACAAGTTAAAATGAAAGGTGACAACAAAGCAGACGAGCATGACAACAATGTGAAGAGATGAGTTTCAGAGTAAAGTGTTGCAACATCTCCAGAGGCTTGGTAATGAACTAATCATTTGATTCAGGTGTGTTGATCTAAAACCTGGAAGACACCGGCCCTCGAGGCCTGGAGTTCCCCACACCTGCTCTAATGGAAAAAGAAAGACAAGCAAACCTGTTTCTTTAAGCACCAGTTTCACTTTAGCCAATTAACGCCAATCATAAAAATGTAAATGCAGGACCGCATGCAGAAAAACTGAACAGAAAAAAAAATAATGTAAATATTAGTCTTTCCCTCATAATATAAAGCGTTTACTCTTTACAGTGCACTGTTATGTAAACTTGGAAAGCAATTATTCTGCTGCTCTTCTAAAAATAACATCACGAGTTTACGATATCTTCCAATTAATCAACAGGCGTGGCTGAGCGACGAGCACTGCAGTGGATTCGTTTTATGCAGAGCATCAAACTAGAAAGAATAAAACCAAAATAGCAGCGAGCTGTACGTACGCTGCGCAAGCCGAAGGAACAAAAGGGAACAACGGCAGATAGATATATTTATGTACAAATATGAGCGCCTTTTTAACTGTGGCTGTGTGTTTGGATCCATCAGTGTCTGAAAGTCCTGGAAGATTTTTATATTTGGATACAGGTAACGTAGGAACACACCAACCCTAATTATGGGTGCATGAGTGTGCAGAGTGTAGCCTGTACCTGCCCTCCCAGCTGTTTCATAAGAGGCTGCAGTTCACTGAAGAGGTCATAACCTTGGTGGAAAAACGTCAGATGGGCGTACATGAAGGACAGCATCTATAAAAAAAACAACAACAACGTGTTTATTAAAACACTTAAGAGGAAGAAGGGTCTTTCCATCTCCATTCATCAAATTTAAACAGAAAAAAACCCCAAGTGACCATCACAGGTTTGTCTTTCTACTGGAAAAAGCTCATTCTTAATAGGAAGCATGCAAAATTTCCCTACTGTAAAAGGTCCCTTAAAATCCTTTGTCTAAAAACACCCGTGTCACATCCTACAGCTTTCCAGCATCATTTTTTAACTCTCCCTTGAACACCAAGTAGGAGTAATCATGGTTTCTCTTTTCTGAACTGAGCAGTTTCTGTTTCAAGCCTGCTTCAAAACACAACGACTGGCTGTGATTTCTCTCTACAGCTTACCAGGGCTACCCTTGGAAAAACCCGGACTCTATACTAATAGTCATCAAACACCAGCTTTATTGATATATCTCGAGGCGTTAAATCTCATCGTTAAGAGTGCAGGAGAGGTCCTCAAATAATGGAGGGAAAGAGCTAAAGGAGGCATTTTAAATTTTCATTATCTAGAAAACTATCTGAGCTCAGTCCTTCGAAATCATTTAGGCCGAATATCTCATCTTATGGCTCTAAGAACTAAGGACTATAATGAGTTAACACAGGAATATTTGGATGTATTTGTCTGATCTCTGACAGCAGATTAGGAGGCCTGAAAAAACCAAAAGTGTACAGTCAGGGGACTGAGAGTTTATTTAATGATAATGAAGCTTACACATGAAAACACATTTTCATCTGTCTTGCTCCTTTCACTCAGAGCAGGTTTCTGTTAATATTACATGTAACATTTGGGATTTTGATGAGTCATTTTCCCAACATGAATCTTCCTATTTGAATTTTTCCAGGCAAATCTGGTCATGTGGGAGGCAGTTGATGAACTGAGAGTGAACGACCCAGAACAGAAAGCTCATTTCATTTGAGAGAACGAGTAAACTTACTGATTTTAGGATCTCCGACCTTCTCTTGGACTGTAGCACGTTTATCTGAAAGTTCATAAAAACCAAAACAGTGAGAAGTAGGGATTATTATGAGAAAATATCTGGGACAATGCGGTATCTGACAGAAAAATGCAGAGAGAGAGTAAAAAGTGGAGTGGAGATGGGGGGGAAAGACTTAAAGAGCGTGAGACAGAACAGAAAATGAGACGAGCTGGTGGAGATGAAACAAAAAGAAGTGCCTGAGAAAAATCAAAGAAAGCTGACAGGCGTGAAATGACTACTACTGAGGCTGGATAAAATCGCACCATCTCCCTCAGCATTAATAGGCAGCGTTTCATTATGCCAGCACCAGGGGGAGCCCTCTGCCTCATGTTTAGGGATGTGGGTTGAAGCCTGTCTCACTTTTCATCTTTGCCTCATCGCCTCCTGTCTCTCCGTCTCCTTCTGTGTGTGAATGTTTGTGAAGAAGGCTCTGCCATTCGTCCAGACTAATTACCGCCGTCCTCATCTGGCCTTGGATTTTCTCATAGCTTAATGCTGCAGAGCAGGGATGTGTTGTGGTGGAAGGCCAGCTTCAGAAGTAATCCCACACTTCGCTTCATACTTCTGAATTAACCTAAGTCCAGCGGCCCCTTTTTGTTTGTGTAGTGAAAACAGGGTCACCATGCTTCAATACCCCGGAGAATAAAAGTAAAGGAAATGTCTTTTATGGTCAGCAGTAATTTCATGGCTGCAGGTTTTAAGGCAATTTTCTCAAGCGACTCTAACCACACTTGTGTTTATACACAGATGTTAACTCCCATCCTGGGGAGGAAGCTTATTTTTTTCCATCCCCAAACCACAACAGTTGACGCATTGCGACTTTTACAAGCCCCCCTCCTTCTCGATTACAGTCAATTAGTAGCTTTGACCAAAGCAGCACCTCTAAACGATGGTTATTTAACTCTCAGTGTGCAATATAGTGTCAACACTACAGCCGCAAGCAAACTATCAGAGCAGTTATTTGGAAATTGGTTTGTAAAGCTGCAGCAATTGCAAACTTGTGGGAATGTAACATTTCAATTTGTCACGTTTGGTTTGTCAAGTTTTTACGCACAAACAACTTTCACTTATCTCTAATAGTGGTGAAAACAATAGAAGTGGTAACATACGGGGGTGGGTTACTGAGCGAGATGCTTTTCCATTTTTCCAGACTAGCAGCACACTTCACCATCAGTGAGCCAGGAAATCCCGGAAGTTTAATATTTTATGCTGCAGCTCTACGTGGCACAGCATAGTAAAAGAGACATGCTTCACTCTTAAAACGCCGTGAATGCGAGTCTGGCTTACAACCTCACTCATATATTTTCCTCTCCCGCTACCATCTTGCATGTCACTATAAACTGCGTACTGTATAATCAAGCACAAATGCCACAAAGATGAAAAAAATAAACTAAAAAGCACAAAAAATAAAATAAAGTTAAAGTCTGTCTCAAATGTTTCCTGCAAGCACCGCTGCAGAAGTTAGTTTTTAAAGTGCTGACAGCACTGTCCAAATGTGAAACTTTAATGGAGACCCATTTAAAAATCAGCTGAGCTAGCTGCTAGCTTATAGATTTCCTATAAGCACACTAAAAAGCGAGATAAAAACCACACTCGTTTCTCACAGCCAGGACTCTTTTTTTTATGAGATGGTGATTATAGAGTGGGCCAGTGGAGCAGACTGCCAAACCTATATTAAAACCTCCAGTTTGGTTTCAATTCACCATCTCATTTGCTCAAGGAGTGAAGGGTGCCCATACAGCATTGTCTGTTCTTTTGGGAGGGAGATTCAATAACAGGGCCGCCAGCTGCCTTATCAGAAACCACAAAGCATTCATCAGCACTGCTGTGGCTGAGAGCAGAGCTGATGCATTCAATGGCACAAAAGCACTGAGTAAGGTTACAGCAGAAAATATCTAAGTGGCTTTGACAGAGAAAATGAGAAAGAAAACGAGCAAAAGGAGACGAACAACATTAATTCAAAAACTGATTTTGGAAACTGAAGAAACTTTTCCGACTAACCAGGTTATTAAACCTCTTTCTGAGTACTTTTTTTGTTCACTTTGGATAAAACAGAATCAAACGCAGCATTCCTGTGCAAAAATAGCATTTTTTAATTAAATGCTGAATAATAAGTTCTCATCCAAATTCTGAACATGACAGCGTGCACCTCAGCTTTTTTGAGATCCATACTTAAAAGCTGAATGTCAGCAATCTGTTGCTATATATAAATATAGTCTGACTGAAAACTGCCTCAGTTTCAAGTCAAAATCTCCCTGAAATAGCACCGCATTTCTTTTTTTAGATCATCCTACGTGTAAGCATAAAACCCTGTTACTGCTATTTAAAATGCACAGTAGGCCACATGTCAGTGCATCCCTTGCTGTCATTCAACATCCAGCGGGCTGTACCTGTAAGACGTAGTCGAGGACAATGTGCCGGAAGCACTTGCGCGTGGCAGTGAGGATGTTGGTGGCCTCCTCCACCTCGTGCTGCTTGTTACGGGGAGCTTGGGCATTCTTGATCAGCGCCGTCTCCTTTTCCTCACTCACTTTGTCAAATTGCTTCTTGGCTTCTTTGAACTTACGCAGGTCACTTCAAAGGAAGAGAGGTTTATTAGTATAAACATGACAGCAGATCCTGGGTTTTTGTGCGTCTCTCAGGGTACTCCGGCTTCCTCCCACAGTCCAAAGTGATGCAAAGCTTTGGGTAAACTGGTGAATCTAAAGTGACCATAGAAGTGAATGTGAGGTTATAGCCTGCACGGACGGACAATAACTTATAGCCTTATGACAAAGCCACTTTCAATTGTGTCCAATTAATCTTATAAAAAGGATGTGGGCTTTTCAGCAGTTTGAGCAATCATATATGATCGTTTATACTAATCGTGATGCGTTTTACAACAACCACAAACTTTGGTGGCCGAGTAGGGCTGAACTGTACGAGCATAAAGCCAAAGGAGCTCAACATTTAGTGTCAGAACTCAAGAGACACGACAGCTAATGTCACATTTTAGACTATAAACATGTGAAAGACGAAAGCTTGCACTGAAAGACTGAATTCTTACCCTAATTTAGGACAAACTTTAATGAGTTTCCACGAAGAGTGGGACTTCAATAATCTAAGACGTTAAAGTTTAAAGGGAAAGGTCCATAGTTACAGGAATCTCTGAATATGAATGAGCACGAGAATGGTCAGGCAACAGGAACATGTCAATTTAAAACAAAGGCAAACTCCTTGACCTGCTTCTTGTTAACCACATGCCCCACACTTATCATTTGCAGCCATTTTCCTGAGTGAGATTAAGTCACATTTGAGCACCACAAGATACTGAGTAAAGTATAAGTGCTGCTGATGAGGGTGTTTAGTCCTGATGTGCCAGAGGCAAAAACTGCTAATCCTTATAATGAAATAAACCAGAGAAGCAACTCCTTCCTGTAATTATACAAGCTGCCCAAATCTCTGAGCTAAATTAGGAGAACTGAGGAGGATGTTATGAAGCCTACATAGAAATAAAAATATTCTCTTATGCAATTTAATGACAATGCTGTCCGCATCATCCTGTAGTGTATTTACTCCTGAATATTTTGTGTTTGAAGCTGTGAAAGGTAAGTTAACCAGTTTTTACTGTGGTAATTAATACTCACTCTTTGACAAAGGTTTGAAGCTGCGTCTTGATTGATCTCTGGGCCTGATCGAATAATATCTGTGAAACAAAAACAGACAGAAAGACTGAGTGACTGCTCCTTCCCATTTGAAGAAAAGGTTTCTCTCTAAACATGTCGAGGAACTTAAGAAACAAAAACCTGACAATTTTATTCTCTTTCTAAGCCCCCGTGTGATTTCTAAGTTAGTTGTCAGCATCTGCTTAGGAGGACGTTTGTTAACATCACAGGGTGCAATTAAGCAGCTAAATTTACTCAAACGCGCTGACTTTGTAAACTCCCCTCATAAAGACACAAACACGAGAAATGACGTGATTCGTTTACTCTCGCTCATGAGTCATACCCTCATTAACCTGCATCCTTCCTTAAAAATGAGCTGAACCAAGCAAAAGGAAAAAAAAGCCAGACGAATGCATTAAATAAGGCTTCGGCGCATATCTGTAGTCAAAAACAGACAATATGAGCAGTGTGATGTGGAGAGGCCTTCACTGACAAACAGATTGAGCACTGTGAGGAGATCACGTGCTGAAAGATCGCTGAGCAGCAAAATCCTATCTGACAATCAGCTGATGTGACCGCAGTCTCCACCAATGAGTAACAGTCTCAGGCTGTTAGGGAACAAGGCAGCTAAGTTAATATCTCTACTAACTAGTACTAAATATCCTGGAATTGCAGTCTGACCTAAACATAGAACTAAAACTGTGCAGAAGCCAGTTTAACCAAACCTGAAAGGCAACAAACATCTCACTGAGGTGACAACATCTACATTATGTTGCCTCACCTAAAATTTAAAGCCTTTAGAAACTACAGTATGTAACCATGTTACTTCTATTCAACTGTAAATTTTGTATTTCAACTAGCAGTAACGATCACAGTGCAACGCTAACGCCTGGAGGCTCAATCAGGACATGTTAGGCAGAGGTAGTGGAGATAATTCCTGACAAGGGGACTCTCTAAATTCACTGTAGAGAAAGAGGCTCTAGCTCAAGTCCTAATGAGAAGCCCAACAGAGGAAAGTTTCAAGCGCCACCTTAATGCCGACCAGAGACTGACAAGTAGGGAGTTTAAGAAGGAAAGGAATAATCACATAATTAGATCTCTCCTACTGGGCTCCTTGAAGAGTGGGGAAAAGGCATCATGTTGGTTTATTTTAAATGATCTAGCATGCAACACATCTGTTATGGTCAACATTATACTAAAGCTCTTCACCTGTCTGCGGGATGAACTAAACACACAAACACTTTACACCAGTTATGGATGATTTATTCCAACAGATGGATTTCAACCCACACCCACAACCAGATCTGCTTATGACATCATGGACCGTTTTACTCCAGGAATTATTTTTATTTTGTAACAAAAGACAAGAAATCCCAAAGCGTTTGTGACTAATGATGGCTGACAATGAATAAAAAAGGAATTTATTGCAGCTGACCCAAGGAGCTTTTTTTAAAACCACTGTTTACAATAGGCATTGTTTCCTGTGTGTTTTTAGCAACACCCTGCTTCACATATTTTACAGCAATATGAAATCTTCCCCCAGGAAGATGCTTATTATAGCCACTTTCTTCACATTCAGCCACCATAGTTCAGTTCTGTGCTAAGCTTTTAAAACATGTTCACTGGACATTTTCTGCTTCTCTTTCTCAGCACAAGGATTTTTTTTTTTAAAAACGATCTGGATTTTATAGTCACTTGGGGGGAAAAAAACATGCATCCGGTTTTGGTCAGCGTACCGTGTGATAGTTGATCATCTCCTGCAGACTCTCGGCAAACTTTGTGAGACTGGACTGTGAAGAGAAGGAAGAGGACAGCCATGAAGGCAGGCAAAGAGACAAAGCAAGAATAAAACACAAAACAGCACAAGGTCAAATATAATTAAAACCAGTGGTTCAAAATGCCTGCTAAGCCACAGCTGCAGGGACAAATGCTCCTCAGGTATGAGAGAAAGGAAACCCTGGTGTTTTTGAAGCAACAATAGCACTTTGGGAAAGAATTCTTTTGGCTAAGTTACACTTTTCAGATACACGCAGTGGCTCAGCTTCAAACCTAAAGGGAGAGGCGGTGAACAAAATACACAAAGGCAGCCAGGAAGTGCTTGCCTCGGCATGCAAAATTTATAAGAGAGAACAAAACAAAACATCTGACCTCTGCGAGACCCAGCGGACAGTGCGAGGTTCTGCTAGCCCTCAGTTTTCAAACTTGGATAAATCTCACCATGGATGCAGAGTGAAACCCATTTAGAGTGATCAAACAAAGAGCTAAAGGCTTCTTCACATCTGGGGACTCTCATGAAGTCAGTAATGCTTTTACACCATCTGTGATGTTTATTTTACTGAGATGTAGAGTTTTCAAAGTTTTACTGGATATTACAGGAGGACTGTCACAACACAAGCTGGAGAAGAAGCAAAAAAATACTTCAAAGCATTTTGTGCAGATAAGATGGAGCAAAATTATATTTTTGTTTACCTCAATGACCTCATCTTTGGTGGACTGCTGTGCAAGCTCCCGGATCCCATTAACAAACTGTTTGTTAGCTGCGTTGTAGGCTTTTCCAGCATCAATCATCCCGATACACAATTTCACCAACTAGAAAGGAAAGAGGCAGACGTCAGTGTTCGAGGGGGTAACGGAGAAATGAAGAAATGCATTAACAATAGAAACACTTCAGTGAACATAAACTAGAAACAGTGCTAGAGATTTCTTCAGGGCATTGTCTCTTATTAATAACAGTGGAGTTCTGCTGCTGAAAATAGATTTGGGATTTTTTGTGGAAACTGGAAACGCAGAGAAAAGGACTAAAATATAAGATACTCAGTGCTTACTCAGTTTATTGGTAATTAACAACAGCCACTTCTTTCCCTTCTGACTCATTGAGGGCAAAGATAATTCCAGGTTATGTAAACTCCCAACAAATTCTGGCCACTCTCCATCTACTCCCACACAGCTGATGACACAGAGGCTGAATGTGCATCTACAGCCAAAGCAGCTACATGACACGCTAAGAAAATGCCAATTTTAAGCAGCTTCCTTCAACAATTACTAAATGTTAATGAACACCTAAAAGCTGATCAAACGCAGACTGACCCTGCTTCACGACTAATTATGAGTGAAGTTTGAGTCGGAAAGAGAATAAGCAATGCTGTCACTCAAAATGAAGCATTTCGCTTAATATTTAACCTCCTAAGACCCGAACTCTTTCACAGCAGCATTTTTAATTTCTCTTTGATATTTGGGCTGATTGGGACACGATGAATGTAAAAACAAAGAATTACCAGATTTTTTTTTTACCTGATTTTTGTTTCTAAGAAAAATGAGAGCCACAAATGAGGATATTCGTTTAAAATTTTGATAGAACAGTAGCAGTATAATGTCCTCGTAAGTGGATATCAGGCTCTTGTAGAGCAAAATTGAGTATTTTGGCCTAAATAACCCAAAATGTGACGTCCACATATGTGGACGCCAGGTCCTAGGAGGTTAAAAAATGCTCTTTTCCCCCAATCATATAACCGTCTCAGCAGTGAGGATACAAAAGAAAAAGACAGGCTCAAAGTGGAAAAAAGTGAAAGTGCTACAAAACATTAGAAGCACAAGACAAGTGGGTCAACACCTTACTCTCACACACATTTACACACATTTCCAGCATGCACACGTGTCATTTCCTTTCCATTTGAACAAAATACTTATCTTTAAATATGATTACACTACAGCTGCCTCAGCCCTGCTGCATGTTGTTAGGGTGTTTTCACACTTGTGGTGTTTAGTCTGTTTAAATCCATTGTGCAGATGTTCATTTGCGCAGATGTAAACGAGGTAACCGCACACCGAGACCCTTTGGAGGAGGTGGTCTCACTCTGGTTTAAAAAACACCCATAGATCTAGAGATGTATTCGCTTTCTGTTGTTGCTCTGTAAATAATTTCTTGTAGCACTTCAGGAATGCTTCAGGTAGACATGCTTTTTCATTGTTCTCTTGGTTCATTTCCAGAACATAAAAAGAGACTTAACACTGATGAGGGAAGCAACAGTTTCACAGAAACAGAACCACAGTGACACCATTCAGAAGACACCAGTATGTGAAAGGTTTCTACTCCATTGTTTGGAAACAGGATGTATGAGAGCAGATGTAATGTGTACACTGTCTCTGTTGATTTACTTCTGATCCAACATGGCTGTGCACGTTATGGTCACACAGGTAAGCAAGCTTGAAGGAAAAGCTGAACTCTGGTATCTGAAGACAACTTCACTTCACCCAAGTCAACACATACACACTCAGACACACACACACACTATCACAGCCATACTCACGCAAACACACCCACTCTCTGGCAGATCCTTCCTCTCCACAGCAAGAGGGGAAGTGAGGCTGAGTCACGGAGGTGGAGTGAGGAGGAGGGTGTAAGAGTAACGCTGTAAGACTAAGTCGAGGAATAAAGAACTGGATTCTTCTACGGTCTCACTCTAAGCAAGAGAACAATTCTGTGGGCTCTGTGGCATCAAGACGGTACAACCGTTGATAAACATGACTCTGTTTGGTTGGATTAATGTCAGTTACACAGGAAAAAACCCAAAAGGCATGAATTGATTGTTGGGGGGGGAAAAGAAATCTGCACGAAAGCTGGGAAAAGTACCAAAGGCACTCTTCAGGACTCAGGACTATAAATAACACTCCCGAAATATCTCTGCACACAGAAAGTTATTGAGCCAATTATTTTTTAATTTTAATAAGTAATCAAGTGTGAAACAATTCTGTAGCTTTAATATGGATTTCATCAAGTGCTTAACAGTCTGTACTAGGGTTGGGCGGCATGTAAAAATTTTATGTTAACGTGTTAACACTGACAGCACATAAATATATATATATATAAAGTCGCCAATTTGGGATGAAAGAGGTCAATTCAAGGATGTAACCAAAGCAGTGTCCCGCCTGTGCAGACCTATAGTGCGAGCAAACTACTCAAACACAGCTAACTTGCATGAGCATGCACGTGGCCACCATCCGGCTGAGTATGCTAGGCTATCACCAGCTTCTGCAGCTCCATCAACAAGCATTTGATGGAGCTTTTTTTTTTTTTCCCCCTTTCTGTTGACTGGTTCTATTAGCTCCATCTTTATTAGCAAACTTACTCATGGACGAATAATTAAATTGCCCCTTGTAAAAATGATGGCCGATGGGCTCAGCCTATCATTGATAGTCGATATATTCGTCCAGTCGTCCAACCCAAGTCTGTACCACTAAATACGATTGTAAATACCATCCTACGCATGAGTATTTCCTATTAAAAATAAGCAAAACAATAAAAAGCTTTGATAAAAGAATAAATATGCTGAATGGTGAGTAAATGCTGAGCCAGGCAGTAGAGTGGGTCGTCTACCAATCAACAGGCGATGCATGCATCAGTGTGAGTGTGTGAATAACCCTGATTTTGTTTGTATACTACTTTGCATTACTTCATCCAGACCTATTACAAAAACTGGAAACTCTTCTTAAAACATTAACCTCGTCTTTTATCATGAATTCATTTGGCCCCTCCATGAAATCCATTTTTCAAATCCCTAATAATAGGCACACATCCCTTTTCGTGATTTTACAAACGTATGATTTTGATCAACAAAATGCCACAGTTACAATAAAAGACTTGGCATATAGATAGATATTTAATCTGGTCCAAGTAAACCATCACATTGCTGGAAGGGTAACGAGTGCGTTTACTCGTCTGCTTTCATTCAGTCTTGCTCGAAATGCCAAGGAATACAGCGAGGACAAGTCCGAGGACAAACCTGACCTGTTACAGGATGGCTTATGTTGCTGCTGGCTCACACGGTGGAGAAAACGAACAATTAAACAATGTTTTTTCATGGGCGGTACTCACTTTGTCAAGCTTGGATTCCAACTCGCACACATCCCCCTCCACTTCCTCTATGGTGGCTCTGTGAGGACAGAAAATGCAAAGGTTTGAAGTGAAGCGCAACCATGACTCAATACTTCATTGACATTCGGATGCATGAACTGTGAAACAGAGAAAGAAGGTGTACTCAGAGGCATTCTGCTGGAAAGCATGCATACCCTTCATCTTCATCCCATTATCACAGTTCTCCTTATAACCCTCCTGTGTCTACAGAGCAGTTAGGTTAATCTCTGTTCCGCATTATGGCACTTATGTTGATCATAAGTAAAAAGGAAGCAATATACTGCATGCCAATATAAGCAACATAATTTATAGCCACACAGCTTCATCTTTGTCACGTATGCAACTGAAACTGGGTCAAATATTTGTCTTTTATTCAACATCTTGATCATTTTCAGACAGAGAAGAAGAACTTAATTTAATTATAGCAGTTCGGTTCCCCCAACATTCCCGTATTCCACAATTATAGTTTCTGAAAGCGGCAGCTGCAGTAAATGACAATATCCTCCCGTTCGAGCACGTGAGACACACAGACAGACGTCTAGAAGCAGACAAACTGAGAGCTGCCATTTTGGGCCTGAAGTCAGGTCTGGCGTCCTGCCCTCTAAAATGTGACAGAGACACAGCTCGCCTCTCCACAAGATCGACAGCCTACGAGCTTCAGGATACCACAACAGAGGGAGAAGAATAACAAATACATCATCCCAGCAAAGGATCTGTGGATTAATTTTTTCTAAAACTGCATTTATTTATGCTTAATCTGGAGTAAAGAAATAATAAGAAATAACATGGCAAATGCCAACACTTGATAATGATATATGGATTTATTAGACACAGATGTATCTGCAGAAAAGCAACAAGGTCTTTAAGGTGCATCTAAAACATACAACACAACAGCGCCTTTAGCATTAAAACACCAATTTAAGGAGTGCACTGCAACGATATAAGCCCACATATCCTAGAAAAACACATTTAAAATAGGAGAAAAGCTCTGAAATGATGGTGCTAGTGGTGGCACATTATGAAAACTTAATGAATGCGCTGCTGTTAAGTCATGTATCATTAGTTATGCAGTGCAGCTCAGATGTGGCCTTTAGATAATGCATGCTTCACATTTATAACCATTTAGCAGCAGTAATCAACACTGAGGCAAGTTTATTCTTAAGACAATAGCAGCATTAAAACTGTTTACATCTACTAATACAACAGTATCTGTTTCTTATCACGGCGATTCTCTCCAATTCAGGCCTATCAGCCAATCGCCCTTAGCATAAACTCACTGAAGATAAGAACAACAGTTTTACATTTCAAATACAATTTATTCTACTGCAGGAAAAAATGTGTCCAACATCATGCAGTGCAGTGCATGAGTGCCATGTGTCAGTGTAAAGCAGAGGGATTAAGAACGTCACCCTGCAGTAGCAGCGGACGGCTTTCTCCAAACCCCCTGTAGCTGTTTGTTCTCCCATATGGCATCAAACTAAGTCGTGGACATCTGGTCAGTGCCGGGGATCCCTCAACAGGAGAGGCTTGGATGTATGCGCATACTGAACAGCAGATACTGTGAAGTGCAACTGTATGACTTAATTTTATTGTTATTTACATGTCCTCGTCTTTCTTCTGTATGTGAAAGGGATTTTGTTGTTGTTGTTGTTTTTTAATGCAGGATGCACAGATGCAGCAGTCACAATCGTTAAAACTATAAACTAGAATTAGCTTGAGTTGCTGGCTATGCTACAAGGCGCATAGGATAAACCTGGTGGTAAGGCTAATCTGAATATCATGCATGAACAGCAAATCCATCACTCAGTAAGTTCAACTGTGGGAATGCCAAAATCAAACTGCTGAGCTTTCAGAAACTGATATATGCCTTATTCAGCTAAATGCTTGAAGAACCTGCCACATAGAGAAGTCCTTTGCTTTGCAACATGTACTTTATTTATTTAAGTAATCTCATGTACTTTGATTAATACATGTTAACATAAAATTACATTAGCTGAATAGATCTTTTTTTGTCTTCTGTGCTTCATAATAAGTATAGGAGGAAGACAGCAAAGTGCTTCTTTTTATGAGTCTTAAATAGCAGTCCAAGTAAAGTCTGTGAACTGAGGTCTTAAGTAGTCCAACAGGGCAGAAACAGGGTCAAAGGCAATAGATGACTGTGCCTCTCTCACACAGATATTAACCGTGGTCAAAAGAACATGCTACAAGCCCCGTTTGTCTTTCTCTGCTGCCACGGGCAAAGGACATTTCTCCAGTGATTCACACAGAATCACCACTGCTCTGCCGACCGTGTCGAGCGTCCGACTTCAGGAGGATTTGACTTTTGCTTGGTGATGTAGTTAGTACAAACGTAAGGAGTACAAACATTTGCCAACACTAAAAACAGAGGGAAGGAAGAGTTAGTTAAAACATGTTTAAGGAAAGCTTTAGTTGTACACTTTACAAAAAAGTGAATTGAATTATTACAATAAAATTACCCAATAACAGACTGTGTTTGTCAAGTCAGTCAAATTACTATCTGATTATGTGTTATCTAACATCTTGTCAGGCCAGTTCTTGCTTGATAAAAGTCACTTGATTTCTCTGCCCAGGGGCAAACAACAACATTTAGTATCCAGGTCACAAGTATGAACTATAATAAACATCACTGAAATGAAAGAAGACTGGAAAACTCAGATACAATCTCAGGAACAGACCTAGAAACAATTGTTTTAATTGTCAGTCAGTCAGTCACTGTCATGCTTTCCAAGTAACCGCAAGAAGAAGACCATTTCCTTCTAATCTGAAAAGCTGAGCCTGCAAGCTAAACTTGCAAAAGTGCTGACAGGATAAGAAAAGGAGGGGCTTTGGCAAAACGAACATTTGGGCTATTGCCTCATAGCTCTGAACTTGGAGCATATCCAGGCTGAAACTGGATAATGAGCAAAAGAGGAGAAAGCAGAGGAAAGAAGAGCCACAAAGCTTTGGAAACACCAAGATCGACACTGAAGAGTCATAAAATGTGGTCCCTACTAGACTAAAGTCACCAAAATAGACAAAGAAAACTCTCTCTAAAAGATACCTGAATGCAGGCATTTAAATTAATGAGCAAACTCTAAGTGTGGGTTGTACAAGTGCTGCTCTACATAAACAAAGTGATACAAAATCCACTAAGTGACAAAGCCCTCTTTTCTGTACAAAGTCAGGACAGTGTGAACCACGGTTTTATCACAGCCTCATAAGACTCCTTTCAATAGAGTTGTCACCAGGTTAGTTTCATGAATTGTGATGAGTGGTATGACAGTCAAATTTCACACTGCTTTACATCATAAATCAGCAGGAAACAGGGAAAAAAATGTCAAAACAGGTCATCTGGGGGAAAAAGGCCAACAACAAAAACAAAACATCATCCTAATTATGAAGCACAGTGGTGGGATCATCATCATGGGGCTACTTTGAAATCTCTCAGAGAACCAACTGGTTTTAAAGTGTATCAAAAACAATGTTTATAGGTGAACGTCAGAACAGAAGTTCATGGCCCGAAGCTGGGGAGAGGTTAGATGGCTCAATAAGATTATGTGCTTATCAAACAAATCAACAACAGAAATATTGAAAAATCAAGTAAAATTCAGAACCAGCCCTTAAACCAAGAAATATTGGAGCATGACTTCAAAAGGGCAACACTAATGAACTGAAGCAGCAGAAGTTGAAAAGCAGTAACATGAAAGGCAGCATTTTCAGCTGGTTTGGATATACTGACTGCTGACAACTCTGTTTCCACTCCTGGAGTGAGCCAAGCTGAACAGCTGGTTCTAGCAAATGAGACTGAAAGTATACTTGTTGCAGGGGAGTCTGAATACATTTACAGGAGAAAGAAATCCATTTGAAATGTGCTTTGTAGATAGTTGTTTTCTTCTTTTTCTTAAAAACAATATACATTCATATACATATCCACACATGGTATATGCTGTCCTATCAATCATCTGGAACCTGATAAACTAAAGGTGGCAGTGTACGGCCTTCACTCTGGATTAAGTGTACAAAGAGCAAGTAGATATGACAGTCATGAGAAATGCCACATATGCACAAAGTTAACTACACTGGATTTATTATTCTGATCCATTTGATCAGACAAAGTTAAGATATCTATATGGCTTACTTTTATCTGTCATTCTTCTTAAATCCTGTTTATTATAGCTCTTTCTATATTGACTTGTTTCTCTCTTACGTATTTTGGTAAAATGCTTTGTTGCTTGAGACCATGTCTGCTCAGTCTGGTTTCAAGCATTTTACGTTTTATCCTGATTGTTGACTTAAAACTGTTAAATTAGCATCTGAGCAGGTGACACACTGACATTCTTCTTCAGCACTTGATATGGATAATACAAAAAAGCAAAAGCAAAAAGAAAACAAAAATCTCACGCTGTCTTTCACAAGTATGAAAACATGGCAAGTAAGAAGTATATACAAGTTGTTTAAGTGTTTGTATTTATTTTTCCTGGTATTCTGATACAGAAGATACTGCACAAATATGACGACCTGAGTCTTAAGCAGCTGACTTTTGGGTGTAAAAGACTAGCCGAGAAGAGAGATTTAAATCATCGTACATCAAACAACTACAAGGATAATTACATAATAATAATAACAACATATCTTGTGTTTATTCACAGCCCTCATTTTTAAATGTCATAGGGATGATATTTGAACAATTTGTCCCATTTAGGATGCATTACCATGGACTGGTGAGAAAAAAAGGGGGTTGGTGTTTATGAGCTTTATACCAACTCTTTGCTGATGTTTTTTTCCATATCTACTCAGGAAGTTGGAACACCTTGAAAAGTAAAATGTACCGTTTGTAATTGGGCAGACCAATAGTACAATTTCAAATTTGGGAACTGCAGCCCTCCTCTGTCATAGGGTAGATATCTGAGTCTTTTTCTGGGCTTTGTATTGTTCCAAATACTGAATGAATCATGTTAAAAAATGATTTCAATAACGGCAAAGGGATCAACTGAAATAAGTAAAGAAATTTTGCCAATAGAATTAAATAGTCATTTTTATCATATTGACACATCCATTAAAGAGATGGGTATCGTCATCCCCCTATCCAAAGTTCTTCTTATATACAAGTTAACATTTACAATTGCTTTTATATCTGTAGTAATTTTGACTCCTAAATACATGAATCCTTCTTTTGCATTTATAAACAGTGATTTGATTATTGGAGATTCTCTTTCTCTTGATTTAAATAAAGCACTGATGGTATCGTATAACTTATTTAATAACCTGAAAACTGTCTGAATTTATCAATTTGTTTAATGAGATTTACCTGCCAAATTTGACAAAAAGAGGAGAATATCATTAGTAAAGAGATATAAAATGTTCTTGCCCACCAATTTGGATCACTAAGAATCTACATTCTTAGTCTAAAAGGATTCTGGTCTCCAAAAACAGAACAAGAGAGGTAGTTTGTGCAAAAACAGCATTCACAGAGTGTAACCAGTAGATAAAACAAAATGCAAACTCTCTGAACTATGGTATCATTCAACAACAGAAAACTGTGCAAACTATTTGGAAGGGTCACGATGCATAGAGATACCAGATCCCTGCTGGTCCATAGCTGGTGCTGCTCATTCAAGATCTAAAGAAAACATATCCATATTCCAAACCATTAAAGCTTTAAAAAAAGCACTCTCTTCCTCCCTCTGTGACAAGGCATCCAAGAATAAATTCCAGGAAATATCCATATGACCACTAGCTTTTTTATTACATGAAACAATAAAAATTAGGGAACTAAGCCTGGTTTAAGTGCGGAGTGGGTGTGAGGATCAAGCCAGAGCTAAATAGGGAGAGACGTGTGGTATAAGACAGACTACAGGCCATGAAGAAGTAAAACGGGGAGAGAAAAAAAGTCTGCTTTGTAAACCACATCAGAGGCAATTTCAGCTTCAGCGAGGCCATGTTTATGTCCTGCTTCCCTTTATGTTGACCCAAAAAGGCACTGATCCAAAAGCTTATGTCAGATAGGACTCCACACCACTGTACATCAAAACAGAAGCCTCCTGCTTGGAATATAAATGCCAATATTACAATATTCTTATATTACTCTACATATCTTATAACACGATCCATCTTCCATTTTGTAAGCCAGCAATCTAACAACAGTAGACAGTAAACAATAGCTTGCTTCCATACTTTAGGAAATTAATTCAAGTCATTTGAATCAGTTCTAGTTAGTCGCCTGACATTCTGCCTCTTAAAGCTTTTGAGTAAACATCCACATAAAAAGGTTATTTTAGCAGGGGGTGACTAAGATTCTAACACTGCCAACAACACTAACAGCAGCTCCGGACTTTTACTGTGCTAGTCTACAAGCACTAGAGTCAATGATTTGTCTGGATAGTAAAATACTGTATAAAAAGAAAAGGAGACACCTAATTCTTTAGCAGCGATTCAGTGACCACACTCCAAAAAGCAAATAATTCCACCCCTGGAGCTCTGTGAGGCAGCTGGCATCTGCCCAGCTGCTTGTGTCTACTCTACATAAAGAAGTCAGGCGGCCGAACAGGTTTGTCATTCATGTTGCTACCGAGTCTTCTTCAGGCCTGCGGTACGGACCTCAACACTTCAAAGACAAAAGGAGACATCAAAGAATATACTTTACACGTATTTCTGTCTCACTGGAGAATATTGTGTAATGCAGAAGCACCGGTTTGGTTGAAAATCTGTTCCCCCGTTGCACAATATCGGAAAAACTATTTATCATGTAATGGTCATACAGAAGTAAAACGACTTATCGGTTCACCAATTATCTGATTTCAGGAAGTTAATATGCACTGTTGACACAGAAATACCGAGCTCCTCTACCTCCAGTGACAATAACCCGTTTAAAGCCATATTCAAGAGAATACAGGGAAGTTTCCCTAGTTGTTAACAATACTATTTTCCAAATAAAATAGCTCAAACTTCATAGTTAGCCCCAAGCAGGCTTACTTCTAAATTACTATTACTAATCCAATTTAGATGTGTCAGCCTGGCATTACATCTTTACTTTGATGTCTTCCAAATATATCTAGCGTACTGTCAGCCTCCCTCGTCTTGTCTTACTTCTGCCAAGAACTTCTTAAAATACAGGAGGAAGATTATTTTACACAGTCTGCTTTTTTTTTTTTTACTTCATTACTTCTCGCAGAAAAGCTGACCACTTTGCATGAAAACGGTTTATTCCACTGGACTGAAATAACAGTGGTGGTAGAGGCAAACAGTTGGAAACATGAAGAATAGGGTGAGATTCAGTCCCGTGACGTAGATCCTGTAATTGTTAGAGAGTGGAGCAGTGCTGTCACAGAAGGGGGTCCTCCAGTGGTAAAAACCCACCATTAGACACATACACACAAACACGTGTCGGCATCGTCAACAAGATGAAGTCATTATTTAAAGATAAACGCTTACTAGCTTTTGGAAATTCTGGTGTGGGATTGACTAAACATCAAGGCCAGCTTCACATTTGGTCTTCCTATGTCACAAGGAAGTAGCAGGAAGGAAACGCACTGATGAGAAAGAGTGGAAACTCCAGCATTTTCACTAGACGGTGGCGTTAATGTGATCCACAGATTAATGTGCTCACACACAGTTAGGTCAGTAGGTTTTTTGGATAATGACTAGTGGTGCAAGGGATCACGGTTGATCCGAAATCCGAACCCACTCCACGGTTCGGTACGCATGTGATCCGAAGAGTCGAGAAAAAAAAAAAAAAAAAAGTATGTGTATGGTGCGCGTGTTGGGTCTGTCAAGCGATAGTTATGGCCAGTGCTAGCGGTCCAAGTGGCGGAGCAGAGGAGTTTGCTGCATTTAAGCAGCCCTTTGCTGCCCAATCCGACCGGGCTAAAGCTATTACAAAAGCTATCGGGGTGTTTAGCTGCAGACGGGAGGCCGTATTCCGTTGTGCAAAACAAGGGGTTTAAACTGTGATGAACGTGCTTGAGCCACGCTATGATATCCCGTTGCTTGTCCACTTCAGTGTGACAAGATCGTTCCAAGCATGTATGAGCAGGAGAAGTTTAAAGTTATGGCTGAACTGTCCCAGCCATCTTCTGTTGATCAAACTACAAATGGGTCTAGCTCCAGGGCAACGGAAAGCCACGTGACTGGGACCGCTCGTTGTATCACAGCGGAGTGGTAGATACAAAGCCCTGTACTGCCCTATAGATTACATTAGATTAAATGAAACTTTATTTATCCCTCGGGTGGGTTCCTCCGAGAAATTCAGTTTCCAGTAGCACAGCACCGACAGAAGTTGCAGAATGTGAGCAGAAATACACACATATATAAATACAGAGTATACAAAAGGGATAAATAGAATAAATAGGAATAAGAATACAAGGGAACGGCACATTTCAAGTATTGTGAGTCTATTACACCGTTGGATATTAACAGAAACTATTGCACAGTGAAAAGGCACTACAGCTTACTTGTTCCCCCCTCCTTTGTCCCCGTTTCCCCTCCCTCTCCCCTCCAGCAAGGAGTTAAACAGATTAATGGCGTGTGGGACAAAGGACTTTTTAAGTCTGCTGGTCCTTGACTTTGGGAGAAGCAACCTGTCACTGAACAGACTTCCTCTGGTTGTTTATGGCCGTGTGCAGAGGATGCAGAGGATGCCCAGCATGGTCCATAATGTCCATATTGCACCTTAATTTGTTTTTATATAAGTGCGTGGAATGAGTCTTCAGTTGAATGTTTTTTAATAGGCAAAAAATACTTAAATAAGTAAATGGCGAGTCGAATTTGTCTTTTTTTTTTTTCTATTTTTGCTGATCCAAAAATTGATCCGATCCGTGACTTGAAACCGTGATCTGATCCGAACCGTGAGATTTTTGATCCGTTGCACCACTAATAATGACACATGTTTAGGAATTAAAGTCAATCCCCATTTACATTTTCAGTAACTAACATAATTGTTGATCTAATGATTATTTTTTAATACTTAGATAAAAAAAAAAAAACGTTGCAGTCAGCAACTGCCGGAGGTGTAGAAACCATGGACATTATCCCTATGACTGTGAAGTGATGTACAATCAGCTTTTACAGCATTTGGCTGAATCTGAGTAGAGAGTATAAACCTGTACACTTCAAAGTTAATCCTGCTAATTCTATCAGCAGTCACATCTCCAATAAACACTAGTGACCTGGTTCCACTAGCAGCCGTACATGCCCATGCCACAGCATTACTCTCATGATGTTTGACAGACCACTACTTTGGCTCCTTCTCCATACTTTTTTCTTTCCATCATTCTGGTGCAAGTTAACCTTCATTTTTTTCAGGCTCTTTTAGATGTTTTCTGCCAATGTCTAAACTGGTCTTGTTGATCTCGAGTGTACCCAGAGGTTTGCACCTTAATGTAAACTCTGAAAGTCACAGATCACCCACAATAGTTGTCTCACAGCTGGCCAGTGCATTCATTCTTTTAAAGAATGAAATAGATTGTTAATGTGGCCACTCCTTAATTATTTACTTAATTTTTAGTTTGGATTTCAGCCTAAAGAATACTAAAAGCCTCCTGTGAAGATCCCCTTTACTTGCATTAACAGCTCACTGAGCCGTGAATTAATTATCCAATCAGTTTTGAGCCACTGAAAATAGGTGACTGTGTATAAAACTAGCTGTGAACCCCTAAACAATTATTACAATACTAACTCTCTAATATTAACTGACTATTTTGCATAATCATATGTTGATTGTTTAAATTAAAATCTACTTTAATGATGTAAAGATGGCAACACTACAAAAATTGTGCCCATGTCCACAAAGTTACAGGTTTAACTGTATTTGCTGTAGACGAGGGGAAAACGATATCATCAACAATCATTGTTCAACAATATTATGTATTTGGAGAGCTATAAATAATAATTATAACAAAAGTATTTTCTTAAGGACTTACAGAATATTCTCTCATTTAACAGATCAATCACTTATAGACAGTGAAAAGCCTGCCTCATAAAAAAATCCAGAGTTAATAATTATATACCGAAGGCAATGTGTAAAATCCACAAAATCTGAGGTTTTGAAAAAGCATTTTTAGAGAGATAAATTAACAACAGCTTCTCTCTGCTTCATCCTCTCTGTTAAAATAATTGTATACTTGAAAGTTAAAGTATTTACACGGATATTTATGTGATATAAAGAGCAGCCTCAGTCCTCACATTTCATTCATTTTAATTGGCTTAATAACCATTAAAAGGAAATGGACCAGAGCTTAATTAAATCAAACTGCAAATAGCCCAGCATGATAACAAGCCCACAGGTGGACTCCCATGGGAAGCTAATCAGGATGTATCGCACTGCATGGTCACACACCCAATCAGAAGCACGTACTCGCGTAATAATGATTAAAAGGGACGCAACAACAAGGAGAACTTTTCTGCCACTTACAGAAATTACCTCACCGACAACTAGTCTGAAAACATTTCCATCATACTATAATTTTCTTGATGGGATAATTTCTTGTGTGTCCTATGTAAAAAAACTGGAAACATTTCAGTTTTACAGATGTTATGATCAGTTTAATAAATGGAGCCTATAGTATCCATAACTTTCGAGGTCCTTAAGCTACCCCCACATTGCTTATTTCATATAAAAAGACACTACAGATAATTGCTTTTGTTGGGGACATTGCAGAGTGGAACAGCATATAAAATATGTAAAACATCTGTTCCTATACTTGTGGAGAGAAAAGCTGCTGCACTCTGGAGGGAATTTTTAACTATCATACTTGAAGAGGAGCCAGGAAGCTCTCGAGTCCAACATCTATTCTCAAGTGGAAAACTAGGCTACTAGGGTTTACTGCCAAAAATACATAACTTTTTTGCACTAGTGAACCTCTCATGCAGCCCGAACACATGGTTTACAACCAAAGACAGTTTCTCCAACAAAAATGAGGATGAAAAAAAAACAAAACAAAAAAAAGTAAGTGGGGTGTGCCAAAATACCACTTAAAAACAACCCTCTCTACATTTGGGGGCTCCATATTCTCCAGCACCAAGTTGAAAGCAAACACCAAACTGGAAACAGATGTTGAGCAAGTGAGAGCTAATTCACGCTGGTGCGTATTACATGTTTTTATCCATACTCTGTGTCTCCTGCGTCGTCGTCGTCTTCCCTGGCCAAACACAACGAGAGGGGGGTTGGATAAACGGCAGCAGAGCTGCGGTGGTCGAAGTGGAAAACTATGGTGCAGTAATCTCTAATAACTATGGAGCAATGATGAACCTACAGCAGTGTTTAAGTCAGGAAATGCTAACTGATGACTCATCCAAAAGGGGGGCAAAGGTCACAAAAAAAGCACAAACAGAGACAGGGCTATATTGTTACCTTGCTCAGACAATCATGGGAAGTGGATGTGAATTAGATTAACAGAATAAAACACAAACTGGAGTTTTTAGACAAAAAGTAACGACAACATTTGTCGAGTTCTATGTGTTGTATCACATCTGCCCATACAGTGGTGTTTCCTACTCATAGATTTTACCTCATCACATACATTTGGTGACACATTTAAAAACAGTCCTCTTGCTCTCATTCTGAAAGTTCAGTTGCTGCTAGCCAACTAACACCGACCATTCCTGTCTCATGTTACCAGCTGACTCACGGGCCAGGTTGCCGTGGCGGCCCTCAATATGATTCAGCTTTTTCTACTGCAAGTCTCTCATCCCACAGCCTCCAGCCCCGCCAGTCTGAGCTGCAGCTCAGCTCTGGAGATCCACTGTCAGCTGGATGCATGGGCGTTTCCATAAGTTTATAAACCAGGGTGGGACAGAGCGGGCTAAGAACAAAATAGAGGTGCCGAAAGGAAATCAGAATATTTGATGAGAAATACAATCAGTGTAAAAAAATTGGGATAGAAATTGTCCAACTGAAAGTGGTGCTGCACGAAAGTTTAAACATAACTTTATATTTGATAACTGTTTGTTTGTTTGTTTGTTTGTTTGTTTTGCAAAGTGGAAAAAAAGTATGCTGGCTTTTTACTTAAGTAAAAGTTAGAATCCTGCTTAAGCAGCTTAACAGTGCACAGGCTGTAATATCAAAACACACTGCCCTGACCAAAAACAACCCCCCACAATCTCTAATATTTCATTGGATCACCTTCAGCATTTGGTGTGCTTATGTCAAATGCCTGAGTGTGTCAATGTACCATTTCCACCAGGGAAGAAAAAAACTGGTCACTCAATATATTCAGCTATTCAACTGACCTCAATTTTTGGGTGGTACATGATGATGCTGATCCCACACCTAGACCAAAAGTAACAGTATCCTAGACCAATGTAAAGCTCTTACACTTTGCTAAGTAAAATCCAGGTGTTGACCCAAACTAAATGTGTTTACCATTTAGAATGGCACTTGTCCAAATCATTATGACTTTAATGTTGCAGCTGTTGACTTATTATATTTCATAGTTTGATCCATAGTAATGCAATGCTTTGGTTTTAGTGTGGATTATAAAGCTGGCATCCAAAATGTAGAACAGTAGAAGCACCAAGCAGCATAACATAGAAATAACTGGAGAAAAAAAACCTGCTAGAAAACTACTACGAGAAAAAGTACTATAGTGAAATCATTGAGTTAAGCACTAAGTTACGTTCCTACAGGTTCTATCCATGATGTCCTTCAGTGGTGCAAGATTACATGTACTCTGGTCAAACAGCACCGACATCGGTGGCACCGGCAAGTTCAGTGCAACCGATGGCAAGTTCAGAAGTCCTGGAGGAGAAACTCACTGCTTGTTGTTTATTTGTCACAAACTAGGCCAAGTACTTTGCCTGCTGCATCCAAACCCCTCCAAGAATTCCCTCAATAAAAGTGATAACTTTTATACTTTTGATAGGGACAGGCAGAGAAGCAGAGTTATTTACATTTAAACAGACAGAACGAGAACTACTGTAAAGTCTAATGATTAATTTTGACTTTAGGTTAATGTTTTACAGGATTAATCAACAGATTCTTTGGTCTCCAGAAGTCAGAAAAAGAGCACCTTTTTAAAGCCCAAGGTGACCCCAAACGAGTATATATTCATCAAACATCATCTAACTGATCAACAGATTACCACTTTCCACATCTTTTGTGCATTTGTTTTTGGAATAAAGCAAGGACAAGGTAATGGTGTCATTTAGGTGCTGTAACAGGTGCCGCAGCAAAGTTACAGGTCAGAGAAAGGTCAATCACACACCGCCTCAGTGCCGGGAAAAGCAAAGCTCTAATTAAGAAAAATAAGTGCCAAGCCTTTTTATACTGCTGCAGCCTTGCAATGAATTACCTTAAAAGATGCTCGGACCTGGCTCATGATGATGACTGTTCTTATTTACTAACATAAATAAAAAAAAGTCAGGCAAGTCTTGTATACAAATGAGTGACTTTCAGTATTTCAGATTCTGCTGGATATACATCGCAAACAAAGCCTCTGCACTCCCACTGAACAGTTTCCTTTCTTTGTTTGAAAAACTGCCTCGCTGACATAGAAAACTTCAAACTGTATGCAGTGACTCAGCGCTCTGTTATCCACAATCAATGAAAGCAAACGTAAGTGTGATGACGCAAAGAGGTGAGGGCTTCAAAGCCTGTGGCAGCATGCAGCACCTCGAACACCTCAAATACCAATGAGCTGACACACTAAGCAGCACACCAGTTAGAGCGCTTTAATAGTAATAATGTGTCCCATTTAAAACAGTGAGTAAAAGGGAGCAATCGTGGTCACACAGCCTTAAACCAGGCAACAACGACCGACTGGGACATTTCCCCTTTGTTCAGCCCTATGAATACAATCCTAAAGGAAATGCTCAGTCTCAGAAAAACAACAACTGCAACAACAACTTTCGAACATCTGTTCCTCGTTTTTGTGAGAGAGGATGTTGCAGCAGCAGCAAGGGAGCGCGAGGGGCTGTGCAGGGAGGAAGAGGGAGGAAGAGGGGAAGATGCTTTTTGTCTCAAAACACTGGACAGTTCAAGGCCACTGTTAGAGGAGGGAGGTGAGAGCCATTTTTACACAAATTTCAGAAGAAGTGTGTGTGTGTGTGGGGGGTGATTTCAGAAATGACCACACAGAGAACACGTCACATGGACGGTAACACTATTTTTAAAGTCACCAGTGATTTGTCTTTTTTTCACTGATCAGCTCGTAACTGAAGGAGGAAAGAAGCTTACTGCTTACGCTACTAATATGTCTTTATATGGAAACGATCATGAATGTGTCAGGTTACTTTAAAAGCAAGATAATGAGCGGACAGTGAAAATAGACATTGGGTCTAATTAGAAATATAAGTGTGATCAAACAGAAAAGTGAATTACAGATGCAGTGCTGCGCACAGTAAACACAAAGCTGGCTGTCATGAAAAAATACACTATTAAGCAGGGTCATGCCAGTCAAGGATCCTGGGACAGACTCTAATCTCTGCGTTCATATTTAATGTATTTTACTATGTTTACATAATTTATATTGGGGGTAAAAACAGGCGCTGGAGCAGCTTTCCACTGCACCACGACTCTCAGCGAGTGTCTGTTTGGTTTCCTCGTCCCAGCAGCAGCCTCCCAGACTGGCCCCAGCTCTCTTAGGGACAAAAATAGAAAAGTAGCAGGCGACGAACAGCTAGCTACTTACTGCTGATTGGCGTGAGGGTTTAGCAGGCGGCTAGCCGTATACTTTTACCCCTGAGATAAATAAATTAAAAAGCAGCGGACGGGACAATAAAAAAGCCTGGCTGTCATCACTCACCTGAACCTTGGGGAGTCCTTCAAACACTCCTCGAAATCCACAGTTATCTTCATTTTTGCTGCAGTGGGTGAAGCCGCAGACCTATGCTCTCTTTTGATTAAAGGCAATAATCCAGGCTGAGTCTTTCTCGCTAATTAGCTTGTTTGCTAACGCTGCCGATTCTCAGTCCGACCAGCTGGCTCCACTCCGTCACCCCCTCTCTGCTAGCCAGCTAGCCCCGGAGGCCAGCAGCTACGATGAAAAAGTGGCGGTAATGCGACCATAAACGACCGTAACGTTGAGTGTGGGGACTGCAGTTTGAGGCGGAAGGGTCAGCGTGGAAAAACGGAAAGTGTCGTCCGGTAGCTAGGTCATAGCAGCCAGCGGGAGTGGAGCGCACACACTACACACACACAACTCCGAAGATCGTCTGTCGTGGTCAGAGAGGGATCCACCGGCCAGTGCGCATGTGCCCCATTGCTGAGGACGTATTGAAATGTAATTCACAAAATAACGCGCAAGGCAGGAATATGACAACTATATAACAACTAATAACTACTCATGAAAGTTCATTACTGACTTTTTAAATAAGGTTTGACCCAACAATCCTTGCTATTTCTACATAAGCGGTAAATGAATAAACTAATTCACAAATAGATCCAGTAATAACTAAGAATATAGGATATTATTGCATCCTTCAAAGTATCTATAATATTCACTGCTGTGGAAAAAGTATTTATCTCCTTTTTACTTTCTTATGTTAATTTATTTAATTTATTTATTATTATTTATTTTGCATATTTGTCAGACTTTCGTGTTTCAGATCATCAAACACGTTTTAATATTAGACAAAGATAACCCAGGAAAACAAAAAAAATGCAGTTTTCAAATGATTATGTCATTTGTTAAGGGGGTTAAAAAAAACTACCTGGCCTTGTCTGACAAAGTAAAACAAAATAAAAGATCTCAAAAAGCAGCACATCGTGCCAAAATCCAAAGAAACTCCAGAACAAATGAGAAACTGGCATTTATCAGTCTGGAAATGGTTATAAAGTCGTTCCTAAGGCTTTGGGGCTTTAGCAAACCATGGTGAGAGTCATTATCCACAAATTAAGAAAACTCTGTCAGTTTTCTTAACCGCAGTCAGGACTTAAATGCAATTGAGATGCTTTAGCATGACCTTAAAGTGTGGACTAAAAAATCCTCATCGTGAGTTGTTGTAAATGCTTGTTTGCAGTTCTTGCTGCCCGGGGTGGCACAAATAGTTATTAGGTAACAGGGAGAGGTAGGTTTGGATAACTTTATTCCTCTTGATAAATAAAATGATTATTTAAAGACAATTACTCAGGTTTGTTTAATATAAAAAAAATCAGATTATCTGAAACATGAGAAAAAAGTGGGAAATATGCAAAATAAGAAGAAGAGGGAAAATACTTTTCACTGCATTATATATACATTACTCTATAAAACATATAAAGACACAGTTCGAGAGAAACAATGTGGGACACATTAGTGATGCTGGGAGGTGGTCTGACATTTTCAAATAAACAGTAACTTATAAATAAAAAAAACAATAAACTGTGCAGATGGCAGGCTTGGTATTTAGGATGTGAATAGCAAATATATTTTAATTTAAATACAACATTTCCAAGGATAAAAGCTTAAATATATTTCAAAATTTATTATTAATCTTTTTAACACATACATGTGCTTTATATTTCATCCTGTGAGAAAGTGAAAATAAATCTTTCTCACTTTCCTTTCCTTCAGTTTTCTTGTACTCTGCACTCAAAACATTCTGTGCAGGACATTTGGAAATGAAGAGATATTTTCCCCTGATTATTACCAAAGTCCTTCTCATTTAAAGTCTCTGATATTGCCCTGCTTCATACTGTCACGTGCAATGGTCCCAAAGAGCTTTTCCTTTTGATTTTCTTTTAGGAAACCACCACAAGACGTAGCCATCAGCCCACAAATGATAAGCTGACTTTAGTATCTTTAGTAACTTTTAATTTAACTGCTTTTATGTCAGCAAAATTAAACATAATTGAAGGTTTTTTCAATAAGTTTAGACCCATTTATCAGTGCACCCCTAATGAAGAGGTAATGTAATGACACAAATCAGTGATGTGGATTTAAAACACACTTTAACTGGAATATAACAGAAGTACAAACTGTTCTGATAACACGTGGAAATCACTGTGACTTATAAAGCATCTGCATGTTTTTATTTGACAAAATAACATAAACAAATTTGGCTAATGTAGCATAAATCATTATGATTCTCTAGTCTGCTCACATATACTTTATTTTTTTTGTTTGTTAGTTAGTGGTTGTTTACAGTACAGCTCCAGATCAATGTCCAGCTGCAGGCTTTACTCACTTTGAATTATGCTATGAACTGATATGGATCCGTTTATATCTTTTATTCACTGTAACATTTAACTTTTGGGTGACGGCATAAAGACAGAGAAAGAGCAAAATAAACCGGAAGTGTGGACATGTAGTCAAATTCACCAAAAATTATAAAGCTGTAGCTTTTGTTTTACCCAGATTCATTGACGATGATTTCACTAAGCACTGTGCTGTACTGTAATCGGTTTTGGCTTTGCAACCTGCTCTTCTAGGGTTAGCCTCGGGTTTGATATCTAAACCTAAGCTAAAAAAAAAAAAAAAAAGCTCAAACCCAAAATAGGTTAAACCAGGTGGATTAGGTCTGATTATTCACTCTGAATTATTCTCAGACATTACAATAGGTCATCCAACTGCTTAGATTGCTTTTGAAGGTGACACTGTAATGTGTATCCAACTGAACTGAGTTGTGCAAATGCAAAAAGGGCTGATTATATTTGCAAACAGCATATTCCATTAATTTTATTTACAAGGCACTGCTGGCATCATGAATGAGAGCTGAGCTCCCCTAAACGTTTAAACTTAGAATCGCCACTGGTTCACATTTCCCGCACCTGCAATGTGCACAGAAGGTGTTGCATTAAATGTGTCCATGATTTCCCTACAGGTGTGACTGATACAGCTGACTAACTCTTGCCAGTATCGTGTTTTATGTTGGAAACCAGGCGTGTGAATGATAAAGTTATATTAAAATTGACGTTGAAGCTTTCAGACTGTTTTAATAGAAAATATTTTTATATAAATGAATTTATATGTAAAGAAAATATGCTCTGCTCAAAACAGACTCCCTGTTTTTCTAGTTTGGCATAAAATATGAATCTTTATTATTATAATTATAAAGCAATTATAATCTTGCTGGTCCATAACCTCGAAAACAGGCAGGAGTGATGGCTCTTTCATCGCCGACACGATCTCTGAGGTGGACGGGATGTTCCCCACTGTGCTTTACACTTCAAGTACACGAGCACTCCTCCACGAGAAACAGTGAGTGGAATAATGAGCACTTTTCCCCGGGAATGAAAACAAGTTCGCCTGCCTCGATTACAGTACAGCGACACTTTGAGGCTGAATAGGACCTCAGATGATGCATTTCTTTTCTTTTTTCCTTGCCGGAAACACACACACCAGACGAAACACGCAGAATAATCCTTTGCACGGAGAATGTCAAGCTTTATCCTCTGAGAATGACTAGAAATCCTCCGGGAAGATGAGATGTTTTGTGCGACAGCGCCATCTGGTGGCAGCCTACTGTTAAGAGGGTTTGTTTTTTGTTGTTTTTTTGTTTTTTTTGCTTATTTAAAGAAAATCTGTATGGCACTAACTTTAAATATGCTTGAAATAATTTCATTGTTGATATATTTTATGTGCTTTTTTACTTTTAATTTGTTTACGCACCATTAGCTCAGTCATTATATAGTGAAAGTCAACTGTGATGGGACTGTAACATGGTTAACGTAAAGTAGATCACCTGGAATCAGGCAGAATATCTGCTTCAGCTTAATGGAAAAACAGATTTTTATCTGTGCTATAATGCAGTGCAGACTTCTGAAATAAATCTGGGGTTGTTGGGCAGCAATAAAGTACCTTAACGTTAAAAAGCAGACCTGAAGATTTTTTGAATATTGCATATACGCACTAGTGTTAGGTACACCTGTTTGGCTGCTTGTTATCTAATGTCTAATGTGCTAATCGCTTAGTAGCAGCTTAGTCCATTTATCCATGCACGTCTGAGCATCACATTTGGGGAAAAAGGCAATGTTAAGTGCAACGTCGTTGTTGGTACTCCAGAAGCTGGTCTGAATGCTTAAGAAACTGGGAATTTCCCCATACAACCATCTCTATGGTTAACAGAGATGAATTGCTCAATAAAAGACTGGAAAAAACTTTGCCTGGTCTGATGAGTCTGGTCATTGCTGACACATTCAAATGGTGGTGCCAAAATTTCATGAAAGCATGGATTCATTCTGCCGCGTATCACTACAGGTAGTAGTGGCATCATAAATGGCTTCTTCCAGCAGGATAATGCAGCAGGTCAAAATAGCTCAAATCATCCCAAACAGGTGCGTTAAACTAATAACAATAAGTTCCCTCAACTCAAACAGCTTCCACAGTCACCAGATTTCAATCCAATCTAGCATCTTGGTGATGTGGTGAAAAGGATTCACACCACGGATGTGCAGCCAACAAATCTTCAGTATCTGTGTGACGTGATCGTGTCCATGTGGACCAAAATCTCCAATGTTTCCAGCACCTGATTGAATGTACGAGGGGGAAAAAGCAACTGTGTATTGCTAATAAAAAGTCCAGTTAGGTTAGAAGCTTCAAATATCTGCGAAGTCATTGTTAAGTATTATAACTGAGTTCAAGAGACTTTTTTTTTTTTAAAATGGGTACTTTTATTTCTGCCAACTTATATGAGGACTACTTGGGGGAAAGTATGTTAATGGAATGGACACATTTATTTCTTAAAATATGGATTTTTCTACAGCTTTTTCTTTAAAAAAAAAAAAAAAAAAAAAAAAAAAAAAAACTAGAAAAACTAGAAAAAAAATCTTTAAAAAAAATTGAATGATGACCTAAAATGGCTTCTCTCTCTCTCTTCACACTCATGTCAAGAGAAAAAGTTTAAACACCCAAAAACTAGAGGACCAAACAGTTGTGTGAGCTGCAGTTAAGAAAAGCTGTGTAATTTGTGGCTTTAATCAGACAGACACACGTTTAGTTCAGATTTTCTTGCTCCAAAACAAACCACACGACAGGAATTCCTAACAACGTGTGTTTAATGGTCAGAGACAAAAAAAAGAAAGGAAAAAAAATATATAGACAATCTGATGATGCAAAGAACATGCAGTCTGGTAGTTTAAAAAAAACAAAACAAAGTACAAACACAGATTCAACATCCATGTCACTCTGAGACAGTGCAAAGTCGTGGGGCTGCTTAACAGTCTATCATCCTTAGAAAGCAAACCGGGGGGGAAACAAGTTGTGCGAGACACGGGAAACAAGCAACGGGGCTTATCATGTTCATTTTACACACATGTACAAAGATACATGAGAGGCACGTTTTCTTTTGATGGGTAATAACCACCTACGGGGTCATCGTGTCAGATTTTAATCGTGTCCTTTTTATCTAAGTGAGAAGATGAAGTCCTCTGAACTCTTCTATCAGTCTATGGATTCAGTCATCGAAGAAGAAGAGCTTCTAGAGAACATCGACTTCCTGTTTCCTGATGAGAACCCTTTGATAATTAGCTGCTCACTTTACAGAGTTTCTCTTAGAAGGTGTTTTTATATAAGACTAAAATAAATCCAGAAGTCCAAATGTTTCAATGATTTTCCGCATTCCCACAATATAAAGCTCAATACTTTCAATCACAGTGAGGAATTAAAGGGTCAGAGGGAAATGAAAGCTCCAAACACGAGACGGTCAAGGCTCCTGCACGCTTTTCATTTCAAACACCTCCTCTTTGTTTACTAGACTCAAGTCGTACAGTGTGTAGTCGGGATCGGGACCTTTGCTTTCTTTCCTCTGTTACTCGAGTCAGACTATGTTGCAACTTCCTCGGCGCTTGCAGGAACACCAAACATTAAAAAAAACCATCGAAAACCACTTCCGACGTCTCCATTAAGGTCAGTAGCATCAGCATCTCCTTCTACAGAGATCCCAAACTGCATCACACCAAGATACTCGACAAGTCCGACAACTGGTGTGTGATGAAGATTAAAACACAAACTAAATAACATAATCACAGATTCTGTCAAAGCTCTAATGCAGTAGGCAAATTACGCAAGAGCAGAGCCAGCGCTCCAGTGGATGTTTTACCTCAGCAGCAAGACTTCAATACAGCCCCCAAAACACTGTTTAAATTACCGTTACTGCTCTGCCGAGGAAAATAAGAGAACACTCATACCGTTGATCTTCCCTCATATCCCAACATGCACCAGCAAAACAAACCGATTTTAGTTTAGTCTGATTTAAAAAAAAGAAAAAGAAAAAAAGTGCCTCAGTAGACGTCACACAGGCCGAATTTCTCAGTGGATTCGATCAGGTGCTGATGAGGCACGCACGTTTGTAAAACCGAAATGATGAAACTGAGAAATACCAGGGGAAAAACAAATCAATGTGCTGATGTAAATACAGTTAATGTGTAGCCATATGGGAGAGTATCGAGGTGAGGCACTGCAAGTAGTGGCTTATAAACCAAAAAGCCCAACAGCCCCACGGTCAAGACGCCGTCTCAGCACAGCCCTCAATCTGAGATGCACTGCTCTACATATTACAAATGTCAGGAGTTTAATCAATGTAAGGCATCAAATTTTGATTATTATTATTATTTTGGTGGCAAAATTTAAACTTTGTGGGCTACATACAGAATCCCCAACTTACTTTAATACCATTACACTAATGAGAAGTCTTCAGCATAACTGTTAAGAAACGTGAGTGTGGATGAAAGCAAACAAACAAACTGGTCATCATTTGGACCAACTTTTATCACAGACAGTACTGAAGGGGGAAGGACAACACAACAGAGCAGCGGGTTATAAAGCAAAACAAAAACATACCCAAAAAAAATAAAATATTCACAGCCATCGGTGAAGGAGCCGTCGTCATGTCTCGGATACGCCTTTGAAGAGGTCGTGGGGTTTCCCCTGGCTTCCTCCAGGGCTGATGTGCTGGCTCTGTGGCCGACAGAGGAGCCGTGTGGAGCGCCCAGACGGGAGTCCTGGTACTTTTTTTTTTTTTTTTTTTTTTTAAAGGCCTTGATCCTCCATTCAGGGTCAGAATCACACCCTTCACTGCGACGCCAGTTCAGAAGAGGCGGGAGGAAGAAATTCTTGGCAACAGGAGAGGGAAGAGGAGGGAGCAACAGTCTTCTTTTGTGTGTTGTACAGACTGTGGAGGCTGAAAAAACCAGTGTGTCATATTGCACAGTTGGAAGGAAAAGTAGAGCCAGACGTGTGACCGGGAGTTTAATGGCTGCTGAGAGTTGTTATATGGGTGTTGAAGCGGTGTTTTGCTGTGTTGCTCAGTGTTAAAAACATCAGCAGCGTTGTCTTTCTGATTCTTGAGTCGACAAATACACGCACACACAAACACACGCAGGGCTGAAGGTCGGAGACGGCATCTATGAGTCCAGAGAATCAGCTGGAGAAAGAAAGAAACAAAGACATGAGAAAAGACAGGAGTGGATATATTTTGATTTTATTCAGCTTTTTCATCCTCTAATCAAGTAATGTATTCCCTTGAAAACTTTATTCAAAAAACATAAACACAGGCTGTTGGCTATAAATTGCTACCTGGGCATATGCAAAGAGTTGAGGCATAAACAATAAGAATAATGAATAATATCACAAACTAACCACTTCCTACTACCAATTTGAATTCACTTTTTATACAAATAAAAAGTGAATTCAAAGTGCCCACCAGGGGGCCCCAGCTCACACTTTGGGAATCACTGCTCTAACAAATACCCAACAGGCCGCAGTCTCCCTCCCCTCACCTTCCTGTGGCGGGTCAACACTGATCTCCTCCGTCTCCTCCGTGTCATCTCTCATCTCCTCGTCTTCGTCAGCTTCTAGCTCGCTGGCGATGAGCTGGCGGGCTAGCTTGATGTTTAGGCCCTCATTGTAGTGCATCTTCCTCATCATCTGAAACTGTTTCTTTTTGGCTACAGGGGACAGAGACATTTGAAATCACTTTAATTTGCCAAAAGCAGCGAGTTCAATGCTGGCATGTTATAACTATAATGATAAAACAGAGCTTTACTTGTGACTCATGGAAAGGTTGATGCACTGTAAAAGCATGCAACAATACATCTGCATCTGGCATCAGTAAACAATCTGCAATAGACAATATAGTAACTATAGACAACAATTTAAGTGTCTGCAGTTTTTTATTTGGTCTAAAATAATGAATAAGAGGGAAACACACGTGCCTGTTTAAAAAAAAAAAAAAATCTCAAGCATGGCATGACCTGCAGTCTGGACATTGCAGCGAAGGTCGCTATAGCAACTAAAAGAAGAAAGCCAACATCTTCACACAAAAACCTCAGCAATCATATGGATCGGTTTCACTGACATCCAAGAGAAATGTTCCAGTTACACTTCCAGACTCAAACACTATCCTTCCTCCATCAACAACTAAACACAGAAATTTTCATTCCTTCCCTAATGCCATGTACTCCTGTGGTCATGGAAACGCTCCGATTGACTTTGATTAGCCCACACCGCATCCTCGAGGACACTGATAACCTTCACCGGTGAGTCAGAGTGGATGTTGTGAATGTTTACGCGACTCCTGCATTTCTGCTGTTTGATCCAGCTGGCCTTTGTGTAATGTAAGCAGTTTTGTGTGGAGCCTGTTTGAGACCTAACAGAGGCGCTGCTGGCCTGTGTTTACGCCTCACAGTGTCAGTGATGCGGCACTGGCCAACTCAGCATTTAATGCACACATCTGAGACAGTAAAGGTTACAACGAGGTTTGGCCAAGCAGAAGCAGAGTTTCTAATGTGTGAAACAGTGGGCTAATTAAACCATTTCAGACACTGCATGTACGCAGAAATACAGAGCAAATAAAAACATTTAGTGTCAGTACTTGTTGATGTAAGACTATTTAATAATTTAAAAAAATAAATAACTTTGTGGCTGCATAATAAAACTGTATGAATATTGTCGAGGATGAACGCTGCTACTTTTGCACGCTGGCATGTCCCACTGAGATGAAACCCCGGGATAGTTTACTTCTAATTTAATTAGATTTTCAGATTATTATACTGCAAAAAAACCCATCCAATCCCATCTTTGGGCTTGTCCATTACATAAATAAATTAACTTAATTAACAACAGATAATCTGTGGTAGAAAATTCAGTGTTAGAGTACTTTAATGACAATCCTATTAACATGCACTAACACACATCTGTTGTTATTGCTTTTAACAAATCTTATCATCCTGTTGTGTCACATGATTAAACTGCACGTCCAAAAACTGCTGATGATGCTCTTGCAGTTGGGAGGATATTGACCGGATTTGTGACTTTCCAGACTGTTCTCTCGCTGTTGCCTGCACGGGCCAGATATAAATATAAAAGCCAGCAACAGTAATACATTCTGTGTGTGTGTGTGTGTGTGTGTGTGTGTGTGTGTGTGTGTGTGTGTGTGTGTGTGTGTGTGTCTCCTAATACAGCTCTGCATCTGAGAGCGGAGTGTGCCGAGAGTGTGCACAGAAGGGCAAGGTGGGAGAACAGTTAAACGCATGCTGACAGAGAGAGTCACTGTGTGTGTGTGTGTGTGTGTGTGTGTGTGTGTGTGTGTGTGTGTAGGAAGTCAGCAGAAGGTCAAGAGCACACCGAACACTTGAGCTCTTTCTCAGTCTGTCCCCTCTCTGCCAGCACTTGGCTGTGGAGTGTCACTCTGCATTTAGTCACCCTCACAGCTGTGTAGGACACTTTGTGTTGAGGTGGAAGGAATACATAAACAGGTGAACTGCAGGACGCACACGCCAAAATAGGCTGCAAGCCCATGACCGCTTCAGAGAAAAAAATTGCAGTATTCCACTGAAATCTGAGTGGATGTCTACCTTGTTCTTCGGGAGTGAGCTCCTCTTCCTCCTCCTCGCTGCTCTCCTCCTCTTCTTTCATGAAGCGAGGCTCTGAGCCCTCTGCTGCCACCAGCCTTAAGAGAGAAACAGAAAGGGCATACATTAGGAGATTCACAATCCAATTTTACTTGTCTTAATTTCGGTTTCACTCCATTACACAAGTGTGAAACCAAACGCAAACAGGCAATGACTGATAGAGCCTCAAAGTCACTGTGAGTGGTTAAAACAAACAAATAAACTGGAGAGAAACAAAGCAGGAGAGGCATTAGGGGAGGTGGAAAAACGAGTAGGCAGAGTGAAAAGTGCAGGGATGAGAGTGTGCGAGTACTCAAGCATGAGATAAAAATAACAAAGAGCTTTAACAGAGGTGGACAAAATGAATAACGAGTCATGGCTGAGTGGATGGTAGTGAAAATGTGAAAGTGCCCACGGGGAAGCTCCCATTTACTGTGCAACTGCTCTCCAACCAACCAGCTCGAGAGCTGTTTCTATGTGCTGAAACAATGCTGGCGAAGCATTGTGAAGACAAGAGGAAGAGAGATGGCACGTGAGATACAGTTAAGAAGCAAAGGTAGCACAGGAAAAGCACAGTTGGATAACTGATGGATGACGGGAGCGAGAGAGAGAGTGGATGCTGAGGATCTAAACGAGGAAGAGCGCAGAGGAAGAGAGCAGCTGCTGCACTATCTGGAGGGTTTAGTGTAAAACAATGGCTGGCACTCATTGCACAAGCAAACAAAGGAGGCTAATTGACTTCCAAGCCTGAAGCTAATCGCTACACTCTGGAGCACACACACTCGAACGAGCTCATCCCCAACTGCGCCGATACGCTTATGTAAGCACAGTAACTCGCAGCGGACACGCTTCTCGAGCTTCCCGTTAGCGTCCGCATCACGGCTCGGAGTGGCTTCTGAACACAGACCTTTTGGATCGCAATAGCAGGAGACAATAAGATGTTATCCGCCCTCCTGCTTTCCATTTGTGTCCATGAATTATGACACAAATCACTTGTTTTGTAAAAGCACCTATCTTCAGTATGCCCTCAAGCTTCAGCTCCTAATTCAGTATTTTCACTCCAAGAGATTACATGTGGAGTGCATTCAAACTGGATTTGATAACACACATACTGTAAAATTCTCAGATTTCAAATACAGACAGTGCCATAGTGGCTTTAGCAAGCGTGTTACAGTATAGAAGAAATTTGTTGGCAGACTAAAAACAGGGTTTAGCCCCAGCCTGAGGACAGCAGAAGAACCTGCAATGTTAGCTGGGGGTTTGTTAGCATAAGCAGTAATAAGATGTCCATGAAAGAAAGCACCTCAAACTCATTGATAAGCAAATCGTGTTTACATCTGTTGTCATCACCAAATACTTATAAGCCCAATACAACACTGAAAAAAAGAAGCTTATTTCCGTTCCTACTCTTATTTGACTTCATCATCCGTGATAACCTCACAAATCTGAAGCTAATTCCTTTACAAATAGGGACACTGTTGCTGCAGCATGGCAGATAACTGCAAGGTGACACAGGCACTCAATAGCCTTGCTTTTATACATGAATATACCCAGGTGGCAACAAGTTGAGTCAACTCTCATTGCAAAGCATCGTAGACAAGTTGCACTCGGTGGCTCTGATTGACGATCAGATGGCAATTATTTGCCAACCTTGGTTGGAGACAGGTTGCTTCCCACCTGATGTGCGATTGATTCCCTTGCAATTCAAAGTGGTCACCGAAACTACTTGCAATAGGTCACATATTTAAAAACGAATCAGCAGGATGTGACTATATGCTGGCATTATAGTCCTTCCAACTTCCAGCAAAAACACTTATTCATCGGAGTATATTTGAAGTCATACTTTAACTGAATGGAACAGCTGTTAAGAAAAACACACAGACTGCTTCATATGTTTGTGGATCAGAATATTACTATAAGTTCTGTCACTGGGACTAATTGTGCAGTAACATGGCGCTCAGTGTCTGAAAGCCATCGGAGTCATTTTTATGCACATTCCCGTTGAAGGACAACAATGATAGCGTCTACAATCAGCTGCACCCTCGCTTTTCATTTGCATTTGTCTCCCAGCGCTCAAGTTCAATTCTTACTTTGATGCCAGGTCATCGACTGCAAGTCCACTTTGGCCGTCTGAGTCACTCAGTGCCCCTTCATCTTCGTCATCCCCAATCATCCTGAAAGAGAAGTTTATAAAGTGGATAATGAAAGCAGGGCAAGAAAAAGTCCTGAACAGTCAGGCACCTCTATAGAAAAAGAAACGAATGATAAACTGCCCTGTAGAGTGCTGTTTTAGTAATATTTAAAATGATATTTTGAACCTGTTGTAAGGTGTGCTGGGTTCATCGATCTTCATCAGGCCGTAATCTTTGTCAGGTGGATGGTATGTGGCCAGGATGTTCATCTCATCCCATTTCTGGGACTTCTTCCTGTAAAATGGATGGAAGAAGAAGGGTTAAACAGACAGTCACTCAATGTGGACCACTGCGCACCCAGCTACCATCCCATCCCAGTTTCCTCCAGGGAGACGAGTGAACAGATTTGATCTAGGACTGAATGTGCCCCAGTTTTCACTCAGACCGCATTATTTTGGGAACACACACACACAAACACACACACACGGCCCAGAAATGTCCTCCGCACCAGTTTGTCCCAGCAACTACCAGGAAGTGCCACGGCCTTTGCTTTTGTGTCAAGGTAACACATTGCAGATGAGGGTGTGGGTTTAAGTGGGTGGTGAGGCTTATCAGCTGTGAGTGAATGAGGCCAAAAGTCCAACAACTGACTCATTTGAAACAATCGCATCAAGAGTTGATTCTGGTTCCATCTCTCTTTAGCACGTCTGCTTCTAATCCCTCAAATGGTTTTATTCTCATCTGGGGAATAAGGTTTTCACCTCGGCTTTGTTTTGTTCAAAAATTACACTAATCCGTGCTACCCTTTCAAATCCTTAGAGGAAATGAACTGAGACAAAGACAGCAAATCAGTGCTGAATTTGAATTTTTGCTCAGGAGGATAAAGAGAACACCTGCCACCTGCCAAGAGGAGTGATGCTGGAACTGTTTCTTTTAACTCACAGAAGAAGATGTTTTTGCACTGCCAAGAGTTTGGCAGATTTCTGTAGACTTACTTGTAATAATTTCCATTTTATATTCACATTTCTTTCTCCTTTCAGTTTATTCCAAGCCAAGGAAACTTTCTACTTTTCACACATTTAAAACTTCTAATTCCAGACATGTTCAGCCAAACAGCCTCAATTCAAGGTTATCAGGGTCTGGTTAACCCAGCTCTGCTTTCTTCTGCTAAGGTACCACATCTTGACTTTGTTCATGGAACAAAAGGTCAAGTATCACGGGAGACAGGAAGGAGTGGGAGGCAGGAGATGCTTAATCCACCGCCTCCTGCGACAAGCCAAAAAAGCTCCACAGACTTGAGTGCTACAACTGCTTGATGTGAATGAACTGGTTCATTAAACTGTTTACATGAAAGCTTCAAACACAAGAGCTGCGTTTATGTCAATTTCTAAACAGTTGGACTCATGCTGAACTCAGACTACACGAGATGTTTGCCTGTCATGATGGGGACTGCCTCAGATTAAGTGATTATAGGATGACAAACTCTCTCCTTTTCATGCGTGAGAGGCATGACAGAGAGCACGTATCTCCCTGGTCAATCCGGCGCGCTGCCTTTCCTGACGACATTAGGAAAGAGGGCATAGTCAGTGTTTTTTTAATGTAAACAGATCAGATACATGTGCAACATTGTCCCTATTATGTCACCATGCTAACAGTGGTACACAGCTGGGCGGTGGAGAAAAGATTCTCATCAGCTGCCAAAATGCTTGGTGCTCACCAACCTCACAGAAGTGCCACCGCCCAACCCTCCAACGTAACAGCTTATTTTTACTGTCAGGATGTTGCGATGCATTCCAAGGCAACTTTAATTTTTGTGCATTATGACAAAAGAATCTGTTGGAGGACTTCACCCACTGCTGTTCCCAAACCAAAGCAAAGGCCCTGCGATGTCCGGGCTGGGCCAGGCTGATGTAGCTTTCCCATACATGGATTACGGCTAATCTCAGACTTACAAGACAAATTCAAAAAGGAACTCCACTGGAAGAACAGGTAGATCTCCTGGCTTGTCACAATGACACATCAAAACAGAGGATTGGAACAGAGGATTAGTAGATCTCAATACTGATATAAACCTTCCAATCGCCAAGTTTGGCTAAAACTTGAGCACCAAATGGGACAATGCTGCTAGCCTGAACTGTGGCTCACAAAGTGGCCTAGCAGTGGAAGAAAATACTCTAAATAAGCTGCTTTTGGAATGAATGCACAGAATCAATGTGCACTTTTTACAAATATATCAACCACAAAGCTTTCATCTGCATCAAAGTATTCATGACCTGAGATTGCTGTGGCTCCTTTCTTCCTACTTGACAAGTTGGGGAAAATTTCAGCTGCAAGAGTCAAATCAGACAAGACTAAAGACAAGCAGAGCTTCAGCAACATAACAGCAGACTAGGGTCTTGGAAATAAACAGGATTTTGCACATTAGTGTTTTGTTTACTTCACTCTAGTGTAGGGCTGCCACAAACGATTATTTTGATAGTCGACTAGTCACCGATTATTTTTGCGATTAGTCGACTAATCAGATCATCATCCATTGGACGTACAGCGTACAGCTTATTGCACCAGCAGCATCTGGTCTTATATAACTATCATTAGCTTACAGCTTGAAGTGTTTGTGCTAACTAAAAATAAAGACAAGATGGTAGTTTATTAATTTTTAATGAAATTTGCAGATTGTTTCGGTGAAGTTTAATAAACTCCTTGCTTTCTAAAATATAACAGGACACCGGAGTATATTCTCCAGCGTCTCACACTTCTGATAATCAGCTGTCTGCTTGACAGTTTTAGCTATGCAAAAACTATAACTTTAATCTCAGCCAAACCGATTTACTCAGGAACAAATAAAATACTAAAGAAAGCCAAACTAACATTTTTAAGTTATCTAAGTGACTTATATATATGTTTAACCTGACTAGCGAAAGACGGCAGTGGGTTTGAAAACGATTTGCCGGGAGTCCGGTGTTCTCACGGCTCTAGTTAGCCTTGCCCCCGCCTAGCTAACGAGCTAGTGGGTAACGGAGCGCTTTTGAAAATATGTGGTGTCTTGATAAACTGAGCAGATATTTGAGGTTTACACAGCTACATTCTCGCCTGAAAATATGTTAAACGTTTATTTTGTGACCCAGAAAGAATAATAAGAGTAAAGTTAAAACTAACTAGCTGCCGCCATTGTCGACAACTGCGCTGGGCTGCGCTATGAATTCTGGGACACAGCTTCTTCTTCTTCGGGGTTTAACGGCAGCTGGCATCCTTGTACATGCAGTGCTGCCATCTTCTGTTTCAGTCCGTTATTACACTCTTAAATCCTACTACTCATTCCTGCGTCCTTTGTGATCTTACAAAGCTTCAAACGATGCGTCGACTATTAAATTAGTCGTCGACGATTTTAATAGTCGACATAATCGTGACTAGTCGACTAATCGTGGCAGCCCTACTCTAGTGTTTCATTTATATTTATAAAAAAAAGAAAAGAAAACAGAAGCAGACCCCTCTGTTTCATTCCCACCAAACATCTTCACTAAGTCATTAAGAGCATCGTGAAAATTGTAGTGCAAAGATGAAGCACCTGCCTCTGCACGCGAAGAAAAAACAGGACACAACCAACTACTAGTACACACTAAATATAGAGCTCCATCTCTTATGTGATGATGACTTCCTCTCGAAGGTGGTCAACAGCTGGCGACATAACGCTTCAGGAAAACTCATTAAATAGAGTGAGTCATCACTGCGAGCTGAGCCGTGCTATCAGGTGGCATAGGCAGAGGGCGGTGAGGAAAGGTCCAGCCCCTGTGCCCTCTACCGCAGCATCAGCCCGCCAGCAGTAACAGCAGCGGGCACAGTTTATAAACAGAGGTCAGTATAAATTCACAAAATATACTGCTTCCTGAGTACTCTAAGCGAGTGCCATGACCTGGCTCACGGGGAAACAACATAAAAAGGAAGCGTGCCAAAGGGAACGCTTAATTAAACCAAATGAAAGTGCCAAATTAAATATTTACGACAGGGAGCGTGGAAAATTAGCATTAAAGCAGTAGCAGCCAGGGAAGGAAATGAATACCAGCCACAGGGAAGAGCTAATCAGTTTTTACAGGTGTCCCAGTTTAACTTTGAATTTCACCAAATATCAGCTCTGATCAAGACCACACAACAGGCAGACGGCCTGAAAAGAAGGCCATGAGCCACCTCCTCAGTTACTGCTGTGCAGACTGTGGTGGTGTGAGAGGAGAAAAAACAAAGCAAGCCAATACCAGGTTTGTGTGAGCAAATAAGGATAACTCATGGTTAAGATAACCTCCTATTAAATCCATCTGCTGACTGCAAACTGTTGAGCAAGCAATAGAAAAGATAACGTAGACAACCATTTGAACATTTATGTAGTCGTTATCATTTTCCCTTTGTCCCCTCCAACTGATCTACTGTAAACCACACTGGTAAAAGTGGCCTATATCTGCTTGCATTTACAGATGGTCACAGCCAAATAGTCTCACAATTATTAGACAACACAGCAACTTTTTGATTACTCATTTGGCAGGTCAGTGATAATACAGTGAGAATTATTAAGATATATACTTAACAAGTGTGCGCACCCTTGGGTACAGCACAGAAAAAGATTACACAAAGTTTGAGAGACGGCCAGCTAGAATTAGGACGAAAACTATTCCTTAAGCTCCTCTGATCTGCTCAGACTGTAGAGGAAAATGTTCAGGGGAGAAGCGGAGCAGGGTGGAACACAAATTAAATGCACTGGCAATCACGATGACGTCACGAATCCTAAACTTCAAAGGTCAAATGTTTCATTTTATCTGAACAAAACTACACCCGCAGGTGGTATAACACTAAATTACGACCCACTCCTGGGCCATGTGCCACAAAAGAGTAAAGATATCTGCACATTTTACTGCTTCTTAAACAAGCTGTGGTCACACTTTAACCTGGTAGACAAGAGGCTGTTAGACACCTGTTGATCTTTCCTCGATAAAAAAGCTGGCTGGTCAACTGTGTTTCCAGTTTCAACTGGAAACACAGTTGACCCCATCTGACCTGTACAGAGGAGTGTAAAATGACAGCCAGAGGTTAACAAAGTTTTGTCTACTATCCATGTTATGGAAAATCAGAGATTCACTGCCTACCAGTCTGACACTACATCATACAGCCATGATGAGGCCTGCGAGACAGTTAGGGAAAGGTTGGATTTCATGGAGGCATCAATGAATTATATATGACTGGGTGTGAGACTCAGACATTACTGTTAACTAAATAGCAGTGGGTGATTAAAGGGACAAGGAACAGTGCTTGTTTTTTAGCCTTGAATGCAGAAGGAATATAATCCCCGCTTCTAATGAACCCTATTACTTTATTTTCTTCTAAGATTTATCTTTGCTTTTTCAAATCCAAAGCAATCTCGTGGCAGTTTGTAAAGCTGTCACACCTGCTGCTCTGCAAACTCATGTCTGTGGACATGTGTTTTGTTTTCTTGAATTGAATCTGCTCTGTCGTGTTTGTAATGATCTTGGTCCACGTACAACACAAGATCAACATTTTCTGCTTTAAAAAAAAGCAAAACAAAAAAAGACAACTTCACCCACATTTAGGGGTGGCTGGTAGGGCTGCTCAATTAATCGAATTTTAATCACGATTACGATCTGGGCTTTCAACGATCATTAAAAATGACTGAGCCGATTATTAGCCCCTCCCTCATTTATCCGCGACACCTTAAAGGCCGGTCCGTGAAAATATTGTCGGGCATAAACCGTCCGTGGCGCAAAAAAGGGTGGAGACCGCTGATTAAGAGGACCCGAGGGAAGCTCGGAAAGCTAAGCAGAAGTTATTTGGAGAGGAGAGTGACTGCCGTTGGTTGAAAAGAGTTAAAAAAAAAAAACTTCAGTGGTGTTGCACACTATTTTATATTATTTTTTTAAAGTCATTGTTAACCCTTTAAAGCCGGTCAGAGCAGCACGCTCCGTTTTGCGTAACTATTTTTAAATCCCTGTAGAACCTGAACCGTGTAAGCTAGCGCAATAATTTGTTTTGCATATGAAACCGGAGGAGTTGTACTTACATCTGATGCCATCAGCTTGTCCTCGGTCACGGTTTCCTTCCACATATAGCTTTGCAAAAACTGCATAAAAAGCGCTTGCAGGAACAAAAGCATAATATTCCAGAAACACGCTTTGCCGATCCTATCAGCTGTTCGTAACACTTCCCACAGTGAAATGATGCACATGCTGTTTTCTTTGCAAATTTGCATCATAGGATTGTTTTTTGTTTTTCCTGCAGTATATAAAAATTGCTGTATCTCCAAAATAAAACTATGAAGACACTCAAAATAAATTTCCTGTGGTGGGAAACTATTTTTTGCAACTTTATTGTATTTAAAGTTTTGAGGGATAAACCTCTTAAATTTCTCCAAGTAGAAATATATGTAAACAAAACAAAAGCGATTTTCAATTTTTTTTGTAGTTTATTGCACTTTTTTGCAATTTATGTAATTACTATGGACTTAATGCATACATATTATTAAAATATGGGCTATAACAGTTGTATTGATGTATAGCAACTTGAAATGCTCCCACAAATGGCACTACAGCATGTAAAAAAAATAAATAAAAATAATATAAGCTCTGGTGGACTTGGTTCTATAGTAGGTCTTAAAGGGTTAAATAAATATCGTCAAATAATCGTGATCTCAATTTCAGTGAAAATAATCGTGATTATCATTTTTGCCATAATCAAGCAGCCCTAGTGGCTGGGGGTTGTTGACGGAGCGACTCCTTTTTCCGCTCACATCAGAGCCATATAGGAGTCACATACCATTCACACTTTTGCATTATTTATTAACACATAATATGTGATTAATTCAAAATACATAACTTGGTTAGGTTTGGAAAAAGAAAATCACAGCTTGGGCTAAAAATGCAATGGCTGCTAGTTATTTTAGAACTGTTTTCATGGTCACCATGGTAACGTGTCCAAAATTCTTGTGAACAACAGCTCATTCAGACATGCCAATCTTTCTACTGAAACACAAAACTTTGTATTTGTGCCAAAGGTCATGATAAAAAGGCCCCAATTCATGTCCATGAACACAAATTGCTGGAATAGCGGATCCTGTTTGTTTCATCTAAGAGATGATAAAGAAAAAAAATTCTAAAAGGTGCATCGCACTGACTGTAAACCACAGAGTCAGACTGAGAGTGCATGAAGCGCGTAAACACAGACAGGTGGTCACATAAATGAATGGTGGGTTTTTGTAAAGCTACTTCAGGATATCCTGCTGGCAGAGCGAGCTGGTGGAGGGAATGGGATGTTTTATACAATTGAAGATGATAAGAAGGAGAACATGTTTGTGCTGTTGCTCTTTGTTAGTGCTGCCAACTTAAAATCATGGCAGAAATTAGCCTTACCAACTCTTTTGTGAATGACATTCAACAGGGCAAATCATTCGGTATATAAACTGCCTGTATTCTACAATAAAACCTTCAGATAATAAGCCTTTAAATACATTCATGCACACACTGACTATTGGGATGTTTTAAAAAAAAAAACAAAAACCTGCTTTGTAACGCTGTGCTGGTACCTATGAAGGAGATTTTGACCTCCAAATACAGGACACTCATTAGGACAGAGATAAAAATACAAGCATTTAAAAAACAAAACAAATCCTGGATCCTGGACTACCTCACCGACCGACCACAGTATGTGAGGACTCAGGGCTGTGTGTCGGACAGGGTCGTCTGCAGTACGGGGGCCCCACAGGGAACGGTTCTGGCTCCGTTCCTCTTCACCATCTACACTGCAGACTTCTCCCACAATTCCACCCAGTGCTTCCTGCAGAAGTTCTCTGATGACTCTGCAATAGTCGGCCTCATCACTGATGGGGACGACAGGGAGTACAGAGGTCTGACCCAAGACTTTGTGGACTGGTGCCAGCTGAACTACCTCCAGATCAACGCCAGTAAAACCAAGGAACTGGTGGTAGACTTCCGCAGGCACAAGCATTCTCCACTGCAACCACTGAACATCCAAGGTATGGACATTGAGGCTGTGGACAGCTACAGGTACCTTGGTGTTCATCTGAACAATAGACTGGACTGGACTCATAACTCAGACGCCCTCTACAGGAAAGGGCAGAGCAGGCTGTACCTGCTGCGGAGACTCAGGTCGTTTGGAGTGGAGGGCCCACTCCTGAAGAAATTCTATGACTCTGTTGTGGCTTCTGCTATCTTTTATGGTGTGGTCTGCTGGGGCGGCAGCATCTCTGCTGGGGACAGGAAGAGACTGAACAGGGTGATCCGAAGGGCCAGCTCTGTTCTAGGATGCCCTCTGGACCCAGTGGAGGTGGTGAGTGACAGGAGAACGGCGGCTAAGCTGTCATCCCTGTTGGACAACATCTCCCACCCCATGCAGCAGACTGTGACAGCACTGAGCAGCTCCTTCAGTGGGAGACTGCGGCACCCACGGTGTGGGACGGAGAGATTTCGCAGGTCTTTCCTCCCCACTGCTGTCAGACTCCACAACAAAGACTTTAACTGATCAAGCACACACATCCATACATATGCAATAATACTAAGTGCAATAATCCTTTCTGTCATCGTTGTATTTTTACTCAGTTGTATATAGTATTTGTATTTGTATTCTATTTTTATCTTATTGTATATTTATTTTATTTTATTCTACTGTATATAGTATTTTATTTTATTCTATTCTGTACAGTTGTGTACTGTATTTATTCTTATTGTATTCTAATTTTTGCCTCATAACTTTTGCACTGTCCACTTCCTGCTGTGACAAAACAAATTTCCCACGTGTGGGACTAATAAAGGTTATCTTATCTTATCTTATCTTAAAAACACTGATATTTAACAAATGGCCAAAAATAACAAGACCATCTCTGTTGAGTAAGGTAATACAGAGTCATTGCTTTAACTATACGCAAACCAGTGATGTACATGTGTAACCGCCCCCCCCCCCAAAAAAAGTCCCATTTAGAGATAGAAACCCTGGACTGATAAGGCTTTAAAACTCTAGATGATTCTGAAATCAGCTTTATTGTGCATTACATCTTCCTGTGTTGCTTAACCATTTGATTCTCAACAATATCTATCAGACTAAATAAACAACTTGATTATTATATCTTGTGGCTTTTTTGTTTTGATTTATTTTGTTGTTTATTTGTTTTGGGGGGAGGGGATGACGAGCATTTACCCAAGGTTTTGAAAATTATGAAAAATGTTTGAAGACAAAACATTAACATCTATATTGGTACAATATGAGAGCATGGATGCTCTGCATGCAGACAGTGTTGACACGGTCCAGCTCGAGTTCTCCATGGATTTGGTGCTTGGCTGCACACGGGATCCATCCAGAAAACTCTTTTTCCTCCACTTCCTCGTCAGTCAAAGAGAGGCTATTTTTAGAACAGTACAGAAAAAGCTTGATTCACTGTTGAATTAGGAATTCACTATTAACTGCCATCCTGGTATGGCCTAATTTCTCATGCTGCAGCTCAGAGAGAGCTCCTCCTGTCTAGACGTGATGGCACAGGATAAACAGCAGGCACAGTGGATGGTAAATCACAGTTAGCCTCTGCCAAGTAAAAAGAACTGGATGGTTACCCTTTGAAAGTAACCAGTAAGACATGTGGAGGGTTTATTCATGAACATGATAAATGCTGTTATTGATAGAGTCCAGTGAGCTCCCAAAAATGTAGCAGCATTTGGCAGGTGGGTGGTGTTAATAAATGTCCATGACTATAAAGCACACAGAACTCATTTCATGTAGTGCCTCAAAAGCCCTCATATGTTGTGTACATTCATTTTATTGACTTCATCACATCAACATATGTAAAGCTGTATCCTGTAAGCAGGGTTCATTTTTTAAAAGTTTAGCCCATACAGCAAATGTGCTTTGCAGTGACTCAAACTTGCTCAAGGGTTCACTAATGAGGGATCTGAACCTCTCTGCATTAACCTTGATAACTTCCTGTGCAAACGTTATTCTTTTTTGCTTCAGGTATTCCTCCTGTCACAAATACCCGACTAAGTCACCATTTTTGATCTTATTAGGATTTGTGTCCACTCCTCGATCACACTATGCCACGTCTCCTAATGTCACACATTACCGGGATAATCAAAAAACAGCAGAGCCAAATGGAACCACCTTGCTTACTTATATATGGTCCCTTTGTTAAAATTTGACCTTGTTGGCACTAATACAACCTAATTCAACAGCTTCAAAAGTTTGCTTACGCACAGTTGCCTGAGGCCAGAGAGAAAACAGAAAGTTGGCTGTGGAAATGACCTAACTGGATTCGGTCATTTGGTTCATGTTCCCTGCCACAGTCAAATGCATATGAGAAGGTGAGGCTCCAGACAGAGAGAAGATAACCTGCAGCTCTTGTCAACTCAATCCTCAGCACAAGTACCTAACAGGCAACAGGATGGCTGATTAAGCAGTTCTCTGCACCGGTTTCTGCATATCAGCATTTCATTAGGTACCCTAGTCACGTCCCTGTGAGACTATTGGCCCACTCTGATTTATTTGCCCTGCAATGGTCCCGAATCTGAAGCAACCCCACCCCCATCCTTGATATCCTTTACTACTAGTGGTTATGTGAGCAGTCGCGCTGGCCAACATGAAGTTGGATGTTAAGCCAAATAACGTGAGGTGCCCATAAAATCTGATAGGCAGCTGGAAATAAAGGTCAAATTAGATGTGTTCAGAAAGCAGAGGTTATACCGAGCCTCATGAATATTCAACAGCAGTGTTATGAGATGTGAGTGTGTCCCCCCTCATATCTGATAAGAATCCCACATTATTGCTGTTCATATCAATCTGAGTTCAGTGAGGCAGGAGCGCATCTACACCCTTTTTATTTGACTAGGTGGGATACTGTCACCTGTTCTCTTCAACTTATATAAGGATAGTCTTTCTAAAACACTAAATCAGGGAGAGCCTTATTAACCATTTGATATATGCTGATGATTTGGATGTCCTGTCTCCTTATGGTGCTGGCTTGCAGCAGCTGTTTCAGGTCTGTTGAAGGTATGGTTTACAGTATGGTACTGAATTGAACCCTTGAAAGAGCAGAATAATAATCACCTTGACTAAAGTGAATCAGAATCCTTGATTTTCCCCCCACAGCAGATTTGTGGTGCTCTGGCAGTGTATCAAAAATGCAAAAGCTTGAGGTAGCATAAAGTGATGCATTCAGGATCTTACTCAAAGTAACATGATGTTTGTGACTGCTAATGTCCTGTCCTTTCATGCTTTGCTGAGCAATTCTATATGCCGATGAACTGCTTCAGAAAATATGATCGTTTCTAGTTTGTTTTTTAAGGTTTGTTTTTCTTAAGTGATACAACATATTTCTTTTGCTTTTCGAAACATGCATGAGGACGACCATGTTTACCACAGACAGTTGTTTCAGTGATAATGTCAGTGTCAGACATAAATATCAGAGGAAAATGAAAGAGGACACAAATCTGAAGTCTGGCAGACTAATCAAATCTTTGGCAACACGTAGTATTTAGTATAAAGTTTAAGCCGTAGGGACAGTGTGGTCTAGTAACAGGGTGTTGATTGTAGCTGTGCTGTAAATGTCGTAGATATCGATCACTCTAATACATCCTTTAACAGGCAAAGTGTTACACGGTGCTTGCATTAGACATGCATCGCATGCAGTGTATTTCTTTAACATGCAGAGGTTTTTTTCCTTATCCAAATCTTGATCCATAACCATAAAACAAACCACTTGCTGCTTAAAATCACTGGCAGAGAAGGTTGATGAAATTAATGGCCTTAGATTAGGTCATGAAAATCCTCGATCCTCTCGCAATACATTAGTCTACACATCCATGCGTAAACGCGCCACTTTTTGCCCAACTTCACGTTATTATGCCTATTATGGTAATGGTCATTGAGAGCTGTCACTATCGCGGTAACAGCTCCACACCTTCTTTTACTAGTGCTGATTCATGCTACTACACAGTGATGGGCACTGAAACCTCTAACAGAATAACCGTTTGTTAGCAGGCGTTACAGTCACACTGCATGTGGTGATTGTTTATTACAGGCTAACCTGCTTCGAAGGGGGTGTAATTTACACTAATTTACACCGTGTAAACGTTAGCGCTCGGTCATACCTCCCATCAAGGTTTAAATCAGAGACAAGACATCACTGTCTGATAGTTACAGAAACACCCAGAAAGTTCTCAATTCGGCACCACACATTGCCGACAAACATTAACAGCCAATGGGGTGACAGCGGGGTAACGTTAGAAAGGCTAACAAGTGTTTAGCCATCGTTAGCTAACGTTACTCGGCTACCAGCCTCAGCACAGCTCAGGCAAAACTTACTGTTGGTCATCCTCCGAGAGCCCCGGGACTTGTTCTGTAATCTCTTTTGGCTCATCGTCGGGCAGCGACTTGTTTGTAGCGCTGTTCTTGTTTTTCAGGATGCCTTTTATCGGCCGGGGAGCTGCCATTCCCACACGCTGACTGTCAGACCGGTGCTGGCTTTCAACTATTTCTCCTGCGCTGGTTTTCTTATTCTGTGATTTATACGATTCAGTTACAAAACACAGACCCTGGTTTAATGGTGCACTCCGTCATAACTCAGTGCTCGTCCTCAAACTCCGGAGAAATCTAGTCAGGATCCTGCATGTCTACTCTCTCCCCGGTTGTACACTGACTGGTTGGGCGGCGGGGTAACAGCGCTACTAGCGGGTCTGGTCGACGCGACATATCGCGGGATTTCTAAACGAGATTTCATTTTTTTCATCTGGTGCTGCGTTTTTGCGCTCGGAAAGGACAGATTTTTACAAAGACAAGCCATTTAAAAAAAACTTACAAAAGACAAAACCCCATAACAATAACAAGATTATAATTATCTAAAAATAACGTAGGCTGTCACCTTTAATTGATAGGGTCAATTCTACATAAACGTGCTAAAATTTATTTATTTTTCACATTTTTAAACACTACAACAATATTACAATGTAACTTTTTGACTTCACATATTCTCAAAAATGACAGCTTAATGATTTTAATGATTTAATGATTTTTTAAATAATTTTTGTACATTTACCTTACTCCTTCGGCAACTCTGATCAATTGCTTGCTTTATTTAAAAAAGAGAAAGAAATAAAGAAAGCAAAAAGCAACAAAAGTGTCTTGAAAACAGTTAAATAAGAAAAAATGACACTTCACTTTCACCAACAACACTTTCTACATAATTTACATGCTTCAACAGGAGTACGATGAAAGGCATTTAAAACCTCAGGAAATATTACTTCTTCAATCTCTCAGCACATTTAGTCACAGAAGAAGAGGAACGCAACAAATCCGGATGAGATTACCATTTTCAATCAGCTTTGTTAAAAGTGTGACATTTATTTGCTACAACAATGAAATTATTAGAATAAGAGTTAAAAATGAGTAATGATGGACTCCTTTTGATCTTAACCCTGAAGTCTAAAAAAAATTGATAGATGTAAAATTATCAATTTATTGTGTTTAATGTGCCGGGGGAAAACACACAGTAACACCAGTGACACACATCTGGGGACACATATGGCACACAGCTGCGGTATACAGTACTTTATGAACCATTGATGCTTGAAAGAACTGCATGAACAGCTTTTGATCAAGTTTATTTGCACAGTCAAATAAAGTCACTGGTGTTACCAAGATCCAGTTATTAAGTAAGGGCTCTAGTGTTATGTAAGGGAACATGCCAGTGACAATTTTCATGAAAAATGCCTTTTACAAAATGGCTGCTACAGGGCATCAAACCACATGGTGTCAGTCATATTTATTTAAAAAAATATTGCATTTTAAATGGTAAAAAAAATATTTTTAACATAAAAGCAAAGCTGTGGCCACAAGCACTCATATTGTGCTTGAATTGATGTATAACTGATTTAATAACCAATACTGTCAAAGTGATGGAAGGTGTACTTGTTCAAATAACATTGTTTAATTTTAGGAAATAAATAATTTGTAACTTTGAAGCATTTGTGAATGTGTGTGTGAATGGGTGGATGACTGGATATGTAAAGCGCTTTGGGGTCCTTAGGGACTAGTAAAGCGCTATATAAATACAGGCCATTTACCATTTACCATTTTTTTAAGTGTAATATTTCTTTAAGGGACAGAAAAACAGACATTTCCATTGAATGACCTCTTAGTGGATACTTTTTAATTCTAACAGTGCGTGTTTCACAAGAGACATGCAGCCAGAGGTATAAATGTCACACCACTTTAGCAGAATGATCTACGTATTTGCACTCTACCTGTGTGCCCCTCTTTTGTGGGTAAGTGTATCAACTGGTACTCAGCTCATCAATGACAACACGGAGCTCCTGCAGCTGAGCCTGTGGTGGTTTGTGAAGCACCCATCTTCAGCTGCTCAGTTTTACAAAACATTTACTTTTTTCCCCCAAAATCAAGGTGTTTTTATATTCCCATTTAAAATCCTCTTTTTTTTAATGACCAGAACTACACTTTAGCTATAACCTTTGAAAATATGATTTCAATTCTGTATCCTTGATCAAAAAGTGTGGTTTTTTTTTGTCTTTGAGTGTGTTTCACTTTCATTAAAAGAAATGAAATCAAACAGACTACATTCTTAAATTTCATTGTGACTCAGAAGACACCCAGTAGTTGTTTTTCTTAGTTGATTTATGTGAACAGCGATATGCTAAATTTGCTCTTAATAGAAACCCTGTGACAGCCATATCAATGCAGTCTCCAGCCTTAAAGTAAAGTACTGATGGGTTGTCCAACTGCAGTTATATACAGCACCTTCAGTTACATAGCCTTGTTGCCTAAAACTATTTTACAGCTGCTTCCTTTTAAAAAAAAATGGCAACTACTGTCTTTAACCGTTACTGTAAGTGTGTTACAAAACTGTGCAATGGTGACATGTTGAGTTGTGTCATCCCTGATTCAAGGCCAGTCCTGACTTGGACTTTTGTCTCATAATATGTTGCATTCACAAACACATTTTCAGCTCTACAGGATAACTTTATATCCGTGACTTCAATCTTTCTGTCCTTCTTCTTAATAAAAGGCAGAGACACAGGGTGGCAGCCTCACTAAGCCTGGGGGTAAAGTCTCTGTTTCAGTTCTTAGTTTGGTCTTAGGCTCCCTGGGTGGTTGAAGCCATCTACCAATAATTTACTCCCTAGCATGGCTCTGCAGGCAGCAGCAGTGTGCTGGGATCGATTGCAGGCTGCTTTGTTTTGCCCCAACTGCAGCAAGTGTTTGGATGCGATGGGAAGGCACATATTTCTAAGAAATACAAGTGAGCCCAGCTTGTCAGCTGCAAAGAGCGCACAGTCCTTGTGACCATGCTGAACTGCAATTTTCAAAGGTTTACAGCCTCCAGGGTCCCGAGAAGCCAAGCTCAAAATGCTTTTGGTGATAAAGAGTTCAAGGCTGAGGGTTTGGCTGCTCTCTGCAGCTGCTTGGATGAGACACTTTCCGGTGTCTTGGTGTGCTGTTGATTGGCACCACAGTCAGTAGGGACGAAGTCCCACTGGTTTCCCAGGATGTGTCCCCTTCTCAAGCAACCAACCCAGCAGATTCAGGTGGCTGGAAGTGGTGGCAACATACAGCGCCACCCACAGCTAAAACTAAAACTAATTACCTCTACAGCACTCACCATAAAACCACACACTTTACAGAGAAGCACAGAAGAAAAGCCTGACATACCTGTTTCAGTGCCATAGTCCAGCCAGTTGCATGGGTACAGTTGGACACCAGCAGGTGTGCAGAGTCTGCACAGATACCATTGTTTGCAGTTTGGTCACAGACGTACAAAGTCCTGCGACTGGTAACAATCCTCCTGTCACAGTATTGAAAAGGCACATCATAGGCCTTTGTTCACTCGGAAACAATGGCACAAAGACGTGGAAGTTGAGGCAAAAGCACAACAGCAGTCATAATCCTCGTCCTTCTATTAGTGGAAACGTTGCAATCTGTAATAGAAATGTCGACTAAACTAGCACAGATTGTAGTCAACGCCTTAAAGTGGCATGTTTTTTTTTTGTTGTTTTTTTAAAGGTTATGTAAAAACTGAACACAGGGAGGACACAAAGTATCATTATAAAATGATTCAAGAGTTTGGTGCCACACAGTGGTTGTAATTATACAGTAACATGGAGAAAAGCGCCACCTTTTTTTGACTAAATGGACTGGATTATACTGAATGTACCTGAAAGGGTAAAGAACTGCTTTACTTAAAATGAATGCTTTTTATTTACTTACATTATAAACAGAGCTCTAATGTGGATGTTTGTTTGTTTTTTTCATATACTAAATGAGTTGTTAGATGTAAAACAACACGACAAAGTGAGCCGGACCGAGGCCGACACTATAAGATGCACACAGGTGTGTGTGTGTGTGTGTGTCACCTACTAAAAATAATGAGGACAAACTAGAGATTTTACACAGCTGTAACTGATTTTTCACTCACATTGTAACATCTTGATTTTTCTGTATTAGCGTAGCAGTCGGACATAAGATCTACTAATTTCAGCACCTGCATTTAAGTGAGATGATTAATGATAGTGTGCAGTGCAGGATCCTTCAATAAAGCTTCTGTGGTAGAAAGCATTAGACCATTAACAAGTTTTAAATCCTTTCCATCTTCTCCACACCAGCATACGTCATACCTTATCATCTGCAATCTGTTGGACACACCCAGCAGTCTATAGCACCACCCTACCTTTTAATTAACCAATTACCACACAGTGTAAAGGGATAGTTCATCACTTGAAATTCTATTTTATGTTACATTAAATCCTTGAATTGTTACCTATAAAGAATATGGAAATACTAAGAATATATAACATTCTAGACTGGTTACATTGAGATTACAATGTTAAGATTACATTGTGTACATTATAAAGTCTGGTGCAGTAGAAATCTGGGCTGCACGTGACAGTCCAAACTGGAATTTGATTGATGTCACCTACACAGCTGACCTGCTTCTGTTTTCACAGTGATGTCACCACATGTGACTCTTGGTCACAAAGTTCAGATGGAGTTAAATATTTGTTGTCTGACACTGCAGTATGAGCACAGTGTGGTCTACATCAGCATGTTGCTGTTCTAATTCTTGATTTTCTTTAACTTTAGGTCAGCAGTAAGCCTGACTTCATCACTCAGCCATTCTTTTGTTTTCAGCTAAAGTGCACAAGCGAACCAAGAAGGGGACGGCCGCGAGACAAAAGGTTGCGTGGGCTCGTTTGGAAACACGTCCCCGACCCCCAGCACTCTGATGTCAGCTCTTTGCTCTGCTATTTATTGAGAAACTAAAGAACAGCCCAAGTGTGTTCAAGGTTGGAGTAATGTGAAACGTTTTCTGGATTTTATAGTTCTGTGAGGTTTAACAAGAGGCCGCCCATCTGACCTTTCAAAGTCTAAAGGAGATCCTGGTTTTCCTTTTGTTCACTGCTGACCCAAATGAAACAGTTTAACGAGATTCTCGACCTACATTTTATAAATATTCCTGTTTATAGACACAAATCAGGACACACACATACTGTCTGAATGTGGAGACATACATATATCAAACAAAGAAAGCCACAGGATTGTAAAGGTGGATGCTTTTATGGACCACACATGCTCCTCTTAAATTTTTTTTAAAAGTCCATTTGTATTTCTTTTTAATTAAACCATGAAAACTTCAACCATTGCAGGTTTCAGTTTTTTCTTATGCGTTTTTAAAAATTACTTATTTAATAAATACTCTTATATTTCTAAGATATCCCCCAAAATATTTTAATTATATATTAATCCTTCCGTGCTGGTTGATAAAATGAGAAGGGAGCACTGTAGTTCCCCTATTTTACTGAGGAATAACTTAGATCTTAAAAAATATGTAAAAGCTGTTTTAACTGTTTTGTAATAAATACTTTTTACTTGCCGATTAAATTGTGACGTTAAGTAGACGAAAAAAAAGAAATGAAAAGTGTTCATTAGGAAAAGTATACCCTTTACTGGTGTGATACTTTAGGCCTGGGTAGTAATTTTGGAGGTGGTATTTGAGATGACAGGCTGAAGTTTCAGCTTGTTCGTGGCTTGGGGGGAAATTTTTCTACATGCTGGTGTTTGTGTGGATGAATTTCTGCGTATTGCTGTGAGCAGTTCTTGTATGCACCTCAGATGGAATTCATTTCCTAATGTTTATGATGCATGACACATACAAGCTATTACTAAATGATGCACACACTTTGCCTGTCCTATTGTTGCTTTAGACAAAGGCACATAATTGGCACATGGAAGAGGGCATCATTTTTTATTATCCTGGTTATAAAACAAAATTAAAACGCGTAACACAAACTTGAAACAGGCTTTGTTATTTAGTCATTAACATTTTCAAAGGGTCAGCAGGGAGCTCCATTTTTGATTTAGCAGAACTACACACTGGATGCCATTCATTTTGCATCCCCAAAGGTATTTGTGCACTAACTGGAGATCTTTTGCTTGTTAGCCAACTGTGTGAACCACTACATTATGGAGCCATTTACTAATATACTGACTTCATGTGATTCTATTCCTGTCAATAAACAGATTAACCTCTATTTAACAATTAATTGCACAATGGATTTTATGGAAGAATATGCCACCTGTAAAGATGCTGGTAGCAGAACTTCTTTGAGTAATGTGCCCCATCACTTACCCTGAAGATTCACTAAGATAAAAAACTGAAACAGGCATGCCTCCTTCAGTGCATCTATCAACACATGACTCTAACCTGTCCTTTATGGTTGGGCTTAGCTTGAGGCAGAAAGGAAACAATAACATAACTGTAGGTTTGGAAAGGCAAATAGGTGTAGAAAATGAAAGAGCAGTTTAAGATCTAGGTAATTACAATTTGGAGTCATGGTGCCCTCCTCCCTCTAGGTGCAGAACCACTGTCTTTCTTTTTTACAACTCTTTATATTCTACTCGTCTCTACCTCTCTCTCTCTCTCTCTTTCTCTCTCTGTGTGTGTGTGTGTGTGTGTGTGTGTGTTGTGACTTTTCCAGGACTAGGGTGTGGTCCCATCTCCACTTACTGCCCTCTGCACTTATTGGAAGACTGTTGTTCTGCTCCATGTGGCAGTATACCTCAGGGCCACGTTCTACTTTAAAACACTTACCTGTCAACTTGCTGACCTTGATCTTGGGACTTACTTGCTTGTTTTCTTCCTCCTTCCTGCCTGTTTAGAAACTTTCCTGAATATCTGCGTGACCCACTCTCTCTCAGTCTCAATTGGAGACTCACCTGTTCACTCTGGAACCACAACACTCCAGAAAAGATGCAGAATACTTACCTGAGTGAAGTCCTGGTCTTTGGAAAACCACCTTTGATTATTCTCTTGAAACTGATCATTTAAACCTGTTGAATCATTCACCTGTGTCCTGTCATTGCGTCCCCAGCAATCTTCCATCATGGTATGAAGAGTGACGAAGTTTGGCCACATAAAACAAAGTTGTGAACATGTAGTAAACGCTTTACCCCCAATATTAGGTTAAGGTAAAAGCATATTTCTGTGCCTCTGTTTTGACATCTGTGTCTAATATTTTTTTGATCTCTGTAACCATCCTAAAGCCCAATTAGCCCAATTAATGAGCTTCTCAGTCAGGAATGATTGCCTTCAAATTGTTTGGAAATACCTTTATAAATCCTTTCTAAGCTGATGGGCAGCAGCAATTGTTTCTTTCAGATCACTGTTCTTCTTTGGCATTGTGTTATCTGGATGAGAAAACAGCCAAAACATCTGCTTTACTAGAGGTGCTTGCCCTCGTTGACGATCAGTCTAATGAGATGGTGTAATTAATATGTCATGTGTTGTAGCTGTGGTTTATCAGAAGCGAGATAAGGTAAATAGAAAATATTACTTAAAGTGGCATTTCTCATTATAAATCGTTTATTGTTTTAGTCAGTGATGTATACAGTACTTTACTTTTAGTGACAACTATTTTCTATTTCACAACTATTTTCTGGCATGTGTATAAAAACGTACAAATAGATAAAAACTACAACCAATGATCCTTTGAAAAAAGAAAAGATGCACCCCTTTTTCTTTAGAGGGTGCTAGAGTTTTAAAAGTGAGTCCATTGTATTCTGAGGGGCGGATGCTAACTTCTGTGGCGATAAGAAGAACCGTTTGTTTCCCCGGTTTAAAATATATGGTTTCTTCCAATTTTGACTTCTGTTAGCAGGAAATCTTCTAAAATCTCTGAAGCCACTGCAGTGCAACTCTAAATGTAGCCTGGCAAGCCCCCCTCATCCGAACAAGGCTGTTAACGGCAAATGATTGTACCGTCACGTGGATCTGTTTACGTCTTGAGTCACTTCCGGAAAAACTGACGATTGACAGGTGCTTTATCCAATCAGAAGCTGGAAGTAGAGTAGCGGAAGTGTGCGCTATCGCTTGAAAGAAGAAGCTAGCTGAGGGATTAAACTGTTTACGGTCGGGTTTTTTAACCCTCCGCTCTAACGGAATGTAGTATATCAAAACCTTGAACTTGCATATGTATCTTTACACAGCTTACAGTAGAGGAAAGCTATGTCGCTGTCAGCAGCTCAGTTCCTGGACGAGATAAACGCGCAAGCAGAAATAAAGGTAAACACCCGGGAGAAGCGGACTAGCCACCCATGCTAACCTAATGCTAAGCATTGTAGAGGGACGCTCTGTTTTTGTAGCTAGCTGCACACCTTTTAGGGTGTCCTCCCTGATTTATTTATGTACACAGCTACATCCGCAAAAAGCGTTTCTATTTTAAAGTGCTTGACATTACCGCTGTCATTATCGTGGGAGGAACTGTCTTGTGTGTAAAGGGTATAATTATTCCCTGGGGGTTGGTTAAACTGTTTTCTGATGTTTCGCTGAAAAAATTGGGGAGTGTGTTTCCTCATGTCACTCATGTCAGGCACACTAATAATTAAATATGTCCACCTTGCCGTCATTGCACGAGGTTTTTCCGTAAAATGCTGCTGTCATTTGATGTTTAGTCATCATGTGCAGGTCCCCGCGATGTTGCTTTCACTTCCCCTTTGAGCTTTTTTTAGTTATTAAGAAAGAAAACTACTATTTTACTCCGGTTTAGTCTTTTTTTTTTCTGGCTATGCTGCCACAGTTTTCACCTTACTTGCTAATAATTTGTTGGATTTGGATCTAATAGTTGTAAGCAGCTGTTGTCGTTGAGAATGCAGACTGGTAAGAAAGCATGTTTGAACATTTTTTTCTTTGGATTAATCGATAGCTCTATCACGTTGTGCAAATAAACCTTAGTGTTGGGTTACAAGTTTATGTTGTACTGTATGTACCGCCATAGCTCATCTTTTCTATGCATCACTGAGATAGGCGGCTTTAAGTCTGTATGTCATGGATCATTAAATAATAATGCATAAAATTATTTACCTTGTGAATTCATTAGGCGTAATGGCTAATTTTAAAACACATCGTGTTGGGTGGAGTCCTCAGAGATCCAGGACTAGACCCAGGACCAGGGCACAGTGTGATGACAGCAAAAATATGTCATATTTTTATTTCATCTTGATGGATGAAATTCTTGGAGTGGATTTAAGCGACTTTTCTTCTGGCCAGCGAAAGCTGGCCACAAAGTTATGAGGCTTAGTATCTCTCTGCATCACACCACTTTATTGATAGAATATCCTCCACAAACCATGCTCTCAGTTATACCTAATATAGGTGACGGAAGTAGGATTTGACTTCAGTGTGCAGCTGTGGGTGTGTTTGGTCTTCACACATTCAACCTTGATTGCCATCTCCTCACCGTTGGCATGTTGGTGCGGATTCCCAACTCTCAACTCCATGGCTTCACCTTTGTCACCTGTGTTAGGTTTGTGTGAGAGCTCAGTTTGTGGAGGTTTCTCATGGGATGGTTGTCAGTCAGACAGAATGATGGAAGCGGATTCTGGCAGCTCTTGTAACCCCAGCTCTTAGCTCAGTCTTTAGTTGCATTCCTTGTTAATCCTTTAACACCCAAGTATCACACATGCTGCCTGGAGTTATTTTGTAAGTTTGGCTGTAAAATGAAAAAGTAATTCTCATCATTCAGGAACCATTTGAATTTCCTCTCTAGCCCAATGTGGTTGAGGGGTTATGATAGTGTGAAGTACACACGGTAAACTGCTGCAGAGCTGATTTTTCTGTGTGTAGACAGCAGTACCATGTGAATGCTTTGTGCTACCGTGACACAACGTAAACTAGTCTTCTCTTCACAAATGTTAACAGAGTTAAGTTACTTAAAGAGTGCTTGTAAATAGGGCTGTTCGATATAACAATATATATTGGATGACGATATAAAAAAGTCTATCATTTCATTTTACGCTATGGCAATATTTTTTTCATCGTTTTGATGGTCACTGTAGTGGCTATATTAATTTCTTAAAGTTCTCTCTTTCTCTTATATTTAATAATATACCACACTACAGACAGACAAGCGCTTGTTTCTATGTGTTTAGCAACAACAACGGTAACACCATCGCGTGTCCGCTTGTTTATGTTTCACGTAAACCTTTCACAATAAAGCTCAAGATCCTGTTGAGACTTTTCAAAATAAACTGAATCACTTGAAAGAGCAGATTATTTACGGATGAGAAGTAAAAAAGAGCCGCCAGGTGCTAAAAAATAAACCTTAGACTCAAACGTTAGAATAGGCTTTCTAACGTTTGAGAAAGAAAACGGCAGCCGTTAAAACTTATGTCTAAAAATGTATCGTTTCATGCATCGGTTAAAAAACTCGACTCCAGCTACATGACGCACAGCTGGAAACACTTCCCGCAAGTCGAGCTGCCCGAGATTCACAGAATTTACAGAAAATGTTACATTTTTGTGATTTATATCGTTATCGGACGATAGAATTCTTATATCGGGATATGAGATTTTGGTCATATCGCACAGCCCTACTTGTAAAGTGGGCTCACTGGTGGACCCACTGGTCCTGGGTGGCAGAGCAGAATATCTACCGAATGAAAGTCAGTGGATCGATCCCTGACTTCTTCAGTCCACATGCTGAAGTAACCTTGGGCGAGATGCTGAATCTCATGTTGCATCCACTGGAGCGTATGTGAATGTTAGAAAGCTCTTAGGCATAGATGTAAGTGGTGTATGAATGTGTGTGTGATTGGGTGAATGACAATTGTAGTAGAAACCTCTTTAGGTCCTCAGCTGGGTAGAAAGATGCTATGTAAGTACAGGTACATTCCTGATTTAATATTAAGTGGATAGAAGAAACTGAATTTTTAATTAATGTAAAATTTTAAATAGTTTTTTGCTTTTTTTGTGTGAACAAAAGAATCTATTCTTTTCAAGACTTGCATAGTAAAGGGGATTTATTATGCCTCTTTCTAGCTCTATATACACATTTCATGGACTCCACTAGAGGAGCTCTGCAAGTCATCGTAAACTAGGTTTTCATGCAGGCTTTGAGTATTCAGAGCTTGCGCCTCACGGGGATTACTTTACTTATGCTAACCTCATTATTTGAAATAGTTTTTAAAGAAAACATCTCATATTATATCTGTCTATCTAGCTCTCTAAAAGAGAACAAGACAAACTCGTAATGAGTCCTGATTGGCTGGAAACAGTTACTTAAGTAAAGGCGAAGCCATAGAGAAAGTACCTAAAGTTTCAGATCTCTCTGATTAAAAGTACTTTTGTTTTGAGATTGTTTGACTTGGCTGAGGGCATCAGGCTCTGCCCTCACAAAGCAACATGCTGTACTTGAGGTGCTCAGTAAAACCTTGTTTTGTGGGAAACGGCAGCAGCATTAGCAGGACAGTAGGGAAAGTTACATAACAGCACTTTTGTTTCACACAGATGTGATCAGAGCTCAGAAGTAAACAATTTAAAGTGACTGTGCAGATTGGACGGCTAAGATGGGCGTGATTCATGATTAAATCCACAATAGTTTGTTTGTAGCTCAGATTGAAAGAAGATTCGCCTGTTATTTGTACAAGCAGATATTTTTATGTACATTTAAATCACTAATTTTAGGAAACGAAAAAGAGAACGTTGTTATTATTATTAAACTCACTTTGTATTTCCAGATTATAATGATTAAAAGAAGTTTACTTCGAGGCAAAAATGCTACAAGTCTCAAGTTTACATATAGTACCTTAATAATAAGTGAGAACTGGTGTTGCTAAAGCTGTTAGTGCCCATCTGTACCCAGCATCGCTACTAGAGCAGGGCGATATGGCCAAAAATATTTATCACGATATATATTTGAAAATTTGCGATAACGATATAACTGACGATATAATTGATGCGAGACAAAATACAACTCCACAACATTACTAGTGCAAAAAGACAACCTTCCATTTATTTTCACTTAAACAAGAAGCTGGTTTTTATGTACATTAAAGCTTTATAAAAATGTAACAGTGCAAATGCAAATTCCTTGCTGAAAGTTTAACCAAAAGGCATTTCCAGTAGAAATGGGCTGACATATCCTGAGCATAACCATGTATAATATCCACTGAAGTTAAAAAGAGGTGCTTTGCAACATTAAACTGCAGTGTGCAGTACGTATTTTTCGGCCCATAAGGTGCACGGGATTATAAGGCACATTAAGCGAAACAAAGCAGTCAGATAAATCAAACTTTATTCAACTCATTCTTGCTTCCTCCACTTCTGTACCATTGATTCATTAGTGTTGAATTCTCTGGCAGCTGCTCTATTCCCATGTTGTTGCAGTATATTAATGACTAACCTTGTATTGTGGATGGATTATCTCAGTTGTTCTCCTGACTGAAGTTTGGTCCGTTTACAGCATCCTGCCATGCGACTGAATTTGTCTCCAACTATCAGGAACCTTAACGTTAACTTTTATAAGTGGAAAAGTGTTAGTGTTCGTCCTCCAGCTTCACTGTTTATGTTATGCTAACATAGCTGTGTCGCTAGCGATCACGTAGCACATCATTATATACCAGCTAGCCCAACTTCAGTAACCCTACAAACGTCACTGCTGTTTAGTTTCCTGTCTTCATTTATGTTGGAAGTGATAGCAGAGCTGTACGTTTGAATTTTTTCAGAAATCTCTCAGTCAGAACATGCTATATCATGCTTAGGTAACTAGCGAAACTAGCGTGCTAACTTCCGCTAGCTTCCTGCTAACTTCTAACTCCGTTAAATGTAATAAATTTTGTTTTCATGGATGCCTGGAAGTTAAACTTCATAGTTACACCTGGTAAAGCAGCAATGCTGATCGTTTTATTAAAGATGAAAGAATTTAGACAGTTTTTAACTCTCAGTGATGCTGCAGTGTTGTTTGACCTGAGAAATACGGGGTTTAGGACCCAGATTACTCCCAGATTTAAGAGCATCTTAGTCCGACAAATACGACAATAAGGACAGCCGCTTGCATGTTCTGCAAAAAATGTGCTTTGTCGTGTATCTGACGGACAAACACCAAACCAGTTCCACATCACTGAAGTTAAACCATTTTTACAAACCAATTCTGGTTCATCTGTTTCACTCAACAATCGGCCATGTGCGTATGAAAACAAAGGCACTGCGCATGCGCGTTTTACTCATATTCTATCGCGATATTTCATTTTCCTATCGTTGCCTAACATTATACTGGTATTACCGTGAACGGTATAATATGGCCCAGCCCTAATCGCTACTACAGTAATCTAGATAAACTAGACATGTGGCATTAGTCTGTCAGTGCGTTACATCTTAAGCATACACGTAAGATCAAAAGTTCACATCGCATACACATCCTTCTGACTCACACGCTCTTCATGTATTAATCTGATTAGAAAACATTTTCTCTGAAAGGCTCACAGTAAACTCGAAACTCCTCATGAACTGCTCTTCCAATTTGGCAATAACACCTAAGCTTGGAAGGCCTTCAGCTCTTAGTTTCTCCTGACCAAATCACATGCTCCCCTCCACTTTGCGACCTTGATCCCTTTTAGCTCTGATGTTTGGGATGAAGCTCACTAAAAGAAAACAACATGATATTCTAATATTGACTTGCAGCGATAATCTAATGAAAATTTGCTCCAGCAGCAACCTGAAAGTCATGCTTTTTGTCTTTGTTTGCCCCCCAATAAGGGTCCCTCCCAGCATCCAAAAGAAAAAAAAAAAAGATTTTCTGATACTAAACCTGGGATTTATACCCTGCTCACACTTGTCTGTAAAGTTTATTAATAAGAGCAATGAAAGGAGACACAGGGGAGGTGCTACAGTTGATAAGTTGTCTTTTTTTCCTTGACAAAAACATTAAGTGTATGATTCTTCAAAATTAACAGATATTACACAAAATTACACTCAGATTCAAAATGAATGCTTTGTGTTTACCGGATGTACTAGAAATGGAGTAAGGCTACACTCAGGCAGAGGCTTATACATTATGCTTATGCATTGCTGCAGCAATCTCGAAGCATTAGAAAGCGTCATCAAACAGTCTAATATGTCGATGGATGAAACCTGACAGGCACTGTAGCTCATGTGTTTGACAAACCTGATACTTGGCCACTTTGAACTCTGCTGTGGACTAAATTATGGGGGGGAAAAAAGCATTTTGAAGTTAAGAAAGCAGCGTCTGGTTTAGTTGTTGGCTTTCAGTGTTATTAAAGGATTGACTTGTGAACATATATCAAAGACTTGTCTGCTGATCTGTCAGTTCTCTTCTAAGAGAACAACCTGATTCCTAGAAGGTCTTTGGACATTAAGAGGGTCTAGTTTCTACGAACTGTCTAAACCCTGGAATAAACTTTATTCCCTGCTTTATTTATTTATTTTGTCTTCTGGCTGTAAGCATTTTCAGATCCATATTTTTGTTCTATAGGCCTCTATAGACCTAGAGGCCTTTTATAAAGCTTCCTGTTGACCTAATAGAAGATTTCATCGTATTGGGGGAAGGGTGTAAAATTCAGAGAGATATAATAATCAACCAGCAATATTCTTACATCAGTCCACTGTGCTGTAGTTCATACAAAGGCTATCACCTCATTCAAATCATTACTTCTGAGTAGACCCGATTCACAAAGTTTCTTTAAAGACTGGGTGCTTATGATAATGTGGTGATACTGAGCTAAAATCACAAATATTTTTTGCTAAGTCCATTTAAAAAGTATAATTTAATTAGGTCATCTAATATTGGCATGGTGGACAGTAAACCTTATGTGTGAAGCGCTGAGTTTCCTTGACAAAAAAATGCCATTTTCCGAGTTATTCCTGGCAAATTTGCCATTTTTCTGAAATTTGCTATGAAGCTGTTGGTGTTTAGGCTTTTAAAATGGGTCTAAGTGTACACCAATGTCGTTTCCAGGTGTGACCACAACAGTTGGCGTTTCGGGGTCCAGCTACAGGCCAGCGTGCGTGGTCATTTGTGTGCCTGCTTCGTGTTGTTATAAGTGAGTGGCTTAGCAGCTGGGGGTTGCAAAGTGATGCCAAGATGCTGCTGTCCCTGGGAATGCTGATGCTGTCGGCCACACAGATTTACACCATCTTCACCGTTCAGCTCTTCGCCTTCCTCAACCTGCTGCCCGTGGAAGCCGACATCACTGCTGTAAGTAATCCTTTACACAAATGCATTTAGAAGACCAGTTATGCTTCTTAAAGGAAAACGTTAGATTAAGAAACTAAACCTGCCTCTTTATGTTTTCATAAGTGTCTTGCACTGCTGGTGAATTAGTTTTCCTTTCTTTCAGTTCTCATTTGACAACAAAACGGACACCTTTGATGATTTGCCCGCAAGGTTTGGCTACCGGCTCCCCAGCGATGGACTTAAGGTGAGTGCAAAGAGGCACCAGGTTTGTTTTTATGACTTCTGGCTTAGATGTTTGCTGGGAATTTTTCACTTTACAGCTCCATTGGATTAAAGTTTAAACAGCTAAGATGCAAAGTTCCCAAACTCGAGGAAAACTATTTTACATGTCCCGAAATCTGAGCAAAGTAAAGATTGTTACATGTACAGTCAGAACAAAACCTGGTTGTACAAAACGTGTTGATGCATGTGACAGAAAAAACCTTTTAAATGCGTGTAATCTTTAATGCTTCTAAAATTGCATTAACATGACTAAGTTTATGAAAACAGTGGAAATATCAATAGAAAACAAAATAGTTGCCAACATGAAAGGCTGATTTTTATAAAACGTGCAACTCTGCTACAGAGACGTACAGATCACACCCCAGATGGGCTCAAATGAAGAGCTGTTAAGATTTAATTATATGTGGTGAAGGTGCTGTTAACCATTGTTGCTTAGTGTTGTTGTGAGGCTTCTGTATGACACTGTGCAACCAGCAGTCCTCTCAGTGGCTCTCCTACCAAGCTCACAAACAGAAGGGGTGATTCATGTCTGCTGCCTAAGCGGGTTATTGTGGTGCTTCCCACAGTGAAGAGCTCGCTTGTTGTTATCGTACAAAGGCTTTTCACACCAGACCAAGCTGATATTGACATGCTTTGTGCCTTGTTTCGTATTTTCTGTTTAATGCCCGAGTTAAATGATCTCTACTCAGTCGTATGTACTGATCACACTTATCTGAATTTAAGAGCACCATAACATGAAATGATTCTTGTAGGATTGCAACAACTTGAATATGAACTTGGCTAGTTGGGCGAGGCATACAGCCACGTGTTTGTAATTTGGCTTTCTTTTACCACCACATCCTTCCTTTTAACACGCATACAGTGCACCTTTGCACTTGGTGTTTGGTGTAAAACTGTTAGAGCCATTTATATACAAGCCTGACCTGTATTAAGCAACTGGAAATTATTACTTATTAAAATTCTTGCAATGGGGTTGTAGACTGCAGTGTCACCTCCAAAGTTCCCTCTGAATGCATACTGCCGTTACTTGCAGTGTTTGTTAAGAACTTGTTAGACCGTAAGACTCTTGCTCCTCTGCAATGCCAATAAAAACCTTTGGCATCACAAGGCAACAGAAGCTTGTTTCCAGAGGATTCCCCCTTGGGGCTGGACGAGGCTTCAAACAGAGCCTTCGCTGTTTCCACTTGCACAGCGTGGGCTGTTTACAGTCTCGATGCAAAGCTACTGCAAACATAGCTGTACCCACCGTGCAGGGTGACATAGAGGTGGGGTTAATGTGCAGCACGACAGAAAAGTTCTGTGAGATTTGAGGATGCAGAAACTGGTGAAGGTTTGATTTTTCCTTTTAATGCTAGTGTATTCAAAACATTTCATTCAATAATTCAATTCAATAAAACTTTATTGAGGGGTTTGAACAGCCGGTTCCGCTTCCTTAATTCTTCGATAAGCCAGGGCCAAGCCAGCTCGATCAGCAAGAACCTGTTATCATGGTTCTGAATAGGTAGATATCTTCAGCAGTCAGGCTCACCCGAGCCCAGACTTCTCGTTGAGAAGGGGTGTCAATTGCATTCAGAGACCAGTTGATCAAATCCATAATTGTCTTTTAGGTTTTAGAGAACAGACTGTGAGAGAGTGTTCCAGGGAACAGTAATACAACAAACACGAGACAAGACAAGGACATTAGAGGCTAAGCAGGGAAGCTAAGGGAGAGGAGGAGGAGAGGAGAAAAGTGCAACCGCCTTCGTCAAGAGCAAGAGCAGAGCACGTGTATACATTCAAAGGTAAATGTATACATGTTTTGCACAAATACTTTTTTACTTGGTGATTTTAAGTTGTTTTTATGCCTTTTCTGCTGTAGACAGTCGTCGGCAGAGGTTTATGTTGTCTGATTCTCCATCCGTCCCATACCAGTGAATATTATACATCGGGATCACTCTGAGGGAATTTTTTGAAATTTGGTTATATTGATTACTAGGGGTGTGTATTGGCAAGAATCTGGCGATACAATATGTATCATAATACAGGGTAGACGATACGATATATTGCAATACTAAAAGCCAGACGATATTTGTGTTTAGTAGGACTAAATTTAATTAGGAAAACTCAAGTAAACAGTCCAAACTGTTTAATGCTTGACATGAAACATCTGAAACAAAAACACTCTAAGTTCAAAATGAATGGAGAAATTAACATCTGCCTTATTAGAAGTCATGTCAAATAAACAAACAAAAACTACTTTACTGAAATATCAAGTATTTTTTAACATGAAAAAAGTAAACATGTAACACTGAAGTCTTTCTAAGTACTATGATTGTAAAATACTTATCCAAAAACTGCTCTATGGAGCATCAAAACAAAGTACTTTTTATGTGACCTTAACATAAACAAATATAAATCAAAAATGAAATTGCTTGAAGAATCCATCCAAGTAAACATTAACAAAAAATGTAAAGTGCTATTACAATTAAGTGTTAATAAAATAAAGTACAGCTCTGCAGTGTCCATCAATGGAACACTTTTAGTACAACCTGAAAAAAGGAATTTACTCATCTAAATAAGTGCTTATGAGACTCAACCAAAATGTCAAACATTCTCATATCAGAGATTTTACATGTGTAGTGTTTTCTCAGTGTTTATTTTTCAATTTCCAGATTTTTGTGCAGGAATACAAGCTGATCGACATGGTCAGCTCTCAGGACACTTCTCTGTGCATTTACTATGTCTCCTGCAGAGGAGAAAACTCTCTCTGCAGAGACACTTGTTCCAGGAATGCATAGGAAACTCCTTGCTACTTTGGATAGCTGAGGGTATTCCTGTTCATGGTCCTTCCACCAACTGAGAGGATTTCCTGTGAGAGGCAAAGGGGTCTCATCTCTATACCTCTTGATCTCAGCTGCAGCAACATCATGTTCTGATTTTGGTGCAGTATTGTCACTAGTAGAGGCAAACGTAGCTCCGAGCAAGTCCACCAATGCACATGAGGTCCTCTGTCTTTTTAGGGGTGGCCGAGGGATGGAGTCAAAGTTGTCTTTGATATGTGGGTGATGAGCCTCCTCTGTGGCATTCTCTTCCTCCACCTGTTTGTCAGTCTCCTCATTCTTTTGATGCTGAAAAACATTAAATTCAAATAGTATTAATGTCAGAAAGTCAAAATTCAAATCCAAGATTCACCCTGTTTTTCACTAATATTTGATGACAAATGTCATCAATATGCTTTTTTTTTTTTTTTTTTTTTTGCTTTTTACTTTATTCACTTGCTTATAACTTCAGTTGAATTTTTCCAAATAAACTAATTTATTTACTTACATTTTCTTCCTTCTTTATCACAGTCACCACAGTGTCCAACAGTCTGGAATAGGTCTCACTGGTCTCTGCTTCAGACAGGAAGGGCAGGTCCTTAAACCGAGGATCAACAGTTGATGCCATCCATAGTGTCTCCCTCTCATTTACATATCTCTTTCCCAGATCTTCTGCTATGGCAGTCTTAATGTCCCTTACTGTCGGTGTATCATCAACACTTTCTTGTGCACCCATCACAAGCTTGGCATGAAGAGGAGCAATGATGGACAGGGTTGGCATACTCTCCTCTGACATCACCAGGGTGGCGTCCTTCATAGGCTTGAGTGCCCTGACAACTTCTTCTGCACATGTGATGTCAGACTCACTTAATGTGAAAATTTCTTTTTCACTCTTCCTAACTTCTGCAGAAAGCAGAGCTGCACAGATGGCTGGTTGCTGTTCTAAAAATCGTTCTATCATATCATAGGAGCTGTTCCATCTTGTAATTATGTCCGTGATCAATCTGTGAGCTGGTAGCTGAAGGAGGCACTGTTTCTGCTTCAACTGGTTGCTGGCTGTGGTGCTGCGCCTGAAAAAGGCTGTTACACGTCGGATCCTCCCGAGAAGTCGCACCACGGATTGTATTTTCAGTGCTTTCTGTGAGGCGAGATTCAGACTGTGTGCAAAACATTGTATGTGCGTCATGCCTGCAAGTCTAGCCGCGAGAACCATGTTTGGTGCATTATCGGTAACAACAACAAGGTCCTTTGCGTTCAATCCCCATTCAGCCACAGCGTCAGTTAGTAACGCTGCAATGTGCTCACCTGTGTGACTGTCATGCATGGCTCGGGTTTGTAGTACATGAGACTGAAGGTTCCACTGGTCTGTTATGTGATGTGCTGTAACAGTTACGTACGATTCAGTGGCTCTCGAAGTCCAAGCGTCGCATGTCAGAGCAACTGTCTCAGCCGAGTTGAGAGTCCAGCACTGTCGCTTTGACTTTTTGGTACAACTTTGGCAGAGCGATGTCCGTGATGTGTTGTCGAGAAGGAACGGTGTAACGGGGCTCCAGCGTTTTAATCATATTACGAAATCCTTTATTCTCCACAACACTCAGGGGGCGCATGTCTTTGCAAATAAAAACAAGTACTGACTGCATTATTTTTGTTGCACGAGTTGAAGTTGCTGGTAGTTTCGAAAAGTTAACTTCTTCAATTGTCCGTTGAGAGGAATCACCTCGTTTTGTTTTAAAATTAGCATTTGACGCTACGTCGCTATGGTGTCTAGACACGTGTGTTCGTAAATTTGTTGTGTTACCGGAATATTTGACTCTGGCGGTGCAGATTTTACAGACTGCATAGCTCTTGTCATAGTCTTTACTGCCTTCTTTTGTCCTAAATCCAAAATAAGTCCACACATCAGCTTTGAAAGCTGCGGGGGCCGGCTGTATCCTCTCCTCTTCAGTCATCAGTTAGCTAGCATCACACACGTCCACTGACTGTTCTACTTCGTTCTTTTGGCAAACTAGACGCTTCTACAGTTATCGCGAGACCTCGTTTTTACGTCATAGTAAAGGCGGTGAAAACTGCAAACCAGTGGCCGGAGTTTGAATTCCAACATACAAAAGAAATAAACAGTAAATGCATGTCATTTTTCAATTAAAAAAATCGATAACAGTGATTTTAAATATCGATTCAGTATCATTGCGCGAAATATCGCGATATTTCGTTGTATCGATATTTTCTTACATCCCTATTGATTACACTGGTTAGATTTCAAGTTTAAGTTCATTCTGACACAATGAAACATGTTTTGTTTTGTTAGCAAAACTCAAATTTTTAAGTGAATTTGACAAAGTTTTCACAGATTAAAGAATTTTACACCGGGTACCTTGCTGATGCAACCGCCAAGAGCTTTATGTCTCCTCCTGGAATGTGTAAACACTCCACTGTCTGATTGGTTAAAATGATGGCAGACATTGTATAGAAGAACACCCACTGAAACAATTTTAGTTTTAAATCTTTGGGAGAACTTTGCAACAGCAGAAATGGAAATGAAAGAATTACTTCGAGGAACAGGAAGCTCGACAAACTTCTTCTTCTTTTTTTTTTCATCGGGTTTTGACACAATTGATTGAAGATTCTATATTTCCTCTTTTTTAATGTCCCGTGACAACAGAAAGTGCCCGAAGGCGTTTGGAAATTGCAGCTGGATGTTGAGATTTGATTCTGTCCGGTCTTTGGTGATGACATTTTATATCTGAGAGATCAACGTTCACGTCTGGTCAGACCTGGATTAGAAGTGCAAGGTGACTGGTTGGCAGCAGCTTATGATTAGTTGTGATATTATTGCCGACACGAGCAATTACAATACCATTTGGCAACTTCATGTGATGTGAAGTGAAGTATTATACAAAGTTCACCATCATGGAAAGTTTTAGTCTTTATCAGCTCTGCAGGTGATTCTGGAAGGAATCATCTGGGTACTGCGACCTCCTATTTATTTATTTATTTATTTTTTAAGACAACAATAAATCCAACTTGAAATAACTGCCCCCCCCTCCTCCCCCCTTTTTCCTTTATGCAGTTGAGTTATTTGCATACCACCGCAGTTTCAGATGTTTTGTTTTCATTCCTTTTTTCATTTTATTTTATTTTTTTTCACCCACTTTCATTTCCCCAATCCGAGCCTGGTCAGTAGTCACAGTTTCACCTCGCTAAAGTTTACTCTGGAAAGTCCGCGGTTTGGCTCATGCAGCAGCAGATGGTGACCGACTACAACTACGCCTGGCGTTGTTGTTGCTAAATGATCCTCAGGCACCCGTTTAAAAATAAACAGCTTTCTATTATTTAAATGGGTCTAATGCTGCATTCAAAGACTAATTGGAAAAAAAAATAGTCAAAAACCTAAAAAAAACTTATCGGTATTTGTTTAGATTTCTTTTTTTAAACTACAAATACAGCGCAATATATCATTACTGTAGTACATGTAGCACATAGTGATTACTGTACTATAGCTCAGTTTGCTTGTTAAACCACAGTAGAGAGAAGGCAGGAAAGCCGAGAGGACGACCAGGGAATGATCTCAGGTCAGATTCAGACCTGAGCCTTACAGCACATGGGTTGCACCAGATAGTTCTAATTATTGTTTGTGTCTGGATGACTTAATCAAGTTTTATACTCTTTCTGTGTGTGATGAGTAACTTTGTGCCTATTGCCTAACCAGGCCATAAATGGATCTGACCAGTCAGACCACTGCGTTTGACAACGAGTGCGCTCATAGCTCAAAATACAGCCTGGTACTGAATATACAATGATATGGAAATAGGGTTATTTTACCTCAGTCGCAGCTAGAAGCTGCTCTGGGTTGATTTCTCTGCCTCCTCAGATGTGATCCCAACAAGATCTCAAGAAGTTAATGAACCCAGAATCTCTTCTGTTCTGTCTAATTCTGGGACATACACATTTCCTCAGTAAAATGTGACCCAGAAACATACCACTTTTTTTTTTTTTTTTAAACATATGTACACTGCAGCTGCACTGCGTCAGCGTTATTTCTGTACAGGATGAGTGCAATAAGTTTCAGTAAGATTGTCCCAAAACCAAAATGTAACACTAAACAGGGTGAAGTCAGTGTCTGTCTGAATAAAAGCAAGCTCTCACTCAGACAGCATGACAAGCTCGCTGGCCATGCATGAGGTCGGGTTTTGAAGTGCTTTATGCAGGTGAACTAATAATAATCATCATATCTGAGAGTGGAATCACACAGGTTTTAATCTGCTTACAGAAAGCCTCGGTCGAGCGAGTTATTAATTGCTTTGTTTCTATCTCTCTCAACCCCGAGCAAAGCTGCAAACAAGCCCTGTGGTGAGATTTACACTGACGGGATTAAGTGTAATCACTGTGCAATCATTTGAAAGAGTTGGCTTGGCTCTTGAATTCTGCAACAACACAAAGTCCCACAGTTTGTTGGCACTTAGGCACTCTGTTAGCACTCTCTGCAGTTGTTTGTACTCTAGTCAGTAGGAGAAGAAATTAAATCGTTTTCTGATCCTATTTAACGCTGACTCTCTTTAAATGTAATTATCAGTTTTATTTTGGAGAGCGCTACTCCACTAACAGGTTTTATTAATTATTAGCCTTTATTTGAAGCGAGATTTAAAGAAAATGCTTTGCTGGGTTAATTGCTACTACCGCAGCAGCTCTGCAGTCCCACCTCTTCTTTGTGTTCTTTGTGACATTCGCAGCTGGTTAGTTGTGCAAAAGTGCTTGTAAGAATATTTGAACCACTGCATTCTTTCCATCATAATCATGTTAAATGAGTTGTCCTCAGATGGTGCTTCTTCCACATGTGGTTTTCTTGCTATGATGAGCTAAAAAAAACTGTTACGGAATAAATTAGTGCTTTTTAAGAGTTACTTTTAAAATTTCTTTTATCTATAATGTGTTTACCCTTTTTTCACATCTCTGGAAGCATCACAGCTGAGGTGCACTGTCTTTATTATTATTATTTAAAAAAAAATGCCTAGATGTTGATTTAGTTAGACTTTAAGGTGATATCGTCTACTGGTTAAGTGCGGTCTTGTTGCACAAGCTGAACATTTGTGTCATCTCGGTTTGTATTTTCAGGATCCACCCCCAGGTATTTCCTGTTTCCTCCCCGGCTCCTGTCTCTGCATTCTGCAGTACTTGCAGATGTTTTGGGGGTCTTTTTTAAATTGCTTTTTATGTACAACAGAGGGCGCTCTTGCCACTGGTTTCAGGAGTCAGGAGGAATGTGAGGCAGTAGCACAGTGATGTCATTTAACAGCAAGGCTGGGCTGCGCTGGAGGCACCCAGAGGTGACGACAATGTGGGAAGCGGGTGATTCCTCACGTTCCTCCGGTCTGTGATATATCAGAGAGCTCCCTGGTCTTTGAATTTGATCTTCCCATTAATGTTAAACTAAAACCAGACACTGCCTTTAGTCAGCATCTTTCTCTTCCGTGCTGTCGTTAACTTCCAGCTGATTTGTTGGCATTTCCCGTGTTGAGTTCAGCCGGTGTTCTGGAGGCACAGAGGTGTGGCAGCTGGCAAGATGTGCACAAAGAATATCAGTTTCCTGCTGGTTGAAACTGGCCTTATGTGTGTGGTAGAAAGTGCTGACTCTCTTTGATATACTGGGCTGGCTTTGTATATGTGAGAGAGAGAAACACAGAGCGATGGAAGTGAAGGCAGAGTCCCAAAGTCCCACAGCAGCTCACACTTCCTGTCTACCACCCTGCCTTAGACACACACACACACACACACACACACACACACACACACACACACACACACACACACACACACACACACACACACACACACTGGTGTTAGTTACACTTCCATTAAAGCGGCAGAGGTTTTTGAAATAGCTCTCCTCGTGTTGATTTCTTCTCCGTGCATCTCATCTGGTTCTTTGCTTAGTCACTTCTATTTTTGTCTCCATTCAAATTTTTTTTCTGGTTTTCCTATTTTGTCTGCAGCTATCTTTTGTGTCTTTTGCTGTCTGTGCTTTTGTACATCTTTTATCACTCCCAGGCTTTCTCTTTCTTCTCACTATCTTCTTCTCGTCCATCACTTCAAAGCTGTTGTTGGCTATGTTACTAAGGCAGGAAGCAGCAGCAGAGAAGAAGAAAGAGGATCAGATTTTTGAGACAGTCTGAGAACAACAGCATCCTTGATATGTAGCTGACTGTAATATGTATGTGTCTTCATTCCAGTGGAAAGTTCTGCATTCATTATACATGCATCACAATGTCACATGAATATGGTGCATGTAGGGGTTGCGAACCAATGTTGCAAACCAGCAATTTATTTTCTCCAGCTTTCTTGATGGATGCTGCTTATCTAGGAGGACAAAGGTTTAAAGCTTTAGATTAAGGAACGAAACTCTGTTGTTGACGCATGTTAACCACACGCAGGCACACGCAGATCCCAGAAATCTCGCCTACAATGTAAATCTTGGAAAGAACTGAAAAAAGGCACCTCAGATATGTTTGAAGTTTGAAAACGTGATCTAATTCTTGTTTAACTTGTGATATAAGTGAACCAAATAAAGATAAATTTGGATGGAAGTCACATTACCCCTTCATAATATCCCCACAGGGCTTCCTGATTGGCGCTCGACCAGAAAATGCCTGCGAGCCCATCGAACCCCCGCCGAAGGAAAACTTGACGGGCAACTTCATCGTCCTCATCAAGCGGTTTGAATGCAACTTTGACATCAAGGTACCATATTCACACCAACGATCACACACAGTATATTACCCCAGTTATTGTGTTTGAGTCCTTGTCTGAACATCTCTAGTCCTGTTGTTAAGGTGCATACCCGAGCAGATCCTGTGATATTCTAATTGCACTGAATGATTTTGACTGCTTCCTGTGTGAATGCTCATTTAAAGCACTGAGAGCAACAGAAAACGCACGCTATTTCAGCAGCTGTAGACTGGTCAGGGCCCTGCCACTGTGTGCTTCACAGCGCATTCGTGTCAGCAGGTGGTGTTTCTGAGTGGATTCTTACCAAAACTCCTAGATCAGCTCATCGGGGCAGAAAAACAGGAAGAGGCCATTTCCCTAAACACAGTTTCCTGCCTCTTTCTTTTCCTCCTGCAGCTTTGTGATACCTGATGTGTGGAGTTGAAAAATGTTGGTTCCCAAATGAGTTTCCCAAAAGAGGCCTGAGAGCCGATCCTCATCAGTCAAGTCAAGTGTGTTGGGAGCATAGTTGTTTCCCTCGAATGGTAAAGCAGAGTTAGAGTAATGTCAATCATGTTGTAATCCTGACCTGTCAGTTTAAAGAGGAGAGGGAGCTTCTAAACTCGGATAAATCCAGACTAATCTATGTAATAAAGCTGCCCCCCTGGAGTTTTCTAGTTGACTAGTAGCTGCTAATTCAATGGATTAGACTACGAGTCGATTAAATACATTTCTGGGGTTAAAGAGAATGTGATTAAGCTTCATGTCGCTGCACCGAGCATCCGACTGGCTATTTCATGTGGCCAGCTTTGGGATAATTTATTGTTTTTAAGCTCAAATTGGCTTGAGGGGGCTCTATGTCATCTTTTAGCTTTTTAAAAACCCACATTTGGGGTTTCCTGTCATGTGTAACTAGGAGCTGCTGATAACGTCGCTCTGCGACTGACTGGCTTGAGTGTCCATCAGTGAGGTCACTGTTCGTCCTGTGACCAACCGACCAATCAAAAGTCCCTCTGTCCTCATTGACTGTTTGGGTGACTGTCAGGGGGAAGAGTGGCCTACAGTGACTCTGGGTTTAAGCTGCTTTTAAATGGCTCAGGTTTCGAACACATTTTATTGATTTGCGCAGATGTGGAAAAGTATTCACCAGACTTTATTCCCTCCCACATAAAATCCATCTGTAAGATGAGAGCCAAATACAAATCACAAACATTATGTGCCCTTTTTTTCCCCAGAGGTCTTGAGGACACATTTTTGCTATATGAGTTTCCATAAAGACGTTCGTCAGGAACAGCATCTATCCTGAATCTCTGCCAAAAACTTTACGGTTCCTCTCTGAATAAAAAAAAAAAAACATCAACCTTGACATTAGAATAGCCAAGAGTAGTCATTAGAATAATTTGGCATTTTACTATTGATGGGGCACCCTGACCTGACTATTTTGGATGATCTGTGCCCAAATTAAGTTTTTAAGTGTTAACTCTGATATGCCTCACACTGCCTGTTGCTCACAGATTTGGAGTAGCAGAGAGGAGAGAAAAGAGATGCAGCATTAAGATGAGTAATGGGCTAAAGGAGAGGAAGGCATGCAGCCTCTTGGCCTCTTGTTCCATTTATCTGTCTCATTTTCTTTTTTTCTTGTACTGTTACCTTTTCCATTCCCCCCTCCTCACCCTCCCCGCTCTGCCTTATACCGTCTGGGTTGTGCCTTTTTATTCATTCAGTCTCACATTTCCTGTTTTCTCCCCCCTCCCCCCCCCCTTTTTAAACTCGTTTTATTTTCATTTGCCATCTCTCTCACTTTTTCTCGCCTGCTATTGAAACTGTTGAGCAGCCATCAGCCATGTAGCCTTATAAGGTCTTACTGCTACACACACACACACACACACACACACACACACACACACACACACACACACACACACACACACACACACACACACACAGAAACATGTTGACAGACAGGGCAGTGAGGTGTTTCCTGAGCTGGATTGTAACCAGACTCCACATAGTTGTGTGTCAGACACACACACACACACACGATATATACACAATGCACATATTCTGCTCCATCATAAGCTGCCATTTAACCCTCTGTGACCCTCCTATGGAGCAGCTGAGATTTTTAAATTAATTATGTTTTTTTTTTAACCGTGTGTGTTTCTTGAGAGACTGAATCATCAGCCATTAGTCATAATTAATTTTTTTTTTAATTTTTTTGGAGCTGCTGATATTTCACAGCTTCTTCTGATTAAAGTGAAATTATTATTGTGTTAAAGCTTCACTAATTCTTGCCATCTTACTTTAAGCCAGAATTTCCCTTGTCCTTCCTAGCTGCCAACTGTGCATCCCACCACGCTTGTGATGTCAAACAGCATCACAAACAAAAAAAAAAAAAACCCAGTGATGAGTACAAATACTAAAGCTGCTGTACTTGGTGTCCCTGATAACATAATAATAATGAGTATGCCACCAAAACACGTATGATTTGACTCATGCACATGTTGTAATCATGTTTGTTGACATCTGTTCCATAAAAAGGACAAAAATATACATATATGAAAAATATTCATAAGGAAAGCTGTGGATGGATGGAGGAAAGGAGTTCTGATTCTTGTTGCTATAACCACATACTTACTATTTATAATAGTTTTAAACTTTACAGCAACACCATAAAGATAAAGGCTAAAACTAGTGAAAACTAATAAAGCCCAATTTGATAATTATGAGAGTAAACAGACATTTGTCAGTAATCTCTGGGTGTGGGTGTCGGGGGAGGTCGTCTTTATGTCTCCTACTCTTTCTTTATCACCTCTCCAATCTCCTTTCCCCCCCTCAGTCTCGCTCTCCCTCTTTCTGTGAGGTCTCAATTCGACCTTAATGATTGGTCATCTACACCATCATCACTTGGAGACACACACAGACATGTGGCTTGCCCCCTCCCCTTAGCACTCTCTCAATCACCCTCCCAGTTGTTTCTCTTTCTTGCATCCCTCCCTCCCTATCTCAAACACACACACACACACACACACACACACACACACACACACACACCTTCCACCCTTCCTCCCTCTTAGCCGGGCTCAGTTCCCTCCAGAAGCTGCAGGGAAACAAAGGAATAATAGATTCCATCTTGACTGAAACCAGGCGCTCATCTGTGGGGGTGTGTGTCTGCATGTGTGGGGTGCAGGGGTGTCACCCCTGCATGCCTGCAGTTTCGTCCTATTTCCCTCTATTTCTTTGTCCTTCTGCAGCCTCCTGCAGCTATTACACCTAGCCATTAGCATCCAGTGATCAACAGCGCAGAGTTGTAATGGATCCTGTGGCAGTAATGCCAATAAAACAGACACTCGAACACTTAACCCTTCGTCAAGCGTTAGCACCTCGTGTGTGTGTGTGTGTGTGTGTGTGTGAGAGAGAGAGAAAGGGAAGGTCGTAGGAGTCTGTATTGAAGCAGGATCGGAGATAGGGAGGGGTGAAGGGATGTTAACAGGCATGCTTGCTCATCGTGTGTGTGTGTAAGAGCAAAGCATTCCTCCATGGCCTTTTTTTTTTTCTCTTTCTTTTTTGTAAATAAATCTCCAGAGAGCGAGGGTTTGCACTTCCTGTGGACTGGGATTCTTTGAGGTGGTGTGGAGCCCCTCATTGGTGACCTTTCTGGGAGGAGGAGAGAGAACGGGACAGGAAACTCTATACCCTTTTCCTCCCCCTCTCATCCATGAGCATCCCCTCCTTTTTCCCCCCATTTCATCCTTTGCTGAATGACCATCCATCCCCCCCCCCCCCCCATTTCCCCTTCAGTAACACACACACACAACAAGTCTGTATATGTTGCGATATAATATTCTAGTTATGTAATACAGACTCTTCTTTTACTCCTATAAGCTGTCCTTTTGAACAGTCAGTCCCTCTGCTGCCCTCTGTGTGATTGTTTTCTGGTTTAAACGGTTCCTACTGATCCAGTCTGTGAATGTTTTCGCTCTTATCTGGTTTTGGGTAATGTTTGTGCAACAACTGTGGCAGGTAGAGCTGACAGCTTTCTGTCTGGTGGAAAATTCCCAATCATTGACCTAAGTCGTGCTATGATTCATTCGAAAACTTACCGCTCAAAGTCAACCATTCAGTCTGGTGCAAAAGCTCTTTGTTCTGTCAGGAAGCTGCTAAATCCAGGCGATAAGATTACACATCAAACATTAAAAAGCCTCTTGCTACCAGAGTTTAGTTAAACATAGCCTGTAACCCTGTACTGATGTGATTCAAGAGCATGGTTGGAGAAAACTGGCATATAATTAGGGCTCACATTGTTACTTTACTAATTGTAACTTTGGTTTGTTGTTCATGAACTCAAAAGTCATTAAAGAGTATTTTTAAGAAATAAAGGAAATTGGCACTAAAGGTTTCCTCTGAACATATTACATCTTCCTGAATCAGGATGAGTTCCCAGAGCATGTTTTTGTTTTAACCCATATCCATGTAATTCTACTTTTCAATTTCTTACATGGTTACTTTTTTAACTAATGCAAAGTTTTTTTTCTTACTAGTCTGAATAGAAAACTCAAAATCAAAGCCAAAGTTGAGTCTAACAATCTTGTAACTCTCAACAGTGAAGTACTGTCTTGAATTCGGACATGTTTACGCTATTAATCCCTATAATAAAAACATTTGTAATGGATTTGTCTTCCTGTTCACTGTCACATTAAAAGCTTACACTGATTTTGAGTGGAAATGGGTTGTACAGAGTAAATTCGGCAGATGTTTTTATGTGATCTGTGTCGATGAGAAGTTACAAAGTGCTTATTCACCAAGTCAAAATGTTGCTGCAGAAATCCAGTGAAGGAAAAGCGCGATAAACGGGTGACCGGTTAAACTTCATCGCTTTAGGCACAGTCAGATCATCCTAAAGATGCTGACGGGCGATCCCCGGTACCACGATTGATTTCTAGGGAAAAATGTGTATTCCCCAACAGTTTGGGGAGTGGTTTCTGTAACGACTTTCCAATAAGCTGGCACATTGGTGTCACATCACCTAAGCAGTTTCTGGTGCGTGCCCCACATCTGTACGCAAGTCCAAACATCTTTGTGTCTGCTAGTCTTTTTTTAAATTCTGTAACAGTCATAACACAGCTCTCATTCGACTTATGCACCCCAACTCCAGATTGTCACTGCCGGCATACCTGCTGCAGAAAACGCGGTCAAAAACTGTTGCGCTTCACTGAATGCATGAACCTCTTCCTGTATAACTGCAGTAACTCGAAAGATAACGGCTTCCTCCTGTCCAAATGCACAACAATAGAAACAAACAATTAAATGGCTCTTACACTTGCTGAAGGTTGCTGTCTGTTATTAGGTGAAAGTCAGTCGTAAAGATGGACTGGGGAACCTCCTTGCGATTTCTTTGGTTGATTGTTGCCATGGCTGCCCGTAGTTTGATTACAGATATTAAAGAGGCAAACTTTTCTGAAAACACTTGCTAGCTAACCATCGAGCTGCAATGACTTGGAAACATAAATGGAGAATGTTTGCCTTCAATAGGCACAACTTCCATACCGCCTCTTCTGTACAAACTACATCAGTCACAGGGAGGGTTTTAATGCAACACTGTATCCATGTGCCAGTCTCCATGTGACAAATCTCACCTTGTAACAGCAACCCATCTGCCAGCAGGTGAAGTCTCTCCTTAAAGACCCTCCCACTTGGTTACCAGGGGATTGCTGACTGATCTTTAGCCCTGTGTGGCTGTGTGTGGAATAACACAGTCCATGTATTCCTGGATATGAGTACAAATATAAATACATTGAAAAGTCACAGTTCCTGACTTTTCCTTCAACGCCACAGTCAAAGTTGGTTAGCACTGGTTCTGGTGGCTAGTAATTCCCCTCCTAACCTTGCTTCCCACATCTGCCTTACAGTAAATACTTTTCAGTGCACAGCCTGTTTGTGTTGCAGTGACCTCACAGCCCCCAAGCCCCCCCCCCCCCCACACACACACACACACACACACACACACACAGAGTCTTCAGTCTTTATTTAAACAATGATCTAGCTTCCTGCACACACTCACTCAGTCTTATGACAGGGCATGACTATGGCTGACTGGATGTATGACTAGCTCGTGTGTGTGTGAGAGGGTCCTGGTTTTTTTTGTTTTTTGGAGCTTGTTTTATATCCATTGCAGTTTGTTGCGGCAGGAAGCTGCTTAAGCTGCAGATCTAGACACACATCCATTTATATTCACATATAAAGGAACTGTAATGCACTTAATTGCACACAAATGGACTAATTTAGAGAGCTGATTTGGCTCCATGTTTCAGTCATTGACCTTTGTTCTCCTTTTCCACCTTTCTAGTTACAGGTAAAACTCTACACACATTTATACATATCTGTATTAATACAAGCAGCTATTTAAAAAAACAACAACAACAACATCCAAACATACGTGTAGTTACAGACAAACACACTTCAATACCTTCAGTTCAAACATAGTCTCTTTCAAACCCAGGCTTGGATTGCACAAATTAAAGCTGTAATGTGTTATCAGCGAAAACATGGCCCCACCCTGCAGTTTGCAGATTTATTGAACTCTTTATCTAATTGCTAGTCTGGACCTTGAAACTAAAACCCAGCTCTGCCCAGCATTCCTCTGAAAACCCGAGGGGAGGGAGGGAGAGTGAGATGAAGGAAACCTGAGGAGTTGAATGAGATGAGGGCAGGGAGGTATAATAAAGGCATGAGAGTGGAAATATCAGCAAAGGGGCTGGGCATTTCTGAAGAAGCTGGCCATCGGGGTGATATAACAAGGGTAATGAGGGGGGAGAGGAGGAGGTTAAATTTAGAGAAGAGAAAGTGATGGAAATGAAAAATGTGGTGTTTTGTAGGGAAGGGATGGGTGGGAGGAGAAAACAAGGAGCAGGAGGGGAGAAAATGGGAGAGAGGCAGTTAAGAGCAGAGAGGAAGAAGGCAGTTAAGACCTGATTTGGAGCTGCAGTAATGGGAAGCTCACATTTGCAAAAAACTTGCATTGTCCAGCTTTTAAAATCATTTAAGGCAAGAAATGTGAACAAGATGTCCTGTGCTGCTCAAACTCATTTACACAGAGCTGAGGTCAAGACTGCTCCATGCAAATTTAGCGGCTCTGAACAAGCTCCACGCTGTCGTTGACTGCACGAGACACGAGAGTGGAAGTCAAATAGATAAAGAGGCAAAAAGCATGTCTTCAGTATAAGAGGAAAGACAAGTCAGTGTTGTTGCTGCAGGACCGCATGCAGTGCTGGCAGCAGATAGATAAGAGTGAAGATGCAGTAATTCTTCACACGCACACGCAGTGGTGATGCAGCAGTAGTTAGTGATGCTATCAGCAGTCTCTTTCCACACTACTGTGTTAGAGATCCCAGTATGTGAGCAGAAAGAAGGCCGGTGTAACTGCAGCACAGCGGTATATACTTGGCTGTATTTTCTTTTCTTGAATCCTGCAAAAAATATGAATAATTTTTTTAAATTCATTTTTTTGTGTATTCTGTGACATGCATGTAACAGAACACATTCCTGATAGCTTTGTAAGGCAGCACAGTTTGGTGTACTGTGTCTCTCTTAGTGTCCAAACAAGTCAAGTCCAGCTCTGGCCAGTGTTTGTGCACCTTCAGTCAGCTGAGAGCTAGAAGAGAGAGAGTGTGTGCTTTTACACACACTCTCTCTCTTCCGCAGTAATCGAAGGTGCAGTGACCTGTAGTAGCAAGCTACTTTGAAATACCTTTTCCACCATTTTACGGTTGACTGGAAACACGTTTCTTTTCCTTCCCTCACATTCACACAGTCGGATTCATTCACAGGAAGCAGCTCGATACGAGAGCAGAATTCGGCTGCTGTTGGCCTCCAGGTGGCTTCAGCCTTCCTGCTTGAAGGTCAAATAAACTCTTAAAGCTGATGAGTCCGGAAGAAAGAAGACATTTGCAGGGAAATTTAAATTGTTCAGCTTTATTTGCATTCATCTGCGTCATTTGTTTTGATTGCAATCATTGATTGGATAAACACTCAAACAATTAGGCGATCTATTAATTTATTCAGCAGTGTTGATGAGAGGAAAATACCAGTCATTTGCTGGTTTCAGGTCCTCAGCTTCGAGGATTTGTTGCTTTTCTCTCTTGGAGATATTTTTCAGTGACATCTTTGGACGGTAGTTGGTTGGAAAAAAGGACCAGTCGAATCTTCTTATGGTCAGAATCTTATTAGATCTACTTTTAGAAAAGATTAAAGAAATAATGAAGGCCAATATAAAAACTTCAGTAATGATGAGAAATAAAGATGGGAATTCATTAGAATTTGGTGGTTCCATTGTGAATATCTCTTATTGATTCGATTCCTTATCGATTCTCAGTGGGTTCTCATCGGCTCTGCTCGCAGAAACACTACCATCGCTAAGAATCATATAAAAGACATTACATTTGTACAAATTCATTACACGCTGTGGGTCAAATGTTTGTGCATGTTGGAGGTATCTGGAGCGTCTGGCTGCTGGGCTGGGGTTAGCAGTCAGTCAGCTAACGTCACTCTGGGTTCTTGGCTAGTTTAGCGTTAGCATGCTGTTTGTCCAGGTACTTGCAAAGACTCAAAGTTGTGTTAGCAACAAAATGCAGCTGTTTCTGTTGTGGATGCAGTTTCCACGTTACCATTGTGCTCCTGTCCTTTATAAATTTCATTTATAAAGACAAGACTAAAGATTCCAAGGAATTAAACTACTAGAAATCAGTTCTCTACAAGAATCGGTTCTTAATTCCCTAATGCTCAATATATTGCTTTGTCTTTGATCTAATTATATTAGAATCCATCATCAGTTCATGTGCATGTTTCACATCTGTATTCATTTTAATACAAATTTCTGCCTTCACTGTGCGCTCGTATGCCACATTGTATTTTAACCTCCTGGATCTTGTTAAGTTCACTCGCAGCGCTCCAAAAACAGCAGCCTCTTAAGTCGAGTTTAATCAGCCTTTTTTCTTTTAAAAAGCCATAATTAGTCAGTTTTACAAATAAACCTTCACCATCTGCACTGCTGCCCAGTTTAGAATTGGTTCGATGTGCACCACGGGGTGCCGAGAAGAGAAAACATGCCGCGCTGCGCTTTGTTTGGAATCCAAAGTGTGCTGGTACAAGAAAAGAAAATGATGTGAAGGTTTTGGAAAGCAGAACCGGGGGAAAAAATGACCAGAGCTAGAAGTTTCTAGAGCCAAGTCATGCCGTCACATGACGACAAAAAAATGAAGCGATACCCTTCAGAATCTACACTTGCCCTCTCTCTGTTTAAGTTTGCAACTTTTCCTACATTCTAACCAAATTGGATGTTTTTTGGAGTGATTTGATGCTTAAGTATCATCGCACGAGGATACCTGCTGTTATGATCACCGTGATCCTCCACAGACGTTTGAAAAAGAACAGAAATCATCATTTATCTCTGTTTCTCATCACATTGACTTTTACTACGAATTTCTGTTTTTCTATTATTCCTAGAGGCTTCTTATTTTCTGCCTCCTGTCGTCACACACACACACACACACACACACACACACACACACACACACACACACACACACACACACACACACACACACCTACCTCCCTGTTTCTCTCCTTCCTCTCTGGAATGCACTGAATGTCCTTATCTTTGCCCATGCAAACACAAGGGTGAGCCAGCAGCAGAGGTTGAATTCCTCTGCAGATCCCAGGCCGACTGGCTGCACCACAAACTGGCATCTAGACAGCCTACAAGTTAAATGACTCCCTACACGCACTGAAGAATGCTCCGTAAAGACGAGACGTAAAGCATGACCTACTTGTTTATCTTTTGGCCATATTTTTGGCGTCTGGCAGCTGTTGCACTTTCCCATTTATGCAACTTCATTTCCAGCAACCTTAACTTAACAACTGAACCAGAGACATCCTCATAATTTCTATCCTGCACATTAGTCTGCCCTGTTAAAACCCAGCGCTTTCATTATACATGATGCATCTTTGGCCCCACACAGTTTGGTTGGGAGATTCAGAAGTGTTATGCTGCTAACTGCTAATGTGGCATTAGAGCTGCTGGCCTCAAGTGAAGATGACGAACAAGCTACAGAAATCACTTCTTTCAGGCTAAACATATTTTTATGAGCACTTTGAGTGTAATGGTGGCTTTCAGTGATGTTTCCTGTTGATAAATTGGTCTTAAACGTGTCCAGAAGAAGTTAATCCATCACATAAGACTGAAAATCACAGCTTTGTGATATGAACCAAAGTCACACACACACCTAGATGCAGTGTCTTGTATTCCGCTTCTCCAGACAGCTTTCCTCCAGACGCTCGCACACAGGAGCCATTGATACCTCCACACAATGCAGCCTCAGAGGCAAACACATGGAATCACAATGCGGCGGCTGCCATACACGCAGCTTTTACGTATGCTTGTGCATAAAATTACTATGACAAGGAACACACAAAAGACAGAGCTGCTCAGTGTTGGTGTCCATGCAGGCCACAATAACACACACACACACACACACACACACACACACACACACACACACACACACACACACACACAGGTCTTAATGGATTTGCTTGCATCATAGCGGAGTACAATGCTTGTCTAAAGAGCCCTACTTGAACAGCGCAGCTGGCACAAATACTCACGACCAATCATCGCTCAGATTAGTATGAGCGGCCCACCCCGCCTCCTCACCCCACCCCTTACCCCACTCCAGACGACTTTCAGATATTTTACACTGTGGCCCATGTCCTCTCTTTCTGTTCTCCTTCATGTTTCAGGTCACATGCTCTGACTCATTATTCACATCAGCAGTTCTTCAGTGGCTTCAGGTTGCGAATCGTATTTAAGAAAAATAAACCTGCGTTCTTTGCTTTGCCAAATATATTGTCTCTGCTTAGGCTCCATCATCTGCCAAATCCTTAAGAATACTGAGGGGTGAGCTGGATAGCAGGGACTATTACTTTGTCCCACAGAGAAACTTTCTGTCTTGCCAGTCATCCTCTCACCCACCTAAATATTGCAAACCAAACCCCACCCTCCCCACACCACCATGGTAGTTGTGACTGCCCCCAGCAGGACAGCACAACCAAGAATTGCAGATAGATTTAGTTTTGTTCCACTCTGCTAAATGAGATTATAAATGTATTTCTTGAGGAGCGGCAGCGCTGTGGCTGCTTTAGCTTCCATGACTCCCTCAGGATGTTACGTCATCTGACGCATGTTTTTTCCCCTCTAACTTTCAGAGGAAGCATCTACTGTCCCACTATCTCTGACCGTGTCAGAATACCTAATGATTCACTCTAAGATTATATCGTCACATCCCGTTTCCTTCACCACATCAGCCACAACAATGGCCGTACAGGATACTGTAGCCCATAAAAGCTGCCTCACAGACGAAAGATCACATTACATCAGTTTTCCCCACATCCCCTAATGCAGCACACATGACTGCTGCAGGAAGGTTCCCTATTTTACTCTGTCTATTCATGTTTTGTGTGTGTGTGTGTGCCTCACACCTGTTGCATCTAGCAACCAGAGGCATTATGCCTGCTCTTTCCAACCATGAAGCTGTGCTGATTGTTAAGATGTTCTGCTGTATTGAAAGCGTGCGGTTTTCAGAAAATTATTTGTCCGTGTTTGAAATGTTGTCTGCTGTGTAGACTCACAAGTTTGTTTTATCAGAATCGGCTTGTTTGGCCCAACGTAAGTCTGTCTTTTTACCTTTTGACCTTTTAATTAAATTCAAAGTCTTGACCAAATAATATAAGAGTCTGGACAGACATCATAGTGATAATCTATAGGAGGTTCTCATGTGGTTTGTATTTCTGATTTCACCAGACAATTAAAGTCTAGTTTACTTTCTCTTTTTTTCTTGTTTTAAGCTGATGTCTCATTTATAATTGTTAAACCATCTAAATAAGTAACCCTTTAGAGTTCTGGATTGTCAGACGGGAGACAACCCAGAGTTTTTGGGGTCGGCCTAAACGATGGAGACTATCTATTCTGTGTGTTTGACTAAATGCTAAAAATCTTTGTCCAAAGTAACTGCGCAAAGCTGGCAAGTTTTTGGAAAAACCCTGGCCTGGGACATTTCTAGATTATGAAGAGGGGAAAAAAAGGTTTCAGAGCATAGCTGCTGCACTGACCTACGCAGAAAACACGTTACACACTAGTGCAGGCGTCTGTTTTGTAGAAGAGGTGGGCGGGTACACATCTATGATTAATAAGAGTGTGATGAGGGTGGGATGTTTATGCAACACTTTAAAAAACATACAAACGCATGATAATAGTCTTTGGCTAAAGGAAATGGCCAGTACTGTCTCAGCCTGGCTTAAATTAAAGAATTGCATGATAACGAATATCTGTTTTCAAACTCACAATATTTTCAGGATATTTGTGACGATGCAGGAAAAATCTGAGTGACCTTTTATTGCAGTTTGCAGAGCTTTTTTTTTTTTTCTTCTTTTTTTTGTTTTTAATTTAAAAAAAAGGTGCCAGCAGCAGGATTATAGTGTAGTAGGTAATAGCTAGTGTTTTCCCTGGAAACTTTAAGTAAAAGTATAAAACACCTGTTTTATTTGAACAAAATAAAACTTGGGGGAAAAAAAAGCCACCCGTGGGTGGCACTTTCTAACCAGCTGGTTAAAGCCCTGCGTTTCCTCCATATTACTGCATCAGTGATTTCCATGCACTGTTTGCTTTTCCCGTCATATGGATTCTAACTTCTGAGTGATGCAGTCATGCTTGGTTGAGTCATTTGTGTACGTTTGCATCGCACATCAGCAGCTGCTAGCTGCCCGCCTGCATAGGCTGATTGTACTCAACTGTGTTTTTTGCCTCATGGTTTCCACCTTCAGCAGGAAAACCTTTCAAGTCCTGTGTTTTGATGGAGACTGTTGAAGTCGCTCCCTTGTAGGGGGAAAAATAATCATCATTTGATGCTGAAACGCAGCTCTTACTGTCAGACATGCCCGGGTTTGACTCGTCGTTGCTCACACAATATCGCGACATGACAGTTTTGCATCATGTAAGTTTATATTGGTATTAACGCGGATTAGACGATATAGTACATGCCTAATGCAAATAGTTTTTAAAGATTTACATTGCAAAGTATTAATAAATTGTCCAATTAGAATTGAAATGCAAAGCTTGTGTTTGTTACTACATGTTGTGTTCTTACTTATTCTTGATACCTGATAGTCATGGCTTGTTTTTGTTGTAGAGCACAGAAAAGCACCTGTAGGGTATCAGATTGAACCATGTTGGCTGTTTGTTATAAATAAAATAAGAAATTGTAGCACATTTGAAGCAGACCAGGCATCAGGACACAAAGCCATTCCAGTCTAAATATCTTTTCTTTTCTTTTTTTATTCGTGCTGTTCATCTGAGCCTTGGTTGAGAGGGCCGCAGGCAGAGCATTGAAGCCCAGACTCCTCTCTCTCCCTGTCCACTTACTCCTTCTCATCAATTCCTACCAAGACTTTCCCAAGCCAACTGAGAGATGCAATCTCTACTAATATATGTAATATGTTTTTGTAATTACTATTATGGGTATCTTCACATCATTGGACTCTCATATGGTCTTTAACCTGTAGCCATTACAAATACTTTGTGGCTTTCTCTGTGCCCCGTTTCCCATCGTTTCCTTGGAAGCTTCCTATTTTGTATCTTCAGTTAAAGCTCATTCAGTGTTTATGCTGCTTGTCTTTCTAGAGAGTGAGCCACAAAAATGTTGAGCGGTACCACATGCTTCATGCTGCTCTGTTAAATAATGAAAATCTAATTTGGTCACAGTATATGACAGAAACTGCTGTTATCACATATACTGCTGTCACTTTTATCCACCTGACCCCCACCACAAATTTTTTCAGATTGACAATCGGATGAAAACGGTTTTGCCGTTTGTTTGTTTGTTTGTTTGTTTGTTTGTTTGTTTGTTTGTTTGTTTGTTTGTTTGTTTGTTTGTTTGTTTCAGGTCCTCAATGCCCAAAAAGCCGGCTACAAGGCAGCCATTGTTCACAATGTGGAGTCGGATGACTTAATCGGCATGGGATCCAACGATGGTAAGATGCTCCTGTTATCTAGTTCAGTGCTTTAATGGGTGCTTGTTGGGTGGCCAAACAGTCTGAACCTCCTTTCCTTTTTGGATGTCTGTCCTGTGAAGCTAACAGCTCAGTAATGCTAAAATTTGGGATTAAGTGTCGAAGATCAAGGTCACGCAGATCGCTTTTGTATTACAATATCATAACATGTTACACAAATGTGTGATAGGACAGAAATAATGAATGGGTGAATTTTCATAGCAAGAAGATCAGCTTCACTCTGCACAAACACTTCTCTGGTCTTTGTTCAGCAGCATAACTCAGCAGCTGGTGAACCTTTAAAATCTTTCCTCACCACACTCCCTGCCGGTGGCTGATGCCCTCAGACGTCGGTGCGTTGGTGGTTCTTGGTGTCTGGGGCTGGGTGCTCATGTATGTACCGGCTCACTCCTGGTGGCCGTTTGGCGGGGCCTGGCGCCTGTGGCCCAGCTGGGCCCCGCCAAGCGGCCACCAGGGGCGTGGGGCGCCCTCTGGGCCTGGGGCCCGGTCCTCTCTGGCACAGCTGGCTGCCGGCAGAGCCCGCGGGCACATCACTGCAACCCCCTCTGGCCTCGGCTCCGTGGCTGCTGGGTGACCTCTCGTTTGGGGCTCTCCTCAGTTCTTCCCAGGAGGGTGGCACAGTTGCTCCCCTGGTGGTCCTCCTTGGGTCCTCGTACTCTGGGGCCTCTGGATTTCTGGGGCCTGGATCTCCTCCATACCTACTTCATGCCCTCGGGGATGGGGCTATGGCTCCCCACACTCCCTAGCAGATCATTACATGGAGAAACCTTTTGAATACAAGCGTGCTGATGCACACAGGTGTTCACAGACACAAACTACACCTTTCTTGGCTGCTACCTCAAAGCACATTGTGCGCTGTCGATCTTGCGTGCTGCACAATAACATTTAAAATTTAGTATCTACTGTCAGCTAGTTTATTGTGATGGTGTTGTATTTATTATGTTGCTCTTTGTTGTTTGTTTTCTCCTGTTTTTTCTTCTTCTCTTGACAGGTGATCCAGGTGTTTTTTTTTCTTTTTTGTTTGTTTGCTTTTCTTTCTTTTTTTTTCTTCCCTCCTTTCTCACCATCTCTTCTCCCCCCTAATTTGTATTTCTCTCCCTCTCTTTCTTTCATTCTTTCTTTCTCCCTGTCCTATCGTCCAGTCATGTCTGTCCCGTTTGCAACAACTGAAAATAAAATAAATACATAAGTATAATAATGGTCAATCAAATGGACCAATATGGCAGGGCCATGATGATCCACTTGGTAAAGTAAATCCACTGGGCATCTTTTTTTGGCCTTCAGACAACAATTCTGACGGCTAAAGATCCAAATGGGACAGGCAGAAAAAAAAAAAATCTTTCAAAAGGATGCATCGATGTTTGCAAACGCTCAGGTGTAAAGTATTTGACTTATTGGGGAAGTTGTTTTCTAATCAGAAGGACAGTGGTTCAAACCCTGGCTCCGCCAACCTGCTTGTCTCAGTATCTTTGTGCAAAATGCCGATCACCACACGTGCCTTAGATGCATCTATCAGCGTGTATGAACATGTGAAATGTGTGTGAATGGGTGAATGAGACTTGAAGTAAAAACGCACTTTGAGTGCTCAGAAAGGAGCTTTAAAAGCTGCAACTGAAAGTAACTGAGTAATTCTAAATGTATGTAACTTATCCATTTTGTTTGTTTTGGGTTTTTTTAGTGGATATCATGAAGCAGTTGGTTATCCCGTCTGTGTTTGTGGGCGAGGAGACTGCCAACACTCTGAAAGAGGACTACATGTATGACAAGGGGTAAGCTCAAACCCAAATCTCTCCATTTTCTTCTTCTTGTTTTTTTCTTTTCCTGCCCATCAGTATAAATAGAAGCAGCTTCCTGCTCGGCTCCTCTCACACTCCACTATGAACAATTCTTACTTTCAACACGTAGAGGAGAGCTGGCTGCTTTATAAAGCTGGATCACTCACCGGCCATTCTTTGCTTTCCAGCCAGGAGTTTAATTTGTTGTTACTGTAAAACAAAATGCGCAGCGTGAACTGTAATATATCAAGGGGAGGACTTGTCGCTGCCGATCACATGAGCTCAGAGGTCACAACATTAACGTTTCATTTCTCCACCTTAACTCGGTTGGTGTTTGTGTCAGATACACCCTAATACGTGAGGGTTATTCCCACATGCTGCGCAGCCAGGGAACGAACACCAAACATGGTATTGGCATATTTGCATCAGCGTGGGCCAGTTTGGTTGTTACATATTTGCCTGAAGCACAGATAGTCTGCTGCAGAGAGACTTCTGACTGAAATAAAATGTCATTATGTTGATAAGGGGACCTTTATGTGACTGTCACACAGCTGAAAAGCACTAAAGGGAATCTCCTTAATGTGGCAGCTCACAGCAATGAGCTATAACAGAGTGCTGTTGGTGTAGGTCACAGTCAGCAGCATAATGCGTGTCTGTGAAAAGGAAAGGTTAATGTTTACCTGTCCTGCACCTGACAGCGCTCTGCTTTTCTTTTAGCGGCCACGTGGTCCTCCTGCCAGACTTCAGTCTGCCTCTGGAATACTACCTGATCCCCTTCCTCATCATCGTGGGAATCTGCCTCATCCTCATTGTGGTCTTTATGGTTGGTAAATTTAAGATGTCTTCATTTTAACTCAGGGTTAAAGCATTTTACAAAGGAACAACTAAACTTGTGTAAAGATGGATAGTAATTTGTTGTTTTACTGCCATCGATTTGATGATTAAGAAGTAAAAACAGTCAAATCCACACTGGTCTGATACTGAAAGGGCTTTTTTCCTCGTAAGGACTCTTACTTGCTGTAAAAATAATTCTAAATTATTTTAGGAAAACCAAGTTTTAATCCCAAAACGTTGTTCTTCATCAGGCACCAGACTTCAGCCCAGGTTGAAGTCGTTTCATTTTTTATGTTCCTGTAATAATTAATCCACCAGTATTTGCAAGCTGTTTCATTGAAATGTTAGTTTTAATGCTGAATTGTAAATATTGTTGTTAATCATGAATTTTTGAATTGACAGTTTTACAGAAAAGCAGAAAAAATAGTAAAGTGCATTATTAATTTTAATTAAAATGCCAAATCACATTAATTTACTTCCATCCCTGAACAGAAAGACATTGTTTTCATGGTTGAATGTTATGCTTGATTCATTTTTTTGGCTTCTCAAAAATGTCCAGCGTGTTAGCTCAAATTTTGGTACGAAAATAATAATTCAGTTTATTTGCTTAATAAATAGCAATAACATTAAAAAGTTTTAAACGTGTTTTTGAGCAGTTTCTTGTCTTTATGACAGGTGGTCTAATAAATTTCTTATGCACTGTAAATTTAAGCTTCTTTGACTTTACTTGCACAAGATCTGTGTGTGGTTTGCGCTCATTTTGACAGTTTTGCTCTATTTGTGCTTCGACTAGATCACCAAGTTTGTCCAGGATCGACACAGAGCTCGGAGGAGCCGCCTGCGCAAAGATCAGCTGAAGAAGCTTCCCATCCACAAGTACAAGAAAGGTAGGAAAAGATCAGTGGTTAGCATCGAGGCTTCACAGGAAAATCTCAATAATTTCACTTCCTGGCTCAATAAAGGTTAATTTAAGAGTTCTAGGTGGCTCAGTTTTTTGCTAAAGCTACTGTGTAGCACAACATTATCATTATGCCCATTATGTGGAACAGTGCTACATGTCTGTTAGCAAGGTTTCATTAAGTTTGTTTTCCTTTAGCAAAAAATATTCCAGCATTGTGTTGACTCCCTGAAGCAACCAGGCGTTTACACATCTTTTAGTCTGACCTCTGACCTTCGCGATCTGTAGAGATGCTATCTTTGCTCTTTCGCTCCTTTCTCTCACATGATTCGGCCAAGAACAGAGATGTCATCGATGCATTGCGACACACCACCGCTCCCTGGAGCTCTGCACCTAATCGGATTAATATGGACTTGATTTTTTTTCCACAAAGGCAGATTAGAGCTCCTCTCTGTTGAAACTGGACACATGACTGATGGTTTGGAATGTAATCTCAGTCATGCTGGGGGCCGGCTGGGTCGAAAGCTAAGTGTAATTTGGATTTTACCTGTCAGGCAGATGTACAGTAGAGCATGTACCGCTTGTTTGTAATAGGAGAGAAAATGTGATGAAGTAAAAATAGATCTCTGCTTTTATTTTTGTGTAAATATTTGAGTGTTTCATCAAAAACCTCTGAAAGCTTTTTAAGTAAAACTCTGTGGCTTCTCCTTCTTTCTAAGTATAGGTGTCAGGCTGACTATAGCATTGTTTTGAAAGGCAAATCCTCGTTGTGTGTTGGGTAAATAAGTTTGTCTGTGTATTTAGATGTTTGCCGGCTGTGTTACCTCCAGCAGATGTATTTTGCGGGCTGGAAAGCCCCGGACTGCAGTCGTCTGTGCAGGGAAACACCGGGGAGCTTTTGTAGAGAATGGGTGGTGCATAATAAGTATCCCCCTTGCAAAGCTGCTAATTGAGGGGGGGTTGAGCTGCAGAGCTGCTCCTCCCTGCCTGGCAGTAATGGAAGCACGTGCAGCAGACCAGCTAAAAGCAGCATGTGCTGCTCTGGTCACTGTTTCTGTCACGTTAGGCTCTGTGGTTTGTGCGCTGTCACGGATGCGTCTGCGAGCAGTGCCCACTCTGACTCAGGGTTTCCACCAAGCACCGCTGCAGTCACCCTTTACTGCTCAGGCGAGTTCGGACGTTCAGGAAACAGCCTCCGGGGCGGCGTCTGCACGCCTGTCAGCTGAGTCAGAGCGTTTAACAACATGGGAAGGGGACACCAAATCTCCACCTAATCACCTTTTGAGCTCTGCTCTTTGGAGCAATGCTAACCTGGCAAGAAACAAAGTGTCAGGTTTGAGGATGGGAGGGCTGTCGCAGTGGGACAGCACCCCTGTTGTCTGATTTTGTGTTGTTAGGCGGTGCTTACCTCAGGTAAGAGGAAGGCCTCAAGCAGGATTTGGCCTCTGGATTTGGAATGACTGCAGCACTATTTCTGATGTTTGTGTCACGTAAAGGGAAATGGGCTGTTTTTGTAAGTGTTGTGAGTTAGTGATATACTAAGTACATACACCAGTGAACCTCTATGGCTATATGGTTTCCACACAAACCCTCATCTAGAATGCAAAAGCTTGTCATTTATTGATCATTGTTTACAGCAGCTGGTTGTATGTGTGTGTGGGAGGGGTTTAAGCGCCACATTGTGACTTGTATTATTTTTAGCTGTAGCCTTGCTTTGGGACAACTCGACTCCACACAATTCAATGTGATGCTAAGAAAACTTGCATCCTGCACCGTTGCTGAAGTTTTTGGCACCGTGCCTGAACTTCATCGCTGCAACGGTGCAGCTTCAGACTGGGAAAAATGTCTAATGTTGCCCTTCTTGGCCCAAGTTGCAGCGGATAATGCTGAGCTCGGACTCCGGGGTGCTTTGATCAGATGCAGCTTTAGTGAGTGGGAGTACTCTGATGCTGTGTGGCTGTTGATCTTGAAGCTGCAAATCTGAAACCCTGAACGGTTTTGCAGAATATTACATGTTCAGGTGCTTATTTTGAAATGCAGTGGAAGTTGCAGTGCAGAACGTTTTTCTGCAAAGGTTCAGTGGGCATGTTCTCGTGTTAAAGGTCTCGTAAAACATTTAATTCACTGATACCTTTTTGTACTTTGTTTAAAGTGCAGTTACCTCGATCATTTCAAAGCTGTTAAGGTTTTCGTCTCTTGGCTGATGTATCATTTAGTGCTTCCCTGTCTCAGCTTGGCTACAATAATCACACCAATGTGGAAGCAGCCAGCAAGCCCAAATCGATAGCTTACCATTTACTTCAGGAGGCTTGTTAGTGGCAGTCTTGGTATACATCTAAATCTGTAATGGCTTTGCTGTGTGTTACTGTGAGTCATAGGTCAGGGGAGCTAAGAAATGTAGCATGGTGTGGAGTCACTTTGGGAAGTGGAAAGATGCTTGCCAGCTAATAATCGTCACCGCAGCCTGAGCTGCTGCTGTGCTGGCAGGATGTCTTTCTGCTGATGAGAGTATCTGCTCCCCATCTGACAGAGGAGCTCGCATCGGCAGATATCTGTCCATCACTTCAGCAAATACTTTAGTAGAAATTGATTTGCAGGTTGTAATTTATTTTCTTTACACCTTTGATGGCTACTAAGGGGGCCAGAGTGTGCCAAGAAAATATCCTCCCCACCGTTACACCACCACAGCCAGCCTGAAGTGTTGATGCAGGATTGGATCAATGCTTCAAATTCTGACCCGGCCATCCGAATGTCATCAGACAAGGCAACATTTTTCCAGTTTTCTATTGTCCAGTTTTGTTGAGCCTGTGCAAACTGCTAACAGGAGCGGACCCTGGTGCGGTCTTATGCTTTAAGGCTTGATATGTAGGTGATCTTCTGCATAGCTTGGTAGTAACGAGTGGTTATTTGAGTTACTGTTGCCTTCCTACCAGCTTGAAGAGGCCATTCTCTTCTGACATCAAGAAGGAATTTTCTCCCATTTTTTTCCAGCATCCGTTGTGTGGGGAAAATCCCAGTAGGTCAGCAGTTTCTGAAGTACTCGGACCAGCCCGTCTGGCACTAACAACCACATTTAGAGTCACTTAAATCACCTTTCTTTCCCATTCCCATGCTCAGTTTGAACTTCATATAACTGGCATATAATTGGTTGATTAGATACTTGCATTAAGAAACAGTTGAACAGTTACTCTTAATAAAGTGGCTGTCGAATGTATTTAGACAAAATTGAATATTACAGAGTTTGTCTGAGTGACTGTGACAGTGATTTCTTCTAGGATGCCCATTAAGAAGGCACAATGGTCTCGCTTAATGGTTCAAGCATGAAAATGATGTGAATGTCACTCTGTGGCTTCACAGTCACTCAGTGGAACATTTTGGACCAACACACAAAATGCCAATTTACCAAAACATCAAATTTACGAAGACAGAACTCCATTAGAGTTCCAGACAGTCGGTGAACTGATGCCATGGCACATTGAAGCTGTGATAGCAGCAGGTGGTTGTCGTGCCGAGAGATAAAATGATAACATGGTAACCTAAATAGCATTTTTTTTTCTCATACCCAGCAGAGGACGACTTCTCTAGTTGCAAAAAAAGTCTGAGGAAGTGACCCGAGCAAGCGCCAAACACTTTCCTGATGAGTTTATGGTCTCATTGAAGCTGGTTACTATGTAGCTCCTTCCTCCATAAAGACAACATTTGATGATTTCCTGTGTACCCGTCAGTGTGTGTATGTGTATATGTATATATGTATGTATATATGTATGTATATATATATATATATATATATATATATATATATATATATATATATATATATATATATATATATATATATATATATATATATATATATATATATATCTATCTATCTCAATAAAGACGTAGTTTGATGACCATTAGAATGGTTGGTGTGTGCATAGGCAGGGACCACCCTCACTAACTTCTAATACAAACCCAGTCATTTTATTCTATAGGCAGGTCTGAAATATATGACCGAAACCGCTCAGTTCAGAAAAGAGCTTTAAGGGGTAAAGAGTGAGGGCAGGTCATGTGGTGTTACCACGTGAGCGTGCAGCATCGTTCGCTTGCTCAGTCACATCCGCTGCTTATTCATCACTTCAAGGCACTGACACGGTACAACCTAAAATCTACAGCTCAAGGCTTTAAGACGGGCGGGGCCTCACTGACCGGTGTGTGATGTCACGCTGTTTGTCCAGCTTGCACATACAGTCTGTGGGCCCGGCACCTTATTGAGACACATGATGTTTTCTTTTTGTAGTCTGCTGTCATGCAGGTCGTTCGGTTAGATAAGTTCGACTGTTGCAGTTGGCCAGCAGACAGTGCTCGTAAAGATATGGGTCAGAGGGGGTGATGGTGGATAACGTCACTTGTGTGCATGGAAATGGGATTCCTCAAGACTGAAATGAATAGTAAGCGAGACAAGGAGTGTCTGCACAATGCCTTAATGAAAGCCACAATACCCGTGCAATCAGCGCACAATGCCAGTATGTAACATAAGACCTGTGCCGGCATACAGCATTATGTAATTGCAGCTGTGCGACTGCCGGCTAAGCACCACACTGCCATTAACATGACATATGCTCCAGTTTGCTTACAGAACCTTGCATCAGCTCCACTGACAGCCTGACATTTGAAAGCGAGCTTTGACGCCAGTTTTTGTCAGGAGCCGGCGTCTGACAGTTGTATGAGTCAGAAAGTGTGAATGCACACGTGCAGCAAACTGACTGGAAAAAACAATAAATGAAGGGATTGATTTTGACCCTTGGTTTTACTCCTCCTGTGATCTTTGACCTGCAGTCTGTTCCTCCCTGTGTATGATGAGTCACCCCACCCCTCCCTGCAGCTTTGCACATTCAAACCAAGGCGAGCACGCATGCACACACACACACACACACACACACACACACACACACACACACACTGACTGGACTGAGCAGCTGCAGTGTCTCAGCCGTCGGTGTGTGAAGCATGTTGATGTCAGTATAGAGGAGCCCTCTCTGTCTCTGAGCTCAGTGGCCTCCTTGCCAGCTGTCCTTGTCTGGTCGGCGGTGACAAACTGTAGATGCTTCCCCCCCCCCCCTCGTCCTTTTACCCAGTTTCTGTCAGCCTCTCTTTCATTCGCCTGCCCGCTCCAGCTCTGCTGCTTGTCTGAAGTTCAGTAGGACAGCGTGATTCCCTTGAGAGCCAGGAATGCTGGCAGGCTGGCCGATTAATGGGGAAAAATGGAGGGGAGAGGAGCTGCACCAGCTCTCAGAGCTTTTTAACGTGTGCTACTAGCCCCGAAACGTAATTGCGAGGGATTCCCAGCATCTGAAAAGTTGCCAGATGTGGCCTAGATGTTTTTCCAGGGTCCAACAGCCCAACTTTTAAACTAGGATGAGGAGAAACCACCATCCTGATGAAAACCACGCTACTCTAGATATGTTATGTACCCCACGTAGCCTGAATCTCAGCTCACAGAAATTGCGTTATTGTGGTGGAATATTCGAGAAACGTCCCCAGCAGCTCATGGGGGTAATTTGTTCTGTGACGGGTGTCGACTCGGTTAGACTGTGTTCTGCTGCAGTGCTGTGCAGAGCCCTGGGCCTTCCTGGAGGAATCTCTTCGAGTTTTCGAGTGAACAGGCCATATTTGGCCGTTCTGAGCAGCCTTAATAAAGTGCTAACAGCTTTTGAAGTGTAGCAGAAAGCGATCCTCGATGGCATTTTTATTTATTTATTTTTAAATGTTATCTCCCCAGTGCGAGGCCTCAGAGTTCACAGAACAGAGTTCAGAAAGCCACTGAACGTTTTCTCTGCTCCTCAGAATAGCTCAGTTATTGCCACAGTTCAGCATTTCCTGAGTGGATACTGGATCCTGGATCTGTGCCTGCACAAACTCTCCCTCACCCTGCGACTGTTCAGCACTGGCAGCGAGGAGAGGAAAGGATGGAGGCCGCCCTGGAGTCGTGTCAGAGGAGTGTTGGGCGAAAAGAAAATTCGCGATGATTGTGGTTGTGTTGGTGTTTTGAGTTAAAAACAAAGCTGAAAGTGAAACGGCCGAGGCGGAGCCGCAGTCGGACACGCTGCCTCGAGTTGGAAGTCGATGATGGAGGGAAAGGAAGGAGGGGCGGTTGATGTGACTCCCCGTCCTTATACGGTCACATGCGGCTCTGGCGCGGACACAGAGAGCTCAGTCAGGGAAAACATGCTCATTTAGAGCTTACATAAACACACCGACCCACAGCCCCCTGCTCTCCCGGCCTCCCTCCAGCTCAGGCAAGGAAAGAGGAAGGGAAGGAAAAGGAGAAGAACGCTGTGGAATTTGAGAGGGAGTGCGCTGATGAATTCCTGAGCTTTCAGTGCGCACAGGGAATGAGATGCTGCTCTGCCCTGCAGGCTGAGGATGGGATGGGTGGTGCAGGGACAAAGAATCGAAGGAAATCGGACTCGCGAGGCAGCCGGACTTTGTGAACCTGCTCGACCTCAGTGACCTTCAGAAACATTAGCACTGTCAGAGATCACAGTGCATTCATTCTCTACTATTAAGCATGCGGCATCTTTATCAATGAGTCCCATCCCTATTAGAAATTATGACTCTCAGGTGCTCAGAAAGCCACTTTCTTTCAAATGTGTTCAGTTAAAGGGAGAATATGGTTTCTTTCTCCCCCCCCAGGTGATAACTACGATGTGTGTGCCATCTGCCTGGATGAATATGAAGAGGGAGATAAACTCAGAGTCCTGCCGTGCTCTCATGGTGAGTGACTACAAAATACCCACAGTTACACTGACAGAAGCCAGTTACTCTGATTTATTCCGTTTGGATCGTTATCATTTTATTAAGTAGATAACGAGGCTCCATCGTGATCTTATTCTCGTACTTTAACCTTTGCTGTGACAGCCATCAAAGGCTGGGTTGCATAAACAGGATGCCCTTTGTGTTCTCAGCCTACCACAGCAAGTGCGTGGACCCGTGGCTGACAAAGACTAAGAAGACGTGTCCGGTGTGCAAGCAGAAGGTGGTGCCCTCGCAGGGCGACTCGGACTCTGACTCTGAGGAGGGGGAGAGCGGCCCCGAGAACGAGGAGGTGTCTGAGAGCACCCCGCTGCTGCGCTCCCTGGCCTCCACCAGCGCCCACTCCTTCGGCACCATGTCCGGGGCGTCGCGCTCCGAGCACGACCAGGAATCCTCGGAGTACGAGGACGACGAGCTGGACAGCAGCGACACCGAGGAGGAGGTCACCGTGGAGACCGTGGTGGTGCAGATGCAGCAGCCGTGCTCCGAAGGCCACGAGCACGACCTGCCCCGAGCTTGACCGACGTGTCGCTTAGAAGCTCCTCGGCCTGCCCGACCTCACAGCTGCAGAGACTTTTGTTGTGGGCACAATGCAGAGTCATCCCAGTTCTTCTCTCACTGCTTACAAATCCATTGTAATTTCCTTCTCACAAAATACAAATCTTAAGTTTTTGTTTTTTATCATGATTATGGACGAAGCTCCAGTCTGCATACCTTTGGCATCGCTTTGGCCAGACTGATGCGTACAGTACACTGCCATACTGTACTCTTTATTTAGTCGTAAAAAGATGACACACAAGCAGACGAGTCCAAAGGTCCCGGACACACGATCAGTAAATGTACTGTGTATATAAATATAGATCACAATAAAGGACATCTTGCATTTATTGTATATACATGTTCATGCTACAGTGACACAGGTTGGACCACTATGCACCATTGGTTTTATAAAATTAACACTTTGAGCCACAGTGATGTGGTTTGCCAATTTATTTCTATCATTAACCTTTGTTTTGTTTAAGGAGCTCTTGTGTTTTGTGCCACAGTTTGTTACAGTGATTCACACCAAGAGAAGCTCTAGTTAAACTGGTCTGAGTGACACACTGGAAGAAGAGGGTGTGCTCTCCGTGTGGTGTCACATGAAGCTGTGGGTTACACCAGTTCAGATTGTGAGAACTGTCCGTCGCCTGTGGTGAACTTCATTTCGTTAAACTCGAGCAGTTGCTGTTCGGTAGGCCTCATGGTGCACGCTCAACTGACCCGATGTATTTTTAAGACTGTTTGTAGTAAATAATCAAATTTTTTTTTTCATAACACAGCTTGATTTTTTTCGTTCGTGAATCCTGTTGCCTTCTCATTTCACGTATTTTTTGTTTTCCTGCTCAAACATCTCTGTAAAACTTCAATAAAACGCCTGACGAAGAAACTTGACTGAGCTTCATTACTTGAGCTGAAAAACATCCTGCAATTATAGGTTTCTTGGTAACATTCAATAGTCGTCCAAAACGGCCTAAAACGTGGCAGATCTGGTCTTGGTTCTTCAACGCTTCCTCGTTTCCAGTGGAAGGGGGAAAAGAGCTTGGTTTTTTCTTCAAAAATAGTCTAATCTCAGCTGTTCTGTAGCCTTCTAATCATCTTTTCTTTTTTAATTCATATTGAAGTTTAATGTGCTTGTATAGACAGTAAATTTACAACATTTACAAAGAAATAAAATGCTTTGTTTGGTATCAAGCAATGCCACAATATTTTTTTTTTTTTCGAAGAAAAGAAAATACTTCCCAAAACTTTATTTTTTAAGAAAGAGGGAAAAGAAAAACAGCAGGGAAGAGGGACGAGGATAAAGGAGGAAAAAAAACAAAAAAGCAGACAAAATACATATCAATCACCTGTTGAGAAAGAAAGAGAGAAAACAAGCAGAAGAGCAACATAATAAACAACATCATGATCTATGGGAATATAACAGTAAATATTAAACATTATGCAGCACGTAAGATCGATGGCGCACAGTGTGCTTTGAGGTAGGAGCCAAAAAGGGTGTAGTTTGAGTGTGTGAGCACCCACGCGCTTGTAATGATCTGCTAGAGGGTGTGGGGGGCCACAGCCCCGTCCTCCAGGGCATGAAGCAGGTATGGAGGAGATCAAGACTCCAGACATCCAGAGGCCCCCAGAACACAAGAGACCAAGGAAGAAAAAGCCGCGCCACTATCCCAGAAAGAGCTGAGGAGAGTCCCAGATGAGGGGTCACCCAGCAGCCGCGGAGCAGAAGCCAGGGGGAGTTGCAGTGACGTGTCCGTGAGCTCCGCCGGCAGGCCCAGGCTCCAGGCCCCGACAAGCAGCCATCAAGGAGTGAGCCGGTGTGTACCTGGACGCCCATCTCCGGACACAAAGAACCACCAACGCACTGATGTCTGAGGGCATCTGCCACTGGCAGGGGAAGTGGAGGGGGGAGATAGGCCTCCATACCTTAGAGGGCCTGAGATGTCCCCAGAGAGGTGGCGTCTGACACCCAACCTGACATATAGACACAGACATACAGGCACACACAGACACAAACATCCATTCCCACCCTCATGCTCTCATATGCACTCACTCCACACTCACCCAACGTGGAGACAGACATAAAGAGACGCTGTACACACGATCACACTCCCCAAGTGTACTCTAAGCCCCAGGTCTAGGTACCCTTGCCCCTGGAGGGGGAAACTGCACCCAGACTCAGGTAGTGTTACCCTTTTCCCTGCGGTGGGGAGAGGCAGACCGCCCCGACTCCGCAGCAGCAGGGAGGCCCCACACTCCAGACCCCAATCGGACAGCCAACTCCTCCTCCCAGACCCCCCGCTCCAACAGGCCGCAGAGAACGGGGGTGTGAGGACTCCAAACCTCCCTCCACCCGCTCATTGTAGTGTTGATGCATGTGTGTTCTAAGGTGCATTTAAAACCCAGGAGGGCATGGAGCTACCTGCCAGAGAGCAGCAGGTAAGCGCATGGTCCCACCTGCTAGCCCTCAATGTCTACGTGTATTTAAAATTGAGAGGTGGGCAACGACGCCAGGGGTGAGGTGTACACCCTGATGGTCTTGTGGATTCCGTGTAGCGTGCCCACCCCCAAGGTCCTATATGTATGTGTTATGAAAGTGTGAGTAACGTGAATGTCTAAGTTGTGGGATAAAATTGAGGCACAGGCAGCCAGAAGGGGACAGAGGGGGGGGTAGCCTCCCCTGCACCCTGGTGACACACCTTTACCCCAAGGCCCTGCATGTGTGGGTGGTTGTGGTGGAGCGGGAAGAGGGAGGCAGCTGGAGATGGGGAGAGAAGGAAGGGCGGGGCAAGTGACCCCCTCCCTGGGGCCAGCTCCCCCCGCTGACCCCAGTAGGCACCCCCATACTCTGCAACCCACCAGGGAAAGGGGGCCCAGGCCCATCCAGACCGGGGTCCAGTTCAGCAGCGCCGCCCGGCCCCACAGAGCCCGGGACAGTCCACCCGACCCCACCACAGAGAAAACTGCACCCACCCCGTCATCCACTCATCTTCCAGACTACACAAGACAAGAGACGCCCAGGCTGAGATCTTCCTCCACCTCTCCTGTATCTCCCCCTCCTGCAGAGTGAGTTCCTGAAGAGAGGAGACCTCCTGCAAGATGTAACAGCCTCCCCCACCTGTTGAAGAGCCCCCCAGGTGGCTCGATGCACTGGCGGCACCCTGCGCCAGGGCTGGGCCCCCCTTACACCCACAACCCCGGCAACACACCAACCAGGGCCCCAGCCCAGAGACCGAGCACCCCCAGAACCCCACGCCTGTCCCGGACCCACCCAGGCTACCAGGTCAGTAACCCACGTCCATCAGCACAGACCCTCCCCTACCGCACGCAGCCACGAGGAAACCGTCACCTAAGAGCCAACAGAGCCCTTAATAGGCCATGACCGCAATCCCGGGTTGAGCCCTCCAAGGAAGGTGCTCCTGGGGAATCCTGACGCCCCCAAGCCTGTCCGTACCCCCACACCAATCACAACAGCAACCTTCTAATCATCTCCATTAACAGGAACTGTGGACTTGTGGTAAGGAAATGTCACATTATGGTCTTTTCTTAGCACTTTATGGACCTTAAACATCTGAGAGTAAAGATGAGATGCGTTTTGATGGACCTTGAATGTCTGTTAAAGTAATTAAAAGCCACCTTAAGTTCCTGAACAGCTGTAATGAAAGCAGTAATGTCTCATGCCTGGTGTGACATAAGAAAATAAATTAAACTTTTCTGTAGAGGAAAACTCATTTGAGAAGGACTTCACAATCTTACACTCAGATCTGAAGAAACACTTATGTTCTGGGACTAGCCTTAACCCGTGTCTGGGAGCTCAGGCACCTTAGATGAGGCCTAACCTGACGGTAAACACCTGCAGTTAGCTCAGTCCAAACATTACCACAGATTCACTGAGAGTAAAGTGTTCAGATCAACAGAGAAGACAGTAAACTCACAATCTGGTTGGAATAAATTTATTTGATCTGTCTGTAAACAAGGTGATAAATCAATTTATGGCATTTCTTGGTTTTATGCATATGAAATCAAATGCATTAAAGAGACTGTATCCCAGATGTAAGAAGAAAAAATAAAAATAAAAAAAAGTGGTGAGGAAAGAAAATGAATAGACCGGCAAACAGGACTTTAAACAATTTTTTTTCCTTTTTTTTTTTTTAATGAGTACACATATCCCACAAGGCCTAAACAGTGGAGCTGAAGCTAGAAAAATAAAGAAAAAAAAAGTGCCAATGAAATGACCCCTTCATGGACAGTGGGTAACAATCCGTTTTACAACAGCAACAGATCTCTCTACGTTATGGCACAGGATACACAGGTTCTGCAGTTAAAGTTTCGACAAAACAGCCATGAGCGTCTTTGTTCCAACTAATCCCATCTCCCATTAAGAGTCATTTCTACTGTTATTTTTTATTCCCCCCACTTGGACGTTGTTAGCAGTGCTGAGCGTGGACAGGCTGATTCCCCAGAGCTCAACTGACTAGAGAAAAGGCAATTTATTCCACAGTATTATAGTTGTCAACACAGCATGGGGCTGCTGAAATGCAGTTGTGTTTCTTCTAAGAGAAAAACAAAACCTAATGATCATTTTCTTCATAAACTCCCACCCTTACCTCCACTGATACTTCACTTTTTTTTTTTTTTTTAAACTTTAGTATTACTGTCTGGTTAGTGTTTCCTTCATCAGAAAGAATAAAAAGCAGCCATCCTTCACATGACTTAGAGCGAGTGTACAAATACCCGACCTTCAACTATACTTGGTCCTATATAAAGAAAAAGAAATTCAAACTGGACACACTCCAGAAGGTTATATGCTGGGATGTCTACTGTCCAAAAAAAAAAAGAAAGAAAGAAAAAGGCAGCCTTTAAAAAGAAAACAAAAAGAAATTAAAGAATATACATTACAGGAGCTGGCAAACAAAAGTATTAAGTGCCTGAGCCGTTGTTATTGTGGAATGTCCGTGGGTTGTCATTTTTCGTGTAATAGGGGAGGGCTGCTATGCCAGGAGGAGAGTCCCACACCACCACCACATTTGGAAGGACAGAGGTGATCACAAAAGTCCTCAGTTGGATCCCTTCTTACAATCTACTGTGGGCTCGAGATGATCTACAGGGAGTGGAGAGGGGCTGATCTCGCCAGGATCAAATAGTGATGCCCCAGAGCATCCTTGCATTTTTTGTTCGTTTTAAAAAACAAAACAAAACAGACTAACGGGTGATATCTGACGGGATGGGAGCCGGAGTGGCGAGTAGTGTTTGAAGACTGCCCAGTGAGGTTTAGTGTTTACTTGATTTGAAAAGGAAGGGGAGGAGCAGGGAGGGAGGAAGTGAAAATTTGGCAAGAGGGACTTTCAAAGATTGGGGTGGATGTGTAGTGGTGGATCAGAGAGGGGAGCGACGGTGGTCCAAGATGCACGCAGTCTCCCCACCAGGACGTGGAGGGGTGGGTGGGGGCAACGACAGAGGAAGACGTGACGAGCTTTAGTGCTCCAAAGGCATCGGCTGCTCGGGGAGGGAGTGTGTGTGTGATTAAGTGATGGGCACTAATGTGGACGAAAAATAATAAAAGAATAAGCTTCAAATTAACCACTAAAGCCTTAACTGTGAGTGTTCAGCGAGAATTTTTTTTTTTGCTGGTCTTTAAGTACAAATTTGTCATGACATCCTGTTAGCAACATGCTCATCTTTGCTATGGATCAACTGAAGAGTGCTTAGAGGGGTATTAAAGAGTACACAGAGCAAGTGCTTTGAGGGGGGGGGGTGGATGAGTGGGTTGGGGTAATGACAAAAAAAAAAAAAAAAAAAAAAAAAAAAAACCCACACAGCAAAGACAGATAACAAATGGGGAGAAGAGAAGGGAGAAAAACAAAAACTACAAACTAGGACTGGAAGTAGTGTGAAATGCAACAGGGTGGTAAGGGTGAGCTGCTAGGTAGCTGGGTACAGGCTGCTTTAGTATCCGGACTTCCTCAGGTACTCAGACATCTGAAATGCTTTCTTGTTGAGCTGCCCTCCATGGACACCTTCCTTCCCCATGACAATAACCAATGCTGGAGTACACAAAGGAAAAGAAACAAAATAAAATGAACAGGCATGTTGATTGCAGGGCTGGAAAAAGAATAACACTCAATGCCATCTCGGCCAAATATGGGGACAGAGCTCGAACCCTGTGCCGTTTAGAAATGCTCCTGGGGTTGTTTAAACGGGACCGTTCGGGGACGCGGGGGAAAACATGGGCTCAACATTAGATGGAACAGATTTTTTTTTTTGCTTTGTTTTTCCCCCCCAAAATTTTATGCTTTTTTTTTTAATTTTCCTTTGTTTTGTTTTTTTTATTTGTTTTTTTTAACCCTACACCGCATAAGCTACATCAAAACTAAACTAAAACCCTGAATCCCTCAAGTATTTTGCCATCGAGTATGCCTTCTTATTCAATCCGCCTCCATGGACCCCTTCTTTGCCCATTACCAAGACCAAGACTGAAAGAAAAGAGACAGAGAAGGGACATTTAGAGAAGGTGCGGAGATCACACAATGAAAAGAAGAAGAGCACAGAGCTAAAGCGGCAAAGGCAGACGAGACGGCTACAAAAGGAAGACAATGGCACAGAAAGCAGAGCGGTGCCTTCAACTCTGAAGGCTGTGCAGAGCTCCAACATTCATTTTCTTATCGGTGCTGCTGGTGGCGACAGGTCACGTTACAGTTAGGAAGACAGTAAGTGCAACAGGAAAATAAACGTGAAGGATGCATGCAAAGCCTTGTCGTCAGATCTGTGATGCCCAAACAAGCAGAGACACAGAGCTGGAGTTAGCACAGAGTCCAGTGCAATAGCAAACTGCCACAAAGACTCAATGTATTGTTTATTATTTTATAAACTATTAAGAGGACACTGCTCTCCCAGCATGCTGTGGTTTAACATGAGCTAAAAGCCAGATCAGGGCTTTACTACACTTTAAACTGCTAAACGTAGACCACAGAACTCTGAAACTAGTCCAAAGTCCCTTTACAGTGATGAACAAATTCAATGCAGAGAGGCTGAAGTTTATCTAGTCAGTGTTTTAGCCACTGATGGGAGTCTTTGTTTACCAGGTCAAATGGCTGCAAGAGTAGCTTCTATGTCCATTTTAGTTACATGAGTAAAATATCCAAATAATACCTGCTGTTTGGCCAAGAGGGTGGGGCACAAAGCCTAGCATTTCATGGCTGTTTCTGCTCCTATCAGTCTGTTTAATGTGTCATTATGCGCCATGACAGCAGCAAAGAACAAGAAAGTGAAGTTAGGAACTATTAACCATCACTAATGCAGCAGCATGCTTGGCATACCTCTCCTCAATACATGTGTTTAAAAAAAACAAAACACCCTCATGTGCCTCAAGTACTAGGACAGAGTGGAAGCGAGTGGGAAAAACAGGTGGTGAATTTGAAAGGGGGGGGGGGGGGGGGGGGGGGGGGGTGTTAAACCAGAAAGGAGGAAGATGCATGCATTCCAGAAAGGATTTCCCAGAAATCCTGATCCCAAAAGTGAGCCCAGAAACTGATGATGCAGTCTGTTAGCTAGAGTACCTTGTGGCATGAACTGGGCAGGACAGGACATCGGGGCCCACACAGGCAACATGAAAACTGACAACTCTCAGGCAAGTCCTTAAAGACTCAACTTCAGCTTACTGAAATATTATCAAGGTTGTGACCCATGACAAGAAATACATTTTAAAAAGCCTTTAATTTAACCTACTGATGGTCACATTTAAGACTGAAGCTTAACAATTTATCTACTTTATAACCATTTCCACAAAGAAATGATACCCTTTAATTGTTCCGATTCTTGGCAGCTGTAAGAAGTTCTGAATAAACTGGAGGCAAAATTATTAAATTCACATATCAAAAAAAAGGTAAACATACAGACACTTTACTAAACCATAACTGATTATGATTTTCTCATTTGTAAGCTGCTTAGTCTTAAAGTGTTAAAGGTAAACCATACCAATTAAACTGCAATATAACTCTAGCGGGGAAATAAACTCACTCTTGGATAATAGTCATAGCAATAATCTCTGAATATGAACTTCCTGAGCTCAAACAACCTGAATATGCATTTCTACATGGAAGCAACTGCGGCCTGTTATCGACCGTCACTGAAAGTAATATCCAGACATTTTACACCCATCTGTCATATATTGAGGAAAGGTGCAGTCAACATCTACCCCACATGCTTGCACAAGACAATAATATCGTTTTAAAAGCAAAAATAAACAGCTAAACTAAAATGGTAAAACTCAAAGCAGGTTACTGTGTAACTACTCAAGATTTATGCTGCTAACAGCAGTATACCTGATGCTTACCTTTGGCTGCTCTGCCTACAGAAACATTGTATGTGGGCTCTCCTCCTTGACTCTTTGTTCGGATGTCCATTGTCCAGTCGTTGTCAATTTGGAGGCTGTCTCTGATTACGGAGCACTTTTTATTGCCCAGGGTCAGCCCACTGGTGAAGAATCCCTCTCGGTCCTTTCCTACTAACACATCAATTTCTTCAGGCTAGGAGGAAGCACAGAGATCAGGAGGTCAGGTACATCGTCGTTAAGATCAATGCAGAATATTGCTTATGTGGAGACACTTGAGGGTTTCTCCACAAACACAAGTATTGCTCCATAATGTGGGTGCTGTGAAGCCTCGAGACTGAGCAAGAGCCACACACACACACACACACACAAAATTATTTGGCTGTTGGCTGCATTGTCCAGTGTTAATCTGTTGTCTTCGATCAAATTTTGGCAGTTTTAAAAAAATTGGTGCAAGATGATGCTGATCAAGAGCTGAAAGACGCTCATTACAGGGAAGTTACTCATTTCCTGTGTTTCCCTGGCACAAGAAGATCAGCCAAACTTCTTTTACACATCAGCACCAGCCCAGATTTCACAACTGCTCCATCCTCAAGTTTAATTGCCCAGCCTCCTCTCAGCTCAGAATCTGCTGTCCCTCCACAACAAAAACATCATTGCTTAATATATAAATTGAGAAACATACTGAAATAATTTGGAATTTATTGTAGTAAAATAGTTCTAATGATAAATGCCCAACTCTAGTCTGTGAAAGCCTTGTGCCCAGAGCTTGCATTCATGTTTAACCTGCAGCTTTTAAATTACAAGAGGGTAGAATTAGTATTTATTGCCACTACTGCACAACATTCAACTATGACTGAATTTATGCACAAGATGTCCAGAGCTGGCTGGACTGTCGTGTAATGATTTCCCTTAATCTATATATAGTTAATGGGGGTTTCAACATCTAACAGGAAGTATATCCTAAACTAATCTGTACATCTTACGAGTTTGTTCTGCACCAGGACCCATTTAAGGCACCAACATAAAAATGTATTTTACAGAAGACCTCCAGGCTAAATTTGCATTATCATGAAGTATTTGGTTTGACGGATTACTCTGCAAGAGGCCCAAAATATACCTATGGGATATTTTAATTAATATGGTTTACAATTCAGTCATTAAAATGTATGAGGTCATAGTTTCCATCTTTGACAGATTGCCCTTTCCCCCCTCAACCCCAGTCAACAAATTTCAAACCACACTGTATTATTGATGTTTCTCTTTAAAAGATTAAGTCTTGTTGAAAAGTGCCCCCCCCCCCTTTTTTTTTTTTAAGTGTGTAATGGTTTTTATTAGTCATCTTAGCACAGAGGGCAGTATTTAGACTGATACAGAGGACCATCCAGCCCAGGGCAGATGAAAGCACGTGGTCTGTTTCAAGGAGTCTCCTTTATGCTACCGGTGGAGAAGTCCTGAAATCTCGACCATACCGCAATGACGAAAACGTTAAGCTGCTAATATTTCACTTTTGGGGACAACTTATTTGTTTTCTTTGAAACTCAGTACAGTAAAAAAAAAAAATAATTACACACACACACATTTTCTTGCTCAAACTACTTTATTTGGAGCGAACTGCAGAACAAAAGGCGTTGCCCCTTGAGTCCAGAAGTGCAGAGTCATGGCACACAGTCAGGAAGGGAAAACGGCAAACTCAAAGCACGTCGTAAGATAACGATAGCATGGCGGCTACCTACAAGCCCAGGCCAGGGTTGCTAATTTGGTCACTTCAACCGGGAATGAAAAGCCGCCATCCCCACATGAAAACGACTTCAGATCCCCTGAAAACCTTCTGTATTCATTAAAAGGGGATTCCTTTTACCAAATGCAACCACCGGGCATGCTGGTTGACAGCCGGTAAAAGCAAGCTTCTTTTACACGCTAAAAAGTCCATTAAGGAAACTGCTGTATTTCAAAAGGAAAACGCTGCCGTTCCATAGCTCCGAGTGGGCACTCCCAGTTAACCTCAGATAACGAAACCACAGTCCCCGCCACATGAGCGGGGTTTTTTATTTTATAATAGCCAGCTAGAACTGCTAAATCTTCGTTATATTCACGTTGGAACCGGAGGAGTCCCGATTAAAAACGTAGATGACTGGCAAAATAAATTTAACGGACAAAATGGAGGATGAAGGAAAACCCCGAATGTGTCTGTTAAACAAGTTAGCTTTACTTTCAGTCGACTGAGTTTTATTTGTTGTAAAATAGGAGCATCCGACGCATGCTGTCCATAACACGGGGTGGCATGCTAATGAGAAAAAAACCGAGATCCGAGCCCAGACGTCTCGGTTAGCTCCCATGGACAAAAATGAATAAGAAACTGGGAGCGTGTCCGCCATCTTGGAAAAATGATGGGCGGTAGCGGTGGAGAGATTCACAGAAGCCGAATAGGAAAATTGAAAAGGACCAACGGAACGCCAGCACGTAAGGAATGCGTGCGAGCGCCGCCAACCCTGCGCCGTTAGCGTTAGCTAGTAATGACTGAGGATGATGGTGGTGGGGAGGGAGATGACCGGCCCGATTTGAGCTAACCGTGTAGTTCGCTAATCACTGGTAACACTGACTTAGTCTGCATGGAAAAGCTTATGGTAGCCGAAACTACTAAGCAGTTTTTAAACATGCGAATGACTAATTCAGGATACAATAGTTTTATAGGACTGCCGTTTAATTTTCTTATATTACTGTAGCTTTTCCAATGCGGCTAGTTACTGTTAGCAGCCAAGTTAGCCGCTTTAGCTCGAGTTCGCGGCAACGATGATCTCTAGCTTGAGCGCTTCGGTGCTGCACAGTTATTTTAAAAAGGAAAATGGCTTAAGCGTTAAGATAGTAGACGTACAATAAAAGCGGGAAAAGAAAGGTGGGAATTGCAGGCGACAGGTTGAAAAGCAACGGCGCACACATGCCAGTGGATCCTATGTGTGACCACCGGATACCATGTGTACCCACACTGCTTCGCTTATCCCCCATTCAACAAGGCCTGGCATGCAGACAAACGTATAAGCGACATGCAAAAATGTGCATTATGCTCATACACAACTAGGAATACCGACGTACAGCACATACGTACCGTTATGTTGGCAAAGGTACCGCCGACAAAAGATGCCCAGACATATTTGGCGTCCGCATACCCAACAATGGCCGCGTCCTGGCAGCTGCCATCGGCCATCAGGTTGTCCACGTAGCTTTGCCAGGACATGTTTGTGAAATTAGTTTTAAGGTGAAAAAAGTAAGCTAAGTCACGATCGCCTCTTGAACGACGAAGAAACTGTGAGAAAGCTGTATTTATCGGTGGTTACACGGGCCTCCAGCAAGCAAAAACCCCCCCGGCACCGTTACGTCCCGGCTTTCTTCTGGTCTAGGCAACGAAGAGGAGCCGCTGCAACCGGACAGGCGCTTGGGTGTAGTCCTGACTAAATCACTCCGCCCGAGTCGTTGTTCGTCTCTCCTCCCATTGTATAATATAGGAAGCGGCGGAGGAATATCATGCTTTATCGCGACAGCAATAAGGAAAACGGTATTTTTCTCAAGTGCATTAAAGATTTAGCCAATCTTCCAGATTTTTTAAGGCCTTAAACTTGATTAAAAAACAAGTTTACATTTGCAAAGGAGAATTTTAATGGTTTAAGGCTCATGTAAAGCTTAGACTTCAGTAAGTTAAAGTTTAAAAAGGCATTTTGTTTTTGCACAGTTTATTTTTTTCACTTTATATTGATCATTTAAGACACGCTGGCACCCATCTCTTTATTTAAACACTGAATTAGAGTTTTTTGTTAATATTAAAAATTACATTAAAAGTTTTATAGTTCTTGATTTAACATTCCAGTGATGGCTACGCAGTCCAGTTAAGCATCTGAGAAAATTCTTCCTGGACTCTGTTAACTACAATGGTCATTTGAGTTACTGTGTCATATACAGAATGACACCTGCCAGAAGAAGCACTCTCAAAAGATCACAGGTGAAAACAGAGAGAGGTAACTGAAAATTATTTCATTGTTTAAGCTCTCAGGATCATGAGAGAAAACCTGTTGTACCTGTTGGGTAGTGCATGTGTCAAACCTGTATCTTATAATCCCAAGAGAAAAATATGAATGTAATATAATGTGAGGCAGCCATCATTAGCACTGTGTCAAAGGGAAAAGTTTTTTTCCATATATGTGCCTAATGTTTACATGTTAAGCATGGTTTATGCTCGAGAATGCATTCCAGTGAATACGGAGCAATCATGTTTGTTTACTTTTTTATGGGAGTTGCTCATAATTTTATTCTGTGTTACTTCTCTAGAAGTGCTCTTACAGTGTGGCAGTATGACAGTTGTCACAAAGTATGTAAATTTAGGATTTTTATGGTGGCAGGCCTAAACTGTCCTTTAACCTTTTCCAAAACTATTTCTTTGTTGCAATTTCACTGTTTATTTGGTGTTGCTTTGCAAGTTTAGCTCAAAGAAAAGAAAAGAAAAGCCTCACAGCATCTCACACAATAACCGCACCCACTGAAAACAAAGGGGAAAAAAAACCATAAATAAATAATAAACATAAAACAAGCTCGTTCTTTGGGAGGCAGTTGGAATAAAAGGAATAAACACAGCTGTGTTTTTTTAAGAGTTCAGAGTGCACATGTGTGCATCTGTCCAGCATGCTCTGATGACCACAAATATAGGGGTGATGAGGACGCTGAGCTTCTACAGGTGCAGCAGTTTGGTTAAGGACGCGCACCAGCCAGTCACACACCTACGGATGATGTCAGCCGTGCGTCAGATCTGTGACTACGAGGCTGCTGTGTTTTGTATTTCTATCTGTTTGTGTTTGCTCCATGGAAACCATTAATAATCAGGCCACTCTTGTGATCAGTGTTCTTAAATTAGAAGACTGCTCTGCTCCTCCTACTCTGGTGATATGTGTGTGATCTTCATTTAGGGAACCCTTCCCTGGGGTTTCTTCTTCTCTTCCAGCTCTACGCAAACTAGCTTAAACGTATGTGCTCAGGCACCTTGGGTGGCCACCTCTATTTGGCAGGTGTACAAAAACAAACAGAGGTCAGCCAGCGTGTTCAGTGACAAAGAGTGAAAGGAGAAAGTGGCATTTGCTGCCCAGATTAACGTGACTCTCAGTGAAAAGACATGTGTTAGGAAGCTGGCGTGCCAAAAACTTCCCAGAGGGATTCAAGTGAAATGAACTGGGAACTTGGAACCATTGCAGGATTTGGATATCAAATTGAAAACACTAACTGGAGATAAATTGTTTAGACTCAAACTAATGTGAAAAAAGATTAAACAACTGTAGGTAAAATGGCTTTTCTTTACATTGTGGGCATTTTTTAAGTGTGCCATATACACAGGTTCCTCATTCTGAGTCTTTTCAGCACATGACAGTCTTATCTCTTTCTAGAAACATCTACTTAATCCTTGTTCTCTCTTTCTTCCTGCAGAAGAATGGGCGCGAAGAAAGTTATTAATTGACCAAGGTACAGGACTTGAGCAGGGCAGAATGACTTGTCAGTCAGGCCACACCCATATCCTCATCTCCCATTGGATGCCAACAGTTTCCATGGCCACCTCTGTTTTGCACTTCTGCTTGGGCAAAATAGTACCACTCACAACCACACCACTCAGCTTCCACATGAGTCATGGAGATACAGAAAAGAGCTTACTTGTTTGCCTTAGAAAAGGTTTGCTTTTTTGGACAAGAGCATTGTCATCATAGCTTGATATCGCCGCCCACCTCAGCCACCCCACTCCTTTTCCTTTTTGCAAATGTATGCATTCCTTATTTTTCAAGCATGACAGAACTTAAAGTTCTCAAGGATCAGTGTTTGTAATGGTATGAAAGTTTTTCATATGCTCTGATGAAGTGAATAAAAGCAGGATAAAGTTGCTGCAGTTTGTTTTTTGTCTCACTTTCTCACTGAAATGAATAGACTGGATTGGAGAAAAAAAAGTTTTCAGTGTTTTCTTGTAGTGTAGCGCACGCCCCGATTTCAACAAATGTGTTGTGGTATCCTGTTAAACAGGCTGTGTCGAGGCATTTTGAAAAAAGCAGGACATGTTCAGAGTACAAGGAAGCAAACATTGATATGATTATATGTGCACCAAATTGCACTGCACAGCCTTTTTGCATTTATTTATTTATTACCTGGACTTTGCATCACAAGGAAGTTCATCGTCAATAACCCCTGTCATGGACTGCAAATGCAGGTTGAGGAAGAAGCCTTTAAAGAAATACGTTTTTATATTTGTGGAGTATTTCTTGATAAACTAATGGGACAAGACAAAAAAAACAACCTTTTTGGTTTAAAAAAAAAACAGGTCAAACATGTTCACTCCTGCTTTATAAAAAAAGGCAATTATGCTTTCAGACAATGTAGGGTTTTATCAGATGTTTTGCACACCTGTTCAACTGCCCCTTAATGCAAATATCTTATCGGCCAATCACAAGGCAGAACTCAGTGCATTTAGGCATGTAGACATGCAGCAGAAGACCACACCAGGTGCCGTTCCTGTCAGCTAAGAACAGGAAACTGAGCTTACACTTCTCAAAGGCTCTCCTGAATTAGACACCAGATGATTGGAAAAACTTCACCTGGTCTGCTCCAACATTCAGATGGCAGGGTCAGAATTTGGCGTAAAGGACATGAAAACGTGGCTCTATCCTGCCTTTTATCAAGCGGCATTGTGTCAAGGTGTTGAGATATGTTCTGGGCACACTGTGGGCCCTTAAGTACCAGCTGAGTATCTTTTCAACACCACAATCTACCTGAATATTCCTATCGTGTTCATCCCTTTATTAGTACAGTGCACTCATCTTCTGACGGATGATGCACCATGTCACAAAGCTCAGATCATCTCAATGTGGTTTCTTGAACACAACAATGAGCTCACTGTACTCAAACAGCCTGAAGATATTGTAAAAGAAAAAAATGCTGTTCTCTCTGTATTTTTATTGAAGAAAATATCCATGAATTGCTCCACTGCATGTTTTCAAGGCAGCTCTATGGCACTGAAAGATAAATGATAACAAGGCTTCATAAGCAATGCTGAAGACAAAGTTAGAGAGGCAAGGCTAAGATAGTTTGGATATTTTTAGAGGAGGGATAGTAGATATATTGTACAAATGGTGTTGACTATGGAGATACCAGGCAGGAAGAAAAGTGTAAGGCCTGAGAGAAGATTCATGGATGTAGTGAAGGAGAACATGCAGAGGGTTGGTGTGGCAGAGGAGGATACTAGGGATAGGGTGAGATGGAGGCAGACGATCTGCTGTGTCGCCCTTTAAAGGGAGCAGCCAAAAGAAGAAGAAATGTATGAACAGTGACCACCAGCATGTTTACGATGCAAAGAGCCGAGTTATTTTTAATGTAACATTATAAATACTAGAGCAGGAGGGTTAGAAGTTACCAACCTTTAGTCCTGCACGGCAGAATCGGCAGGTAGCTCTGCTTTGTCTTGAGAAGCCTGAACTGCGCTCATTTCAGGACCTTTTTTCACCACAATTTAACAAAATTATTTATTCATGACCCCCAGTTCAGTCTTTGTCTTGTGTAGCAGCAGGAAAAAAAAGGACCTATTTTTGACTCATACATATGAAAGTAGTAGAGTCCATCTGTTAGTCGAACCTCAGATGCAGGAGGAACAGTGTGGTTTTCATCCTGGTTGTGGAACACTGGACCAGCTCCTTATTCCCTTGAGGATACCTGAGGATGCATCAGAGTTTGCCCAACCAGTCTACATGTGTTTTGTGGACTTGGAGAAGGCATTCAAACGTGTCCCCCTGAGTATCCTATGGGAGGTGCTTCAAGTATGGGGTGTCTGGCCCGTTGATACAGGCCATTCGATCCTTATATAACTGCTGCAGGAGCTACGGTCTGCATAGCCGGCAATAAGTTGGACTTGTTTCCAGTGGGTGATGGACTCCGCCAGGGTTGCTGTTTGTTACAGATTCTGTTCATAATTTTTATGGACAGAATTTCTAGGTATGGCCAAGTGGCAGAAGGCTTCCACTTGGGTGGTCTTAGAATCGCAGATGATGTGGTTCTGTTGGCTTCATCGGGTGAAGGACTCCAACTTGCACTAGATTCGTTCGCAGTCAAGTGTGAAGCAGTGGGAATGAGAATCAGCACCTCCAAATCTGAGGTCATGGTCCTCAGCTGGAAAAGGGTGGAGTGCCCACTCCGGGTCAGGAACGAGTTCCTTCCCCAAGTGGAGGAGTTTAAGTATCTCAGGGTCTTGTTCATGAGTGACGGGAGAAGAGTGGGACAGACAGTTTGGTGTTGTGGCTGCAGTGATGTAGATGTTGTACCTGTCTGTCATGGTGAAGAGAGAGCTAAATGTAAAAGCGAAGCTCTCAATTTACTGATCGATCTACGTACCCTCACTTATGGTCACGAGCTGTGAGTAGTGACCGAAAAAACGAGATTGTGGATACAAGTGGTGGAAATTAGATTTCTTTTGAAGCGTGGCTGGCCTCTCCCTTAGAGGTAGGGTGAGGCGTTTGGGCATGCGGGAGGGGCTCAGTGTAGGGCCGCTGCTCCTACATATTGAAAGGAGCCTGTTGAGCTAGTTCGGGCATCTGACAAGGATGGTTCCTGGGCGTCTCTTAGATGACCTGTTCTGAGCATGTCCCACTGGGAGGAGGCCCCAGGGCAGACCCAGGACAGGACTTGCTGGAGAGATTATATCTCTCAGCTCGCCTTGGAATGCTTTGGTGTTCCCCCAGAGGAAGCTGGAGGAGGTGGCCGGGGAGAAGGAGATCTGGGCTTCTCTGCTTAGGCTGCTCCCCCCGCAACCTGGCCCGGATAAGCAGAAGATGGATGGATGGGACATGAAATTTCTCAAAGGTTAAGATTAGTGCTGTCAGCGTTAATCTTGTTAAAGTGACATTAACTCCATAACTGCATTAACGTGGCAAATCTCCGATAGCGATAGGATCGCCCTGTGCATGGGGCTGCACGGCGTCAACGCGTTAGCGCGGTTAGCTCGTTAACGCATTAGCGCCGTGATTTGCGTTAACTCACTAATGGAGATTTGCTGCGTTAACACGGTTATGGCGTTAATGTCATTTTAACAATATTAACGCTGATAGCACTAGTTAAGATGTTTCAGAGTCACTGAATAAATCAGTGTTTTGGACAAAATTATTTCCCAAACTTTTTGTGCGCAATTCACACATTTTTAAAAATACAGTATGTTTGTCACTGGGTTGTTAAGCTGTAAAGAGTTATGCTGGGTGATTTAATGCTAAAGCGTGCTCTCTTTTGCATTTTTCCACACGCTCAGCAATGCGACTGCTTGTTTCATGAAACAAACCCCAACGTAACAACGTAACAGACATGGTTTAAAAAGGAAACTGTGCTTCTTTGTTTGTTTGTTTTTTAACTTGAATTCCTTCCTGGGGCAGCTTGGGTGCAGTGCATTAAATATTGAGCAGCAGCAGGTAGAGAAGATGGAGTGCTGGAGCAGCTCCTTTCCTAGAAAATGTCTCCTCTCTGCTCACCAGGTCCCGGCTGTCACAGACAATAGAAAATCAATAGCAGCCAAGACTGAGGAGGCGATGGATACTCACCAGTGGATGCACACATGCTCTCCATTTGAGAAAGCCCATGGACAGCTTTGACAGATGAGCCATCAGAAGCATTTTCATTGGTTCTTTAATAGATGCATGTGATGAATTTCCCTTCAAGAAATGTTTAAATATAAAGTATTTTTATCCAATAAGGTCAGGGCAGAGCTGGAGAATTAAAGTTTAAACATATTTATTGGTTAATTGAAATACAAAATTTCATGGCAACAGTAACATCTCCACACAGGTACCCACCCAGCTTGAGTGGACGTACACTGATCGTGACAGTAAGTGTGGACGGCACGCACACATGCAAATGGATTCTCAGCACACAAACGTTTTCTCATGTGAAGACACTTGTAAAATGTGGGCATGCAAATACGCGTGACCCGTAGTCCACGACACACGCGATAGCTACCTTGTGTAAACCCACCCCCAGGACGATGATGTGGCCAGAAGGACTGGCCTGCAGAGGTTAGAGGAAAAGAAAAACCTGGAGAAAGTAGAGATGAACTTCTTTGATTTCCTATTTGTTCTTAGGAATGACGATAAAGATTCGATAGACTCTTCTTCATATTCCAGCACCCATATTTTAGTCTTCTTGAAATAAAAAGGTAATAAAAAGACAAAGGAATGAATCTGATTTTATTTGTATTTATAATCCATCATTTTTGAGTGAAGCAGCCTTTCAGCAGCACGCTACTGTAAACGCAGCTCTGCATTCACTGGTGCTTCTGTGGTATGATGTACGGACTGGATATAAAGCACCAGTGTTCTGCTCAGATGAATAGTCATGATTCATAGTGAAGGATGAAGAGAATCTGAATCTCATTGTGGAGGGTTATTTTCATCCTCGGATCATTTTTTGTTCTGTGTTAGCTTCTTATGACGATTGTAGCTCCTTGTTCATTTTAGTATTGTTTTGAAGACATCTTCAGTCGTACGCAGGTCGCACAGAGTGAAGCGCACTCATGAGCAGTCAGATAGATAAACATACCTGTGGCAGGTTTATGTGAAAATAAACTGATGTTATAGAAACTGAATTTTCGAAAGTGTAACATAAGTAAGAAATATCATTTCATATATGGCGACTTAGACATGCTGTAGGTCTTGGGATGTACAAAGGCATGCATGATGCTCCTCGCTCTGTTTCCTTCAAGTCAAACCTCTTGGCTCTTTCTGCCCTGCACTATGAAAAAGTCACCTGTTCCTTATCCAAACTTTGTGGCCGTCTCTTTGAATTTTCTCTCTGAGATTCTGTAGGTGGTGCTGTTATCTCTCTGTTTTACCTTCCTACTTGCTCAGATTGAAAATAGTGAGATTCTTGAGGGTTTTATTCACCAGTGGCACATTAGTGTTTTTGAAGACAGAATAGATCTTAATGTGAGGTAACTATGAAACATTATGAACACACAGATATCATTACCCACAGCGGTGTGCGCTGCACATCGAAACATGCCACTGCCATTGTAAAAGAGCAATGGGAAAGGAAATGATCTTCAAAGCCGATAAATGTGCAGTTTTTACAGCATCTTTGAAACAATCACAAAGACATATGTTTCTTTCTGTCAAAAAACAGAACAACACCAGCCGGTTTAAATTGGAGTTGTTATATTTTCTTTATTTTCTGTCAGATGAACAATGTTACGGTGGTGGATTTTGAATAATGAGCTCAGTGTGTGTGCAGGTGGGATGTAGTGTGGTTGTAAGGCCATGTGGTCAGCTCAGGCACAACATCTGTGTGTAAGGAGCAGATAATTAGAAGAAACTTGGCTTCATAAAAACCCAGTTTAAGGCAAATAAGCATCATCCTGAGATGAGCAGAAGAGGTCTATTTTGAAGATGGGAGCTCACTGACTGTCATTGTGTTGTTGTTGGTGTTGTTGGTGGAGAAGAAGCAGGTTCAAAACACTGCGAAACTCAAGTTGAGCTAAAAAAACTCCAGTTGATGCACTTCAGAGCAGCTCCTGAGTGGCTTTTTTAGAAGACCGAAACCACAAGGTAAAATCCTAGAGAGCAAAACTGAGTCACCACTTGTGGATGTTTTGTTTGCGTTATTTTCATGCTCATTTGATTAACATAGGCAGTAAACATTTATGCACAAATGCCTTCGGTCAGGTGGACACACTCCTGAAGGTGTCCATTTATGACAGCTTGGCTCCTGGTGAGCTGCTGGACTGACCTTTATTTATTCAATTAACTATAAAGCTCTGAGGACACATTTGCGACACCTGGTTAACCCTTTGAAAACCCCACCCACTGTCGTATATGAATACAGTTACACATATCTGCACGGTACCCACCCGCAAACCACTAGCCACCCACTCACCCACACAACTCACAGCCACAATGCAAGTCTTCTTAAAAGAGCAGCTGTCATTTGCAAGTCAAAAGAATAGTAAATGGGGTGCGCCACTGCAGCATATATCGCTTTGTGTGTATGTCTGTGCGTGTGAGTGAGTTCATTTGACACCAGTGATCTTTGATTTTACTCTGCTGGATCTTTTAATTGCTTTTTGATTTATGGAGCCATAATGTTGCACACTCAGACCAAGTAATAGGATTTAACAAGACCTCCATTTCCCTTCATCATCTGTGGGTTGTGGGCTATATGTGTGAGCAGCATTCTTCTTTGTTTTTTTAATTTAATTTTTCTTAATCCATTTAGTTATTTTTCTCTTTTTAAATCTGATTTATCCTTTGTTTTATTGATGTATTTTTTATTTTATTATAATCTCTTAATAGCTTTTTTAAACCATCCCAGTTTATATATGAATAGATATTTAAATGCACACAGAGAAAGCGAGAGAGTGCTTTTACTGCCCAATGACGACACCTTGTGGTTGTAAGTGTTTATTGCAGCAGCCCAGGGGCGGCATGATGGCAGTCTGACACAGATGGTGCTGGAGAGCTGCTGGATGAGGGGAAATAAAAGACTTGGCATTGTCACCGCGAGAGGTCCTCGGGCAAGAGAGAAGACGAGTCCGAACAGGGAAGTTTATGTAGAATTACATCATAGCACTCTTCCAAATCGATGAAAGCTGGCAAGTAAGTACGGTGGGAAAAGTTGTTGAATAAGTTAAGCCAAAACTCTGTTGCTGTCCTCAGGTTTGTTTCGAGTATTAACAGATGACACAGACACACACATGCTGGCACTCGCCCGTGATTTACCCATATACCACCTTCTCATCTAAAGGCACAGGAACAGACTTCAACTGCTCAGGTCCTACAGCTTCACCACAGGTTTTCTGCAGGCTGTCTCTATAATGAGAGCTTTCTATGCTGTGTCACATTAAAATTTCAAAATGATTCATCTTTTGAAAATTCTGCAGGCATTTACCTACCGTGAAGACCGCCCTCGCTTTAATCTGACAACAAACAAATAAAATAATAGGCGTAGCTGCTGTAGGGGAAACACATTAGTTTCTGCAGGATTATTGATCTGGTGTCAGTGTTAGCAAACAGCAAGAAGTCACACTTTTGTTTAAGCTGTTTTATCCGATTATTTAATGTTCTTTGTCTATTTTTTAATTTAAAGATACATAAAAATGAAACACTGGCGCAGTTTTGTCCTCCCAGGCAGCAGCTTTGTGCTGTTTCTCGTGCTCTTCACACATCAAGACATTTTCCTTTGAGAGATAATTTTTAGAAACACTGGAGCCAACTTCTGTAATTAGGAGCAAGAAGATTCACGACTAAAGATGTCTGTGAAGATTCTCAGTCATCCAAGTCATCGTAGTCTAAGGAGCTTGGAAAGAAAAGCGTCTGGATTTCTTTAAGTTTCTTCAAGACCTTTCACCCAATGACTGTATAAAAGATTTTTTCTGCTGTTTTCTACAGTCATTGGTTTCACCTCCCATCCAAGAAGCTTCTTCAGTTCTAAGAGCAATTGGTGGAGAGTCCCAGATTCACGACTCAAGGTTTTTATCGTCATTCCAGCACATGTATTCACAGTGAAATCAAATGACCTGCACAGTTAACACCAACAATCTAATTTTTAATCAGACAATATTAAAACATCTGTAACAAAATGAATGCTGTTAATGCTCCAAAGGTAGTCGAACGTTAAAAGTCCGCTATGCCCCAGTAGCACACTCTGGTGCAGCTGTCATAGCTGATTCATTAAGTAGGCTTCAACGCAGTCACATTCTGATAGAAAATGTACATAGAAATTGCTTTTGCGATGCTCCTGCACAGCAGGGTGCACACTCATTCAAGGAAACATGTCATTCATCCTGGAAACCGCAGCAGATTTTCAGATTAAATGTGCCCCAGTTCTTGGTGGCACAGTATTGAACTGAGTCTTCCTGCAAGACCCTCTTTGCCTCCTACATGCTAACATCCTCAGCTTTTAAAAGCCAGATTCACAAAACCAACCAATGTCACCCCCTTTGAGCACAGGATCAGAACCTGCGTGGGCCTGACCATATTCATTTTGTTTATGGGTTTAGGTTGGGTTGAGAGGTGCGCGTGGGTGTCCTAATCTCCAGTGCTAGCTGGATAGATCGCTGGAGATTGGGACACCCATGCGCACCTCTCAACCCAACCTAAACCCTCCTGATGGCCCTCACTGTAATCTAGATCAAGTCTGGCAATTAAGAAAATAGGTTGTTCAGGACTTGGAACACAATGAGGAGATTAAGAGATGGAAGTACACCTGCTGGAAAAACAGTAGGGGAACATTATGGCCCGTCAGGCCAAAGGTCGCAAGACAGTGAGTCCTGTAAGGTTGGTGGGAGGAAGAGAGTAGGAAGGATAACACAATGAATGTTTGCAGATGTGCTGTTTGAAGAGTGAGAGGTTAAGTAGGCTGTCGGTAATCATTTAGTGTAATGCAATAAATCGTCATGCAGATTTTTGACTTGGGCAACTTTATCAAAATTGCCCAATTTTCCTTTAACGCTGCAGCGTAGCAATAGTCAACACCGCCCAGAAAGTACGTCTTATTTTGAAATCTATCCTATAAAGAAACCATATATGTAATTTGCTCAGAGCAAAACTCGTTGAGTCATAGGGGGCAGGTGATGACCCAAATACTCTATCAAGTGTAGGCACATATATACAGTACAGTGCACTTTCCTTCTTTCCCTGTCCCATTTAACTCGATGTCTGACGTACGGTTAGCTCCATAATTTGTTGGACTTTTTCTTTTTTGCCTCTGTACAGCACAACAGTCACGTGTGACCCAAGTGCAGGCTTTTAGCTTTAATTGAAGTGTTTTTTTGTTGTTGTTTTTTCAAAGGTTCACAGAAGCTCTTTAGTAATTACAGCAATTTTGGAGTCTGGACAAACTAACCTCATTTTAAATATTCTATCAACACTCATGTCCTCGAGAAACACCAGTTACCCCGTTCCCCCGGCAGCCACACGTGCCCACACCGTAACACTGCCGCCTCCATCTTCGACAGTAATGTGGGATGCTTCAGACGACGCTGGCTTCCTGTTTGCACATTGTTGTACATCCTCTGATTTTAGACCTTGACAGCGACTCACCTGTCTCCTCGAGAGCATTCTTGGCCTGGTTAGATATTGTGAAGTTGTTTTTCTTGTCTTATTATAGACTTAAGTTGCTTTCTGTAGTCTTTCAGGCCTGTTGGACCAGACAGCTGATTAGGCAACTCTTAAAGTTTCTGCTATCTCTCTGAGAAGTTTGTTTGTTTTTCTGCTCAGTGAATTAAAGCTGATGTCTGCACTTCAATCACATGCTGGTTCTTTGATTTAACAACATCTGTAGTGGTGTACAGAGGTAGAACTACAAACTTTGTATCTTTGCCTAACAAATTATAGTCCTAACTGTATAACTCTTTATTTTCATTGCACAGTCACAGTGTCAAACTGGAGAACCTTCCCACATCACCGCTACATGAAAGGCAATCAAATCACAATAAATAATTACCATATGTATAGAATAAAATATAGACAACATGTGCAGAGTTAAAAAAGTATGTGTGCAACATCAGGTATTAGCACTGATCAGGGCTATAAAAGCTGTCCCTGAGTCTGTTTGTCTGTGACCTCACCGTCCCAAATCTCCTGGCTATCAGATACTCATCACTGCTTATCAGTGCTGATAATCACATTAAAATAGGCCGCTTTTATTAACCTATAAAAGTCTTGGGCACAGCAGAGATAGGTGTCAGCATGCTTGCCCTCGTAAACATGAAGCAATCATTTTGCAATAGAAAAGCCGAGGTTTATGTATTTAAATAATTAACGATTAAGGAAAATATGCTTGGTATAAACTGAATGTATACTAATCTAGTAAATTTTATTTTGACCAGATTCTATGAAATTTAATGTTTTAAAATGTAGCTAAATAACACGGATGTAATGAAATTATTTAGAGTTGGTCATTCTGGCGTAAATATTTTCCTCAGCTCCTGGTCTCAAGGGCCGGTGTCCTGCAGGTTTTAGATCTCACCCTGGATCAACGCACCTGAATCAAACGATTAGTTCATTACCAGCCTCTGGAGAACCTCTAGACATGTTGAGGAGGTCGTTTAGCCATTTAAATCAGCTGTGTTGGATCAAGGACACATCTCAAACCTGCAGAACACCGGCCCTGGAGGCCTCAGAGCATGCAAGGATGCAAGCTGCAGCCCTGAGAAGTTCTTCTGCATCAATGATGAATACTTCATAGATTTTAGCTTTAACGACTGCAGAAGGAGGCGGCTGGATGTTTTAAACATCGCTTCTTTTGATTTTACTTGAAATAACCCACATCTCATCATGCTGACATGCACGAGAGCCATCTGTAGCTTGAAATAAAAGGCTGGGATCAAAGAACAAGTTTGACTTTTCACCTCTAACACAACCACAAATGTAACTACAAAAATCTATAAACATGAAATATTGCGCTCAAACAGGCACCTTTTTAAAAACAAAAACTACATTTTGATATTTGTGTGCTAGTTATGTGTGTGCTGGAGACACAAAGACGCTTGCAATCCTCCGACTATGTAGGAGGTTTGTTTAGGAATAAAGACTCTGTTTCATCAGATAAATCATTTTCTGGGAACGAGATGTTTTTGTCAAAATGATTCAGCTGAACGATCGAGATAAACATCTGAAGGTAGAACAGAATATAATAACTGCAAATTTTCCACCAAAGACAGTTCTCCTTTCCCTCACAAATGCCTGTTTATGCTCGCTCTGCTTAGGCAACATGCGCCCCTGCATTACATCATACAGTAGCTTCGACGAAATAACCCAAAATCCCAAAAAAAGGGGAAACTGTTCGAGGGGATTGGAGATTTGCTCTGTTATTGTTTTGCTGCAGTTCTAAACTTTCCACATAAGCATGAAAAACATACAAGGTCGGCTCTAAGTGGGCGTGCACACTATTGTTTGCATGCTCAGCAACCTGTAGCTGGATTCATGAATCATCGAGTTTCTCTCTCTCAGACACTTGAGAGATAGTCCTTTAGGCCTAGTGGTTGGATAAAAGAGATTTCTACTGTTTTATTTGGTCGCTGCTGCGTTTTTTTTGCACAATGAAGCCATGAAGCAGTCTCGTTCAGGATTAGAGCTCAAAAATCTGCCCTCCCAAGGAATGTTCTCTCACTTCCCCTAACAGCGTTATTCAACGTGTTGCAAGGGTTTTAAACCTCCAAGACCTTTAACTGTGTGCTTCTAATTATTGGTGGCTTGGTATTTTCATAATTAGGCAAATTAAGCACTTCCGTCTTGAACTGTTATTAGAAAATTACCGGAACATAGGAACATATGCATTTCTATTTCAAGCAAAGACACATTCAGGCTTTAAATAGCACGTCACTACTCTGACTGAGCACTCAAAGTACTTTTTTTAAATCACAAGCTTCATTCACCCCATCACACATGAATTCATGCAGTGCTTTATAGTGGGAGTACGGTTGGAAAACTCCTTACATATTATATGCATGTCTGCGCTCTTATTGTTTATGTCTTGTTCAGGAGTGGGAGTTTGCAACACAGTGTAGGAGTAAAACACCCCCAAAAAGGCTTGTCCTTTGTCTCTAGTGCAACGCTGAGTAGCACTTGTATGAGATTTTAGACCAGTGTGCAAAAGATCACGCTGCACCATCATCACCAGTTGGGGCGGCTGTAGCTCAGGAGGTAAAGTGGGCTCCTCCAGTCTGCATGGGGAAATATCCTTGGGTAAAATACTAAATACCAGGTAGCTCTTGGTGCGTTCATTTGAGGGTTTGTGTGTGTGTGTGTGTGTGTGTGTGTGTGTGTGTGTGTGTGTGTGTGTGTGTGTGTGTGTGCTCAAATACAGTAGAAAAGCATTATAACAATAATAAAAAAAAGAGAGAGATGCTGCTATGGCTCATAGAAACCATGCTTGCTCTGCATCTTTCCTGCACTGTAATTTTGTGGTTTTTCTGGAGAAATTAAGGTGGTGCAACAAAAAGGTGAGTCAAAGCACATATGACTGGTGCTCCCAGCAGTGACTGCTAATTAATTTTTACTGTAGTTTCTGTTAGTTTCAATAAATGAAAAACAAATGCAGACATCACTGTAAATCTCAGCACAACTAGAAAGCAGTTCCCTGAACTTGTGATTTGGCTCCCAGATCCAACATTAAATTAGCCTACATGTTCTAAGATGACATTGAAGTCTTAGTCCTCCAGCTATAATTAGATTTTGATAAATTGCATTACATGTATCATTATAGTGTATGTGCACTCATCTAAGTAATACTGACAAACCGCTCTGTTGCTCTGTAACGACATGAAGCCCTCTTCTCGGGGAAGAAGACAAAAGCAGGGCCTTCTCACTTCTTTGTCCCAGCTTAAAATTCTGAAGGGATTGCACTGAAGATGATGAATGCAGCTGCGTAGGGACTCAACGCCTCTGATTCAGAGTTTGAAGGGAAAATCTTGTCCAAATTCCCTGGTAGTCTCCTGAAGCATGACATTGTATGCAACCTGCCTTTGGTTTTGAAGGAAATTAGAAGGAACAAAAACACATGTTACACAAGCAGGTTCAGCAGAAATGATTTCACATGCAACGCCGATGTTGCCTTCCTTGTGTGTTGAACATCAACACACAAGGAAGTCAACTCTATTAGTCAGAGTTTTCACAGTTAGTGGAAAAAGCTCCAAAAGGAAAAAAACGATTATTCCGGTGAGTTTCGACGAGTTAGGTGACATATGCAGTACACTCAGTGTCAAAACAAGCCACCGAACATCACGTTATTTATGTATTGCAACATTACTTGAAAGCTCGGTTCAATGCCATGTCCATATAGGGGAAATCTTTGCATTTTATGGATTACATCACATACTGTGTTATATAATGTCAGAATATTGTGCAACAACTCATCTGGGCTTCCAATAGGCTTCCCCTGAGAGGATTTATGAGGTAAAACTACGGAATGAGAGAAAACTATGAGCAGTAGCCTCCAAAAATATAGCAGACTTTAACTCTGAGCTGTTTCTGTGCATTGCTGGAACTCACAGCCGGCCTCATGTGGGGGGAACAGAGCTGCACCTTGAAAAGCATACTCATCATGGCAGTTTGACTTTATTTAACACTTACTTTTATTAGCAGTCAGACATGGAGAAGTAAATGCTCCCGGTCAGGACTAACAAGTCAAGGTGTGTTTTCTGTGGAAACGGAGCCCAGTAAACCTGAAACCGTGCACAAGGTTCACTTGGATGTGACTTTTTTTCACTTTCAGGCTGGTCAAGTTGCCCTGAACCAACCCCTTGTACACTTCTCTCTTGGGAATCTCTTTTTTTAGCGAGTCCTGATTGATGTTTGGTCAGGCTGTTTGTTAATCATGTACTCTCAAGGGCCACAATGCTTTGCTAAAGGCCAGAAGTTCCTCAGGTTGGGCTGCTGAAAGTGACCGCTGGCCTGGACCCGGGCCCCAAAATACAGGCGGCACAAGGCCTGTCTTGTTCCTGTGGTGGCAAACTGAAAGTGGACCCAGCGTGCTGGACTGGGACACGCTTCGCAGCACAGCCTGGTAGTCTTCGCCCTCAGACCAGAGTAAATAAACACAACCAGCTACACAAACACTTTGGCTGGGGCTGGGAAAGCCCACGCACAGCCTGCTACTAAAGGAGAGCATCTAAGTATAGAGGGCTTGTTGCAACTGATGTTGCAATATTGTTTTTACAAGGAGTTGTTTCCAGGTCCATTTAGAGAGAAACACAAAGCGATGTTCAGCTAATAAAAACATATCTAACCGTGAAACAACATACCAGAGCTGTGTGCAACAGAAAAATTACATGTTTTTACTTCAACAGTGTGGCTTTTCCCTGCTGTGCTACCCAACGATTAAAAAGATTCTTTATATAGTTTTCAACACTTGCATTCTTGCTTCTGCTTTCATTAGATTTTAAATAAAATGAGGTCTATTGCTTTGACATTTAGTCATGAATTCTCATGTTGTGGGCTGTTTTCCATCTTTTCTGTCTTATCTAAGAACCAAATGAAATTGTTTTTGTCAAGCAGACCTTGTGAGTTGCCATCTGGACATTATGTAACTGTGTAATTTAATGAGAGCGAGTTGTGTTAGGGGAATAACATAGCAATGCTATTTTCAACCTGCGCTATTCATCATCCTTGAAAAAAAAGCTTTAATGAAAATGCAAAGAAGATCAGAGTGGAGGTAGAGGTCGTAGGGTTGAAATCTGGAGTCTCTGAGCTGAGTGAAGTGTCCTTGTGTTGCATTCAAACAGAATTCATTCGGCTTTTTAGTTTTACATCAAACAAAATATTTCCAATTTTGTTCTGAACACTTGCAGGAAGTGACCGAAGCAATAAAGTGCAACCTTGTCCTTCTCATACTTTGCTTGAGTGTTTCTTTTAAAATGAAACACTGACAGCAGCTTCCTTAACCTTTGTGTGGCATTGTGGGACTTCACACTGGCATCACACATTTATTTATACAGTAATTAATTTTAAACTCCAGCTCTCTACTATGTCCAATTATGTCAGAAGTTTCTTCCTGTTGAAGCAGAGTTTTTCTTTCCCACTCTCACCAGGAGCTTTAAGACAGCTGTAAGTCATCTGATTGTAGGGTCTTTACTGTATAATAGAAAATGTGTTGAGGCGACAGTAGTAATTTGGTGCTATAAGTAAAATTGATCTGAAATGAAAAATGTGTTGTTTGGGTCCACTGGACCCGTGGGTCATGAAAGTGTAGAGGTAACCAGCTGTAAATTGGGGTTGGGAATAAACAGCTTCTCCTGTGTTGAGCTGTTTATTTGATGAAGACACTTGAAGAAGATTCTCTGCTCAGGGATTTTAGACGAGAGAGAAGATTTGGAAGATGATGAAGAGGAAGAAGGGAGTCCTTTTGACTTTACTAGATAGTGTTAGGGTTCCTGAGTCCAGGACAGAGTGTTGAGTTTTGGGCCTTGTTGCAGTATTCAATGATGTTTCTTTGGTTTTAAGCCCCTGGCTCCTATCTTGGTTTTAGTTTACATCTCTTTCCTCTCTAATGTTCTTATGTCTGTTCATGTCTCTGTGTTCTGTTTTGCATTGCTTTGTCTTGATTTTGTCTTTGATTTCATGTTTAGTTACTTGCTGTTTTGTCTGTCCTTTGTCTGCACTGTCTAGTTTAACTTCCCTCTCCTCGGTATTCCTGATCTATCTCCCAGTTGTTTATCCCTCACCTCATTATCATGTGTATAAATGTCCTACCCTGGTCCTTCGTTGCCTGCTCAGTCATTGCTGCTTGTTTCCTCCATGTCAACACGCAGGAAACGGACTCCAACCCAGAACCTTACAACAAGGACTCCAACCTTCAGTAGACAGCCCACCGGCTCAACCAGGTGCTGTAGCAACAAAATCAATTCAGAGTGTAGTGAAAGTGAGTTTGAAGAAGCATCAGTGAACTCTGAGATGAGCCAACTTTTCAGAAATTCAAAACAGGAGATGCTCCCTGATTTAATCTAAATTCTGTTAGATTCAAAAAGAACAGCTGCATTGTGTGTGTGAAAGATTGGCAGGACGACACATCATCAAGTACAAGAAGCACTTACACAACACAGATATTTTTATAGGCTGGCACAAACAGACTATTCAACTGGGCTGAACTCTGCTTAAGATAAACATGTTTTTTTTTTCACCCATAATTTTCTGTTTGTGACAAAAATACAAAAAACAAATGGCACCTTTTTAACTAGGGTCAATTCTGAATATTAATTATGTGGTCTGCATTGTTTGGAACTGGAATAAAGTAAATATCTGTTAAGTATTTTTACTTAAATAATCATGGCTGTATTGACTTTAAAGACCCACAAATGCTGGATGAGTAACAAAAAAATGAACTCTACAAAAGAGTTAAATACATTTACTTGGAACATCTGTACTATATTTGACTAAATTAAAAGAGCATGAAGGGTGCTGACCTTAAAAACATAATTTTGTTTGTTTGTTTTATGTGGGGAAAAAACCCAAGAAACCTTCTTCCTTTGTGAAGGCAGATTAACATCTTTATTTCCCTCATGAAATAATAAATACAAATAATAAACAGAGAAATGAAGCAATACTTCTAACTACACTGTGCAAGTCTTTAAACATATTTATTCTGATGATAGAAACATGGAATTTTTCACTTGGACGTGGATGTCACTGTGCACATTTAGCTACAGCAAAGAAGAAAGTAAATAAATCAATTTATTTTCCTACATTTTAACCTTTGCAAACAATCACAGATGAGAAGTGACAGGAAATGAGAGGAAAGAGATGCAACAAAGGACCCTTGAAGGAAATTTAACTGCAGCTTTGTTCAAACCACCATGATGACTCCCCCCAGCCTGTCGCAACAGACGGCTGCCCCATCCTGAGCTGATGTCTTCCTGTTATAAGGGAGTTTTTCCTTCCTACTTTTGCCAAGTGCTTACTCATACAGGGTTGTTTGGGATTTTCTCTGCATTATTGTAGGGTCTACCTTACAATAACAAGCGCCTTAAAGTGACTGCTAATGTGATGTGGCGCTATATAAATTTAATTGTGTTGTAACCTATCATCACATTTCAATTTTTCAGATCCCTTGCAAGCTTTCACAACTTACCGCTACAAGCAAAAATAACAGAGAAATGTAAGCTTTGTGACAAGTCATGAAAAACAATCCTTCTTTACTGTAAAGCAACTGAAGCCTCTGAAATAATCAGCTATGACACATTTATTTTTCTTTGTGTCATGCACTGACCTTGTGACAAACTACCCAGCAGTTGAGCACAAGCCTTTGCTTTTTTCTGACGCAATAACCTCTAGCCATCAGGTCATTGGAAATAAGTCAATATCAGTTACTAGTGTGGATAAAATCTGGAAAAATAGGTTATGGTGTTGAAAACTAGACTAGATTAGACTTAGTTTAATGTCACTGAAAAAGTATAGAACTCAAACAATAAAGAGCAGTTTGCCATCTAATCCAAAGTGCAAGCAATATATGAACACATGCATATACAATATGTACACTCTGAGATAATACACAAGACTACACGCCCCCCATTTTGCCAAAGGTTTTATGAGCCCATATCATTAAATCTGTGTGATTCACATCTTGGGATTCGTATCTTGTGAGTAGCAATAGAGCCACTCATGCTGTCTGAGTCACTGCGGCCGCATGAATTCAAGTTTGCATTGTGAAATCACCTGGCCAGCAAACACATTACTCAGATATGAGATGTGTCACAACCGGGCTCCACCCTCCCGCTCCTCCTCCCCTTCTATTTTTAAACAGGTTTTACTTCTGTCCATAATGAAAATATTTCTGTCCCCAGAGGAGTGAGCGCTCAAGGCCACATGTGTTAATGCTCTCCAGTTTATGGGCCTTTACGTTACTATAACAAAAGCTACTTTTTAAGAATATGTTTTTTTAAATGGTAAATGGCCTGTATTTGTTTATTTTCTAGTCCCTAAGGACCCCAAAGCGCTTTACACAATCTGTCATCCACCCATTCACACACACATTCACACACTGGTGATGGCAGCTACATTGTAGCCACAGCCACCCTGGGGCGCACTGACAGAGGCGAGGCTGCTGGACACTGGCGCCACCGGGCCCTCTGACCACCACCAGTGGTCAGAGGGCCAGTTTATTTTAACAAACTTAGAGAAACAAAATGATAATCTGAGATAATAATGGAAATTACACAGCAAGAATGACAAACTAATGGGAATGACACAAAGGCCATGTTTGGAAAGCACTGACAGCAGCGCTTCGTGTCCGGTCATGCCGGATGATAACCCAGACAGTCTGAGTTTGTACCAGGATTAAAAGGCTTCATCGTGTGGGCAGTTTCAACAAATAAAAAGATATAAATGTGGATTTTGTTTCATTTTACATTTGTTTGAATTATAGTCCAAATTAAGCAGTTGAAAGCTTGTGAAACAAGTTTCCCACAGATATACTCACATATACAATTTACAGAATTATCTCTAACTCAAAAGACAAACAGCTTAACCCTGTGTGCACTGAATTTAACAAAAAACAAATACTGTGTGAACATATTCATAATAATAATAATAATAATAATAATAATAATAATAATAATAATAATGGATTGCATTTATATAGCACTTTTCGGGGCCATCAAAGCGCTTTACAATTCCACTATTCATTCACTCTCACATTCACACACTGGTGGAGGCAGCTACAGTTGTAGCCACAGCTGCCCTGGGGCACAGAGTGAGCACCATTTTTGCAGATATTGTATGAAAACGAATCGTTAGTTATGATCTGCTGCCTATCTTGGCCAGGTCTCCCTTGAAAAAGAGGTTTTTAATCTCAATGGGATCTTCCTGGTTAAATAAAGGTTAATAAATAAATAAATTAGTTTGAAATTGTGCAAAAGCCGCTTCATCCTGTGTGCAAGAATCAGAAGAAAAATACCTTATTAATCCTTAAGGAAACTCCAAGACAATAAGAACAGTAACAGTCTGAACTAAATTAAATAATACAATTTATTGCAAAGTTAAATGATATAATATATTTAAATGAATGTAATTATAAATATCCACAATATTACAGCGATTAAATATATGATATGATTGACATTTCACTGTAAACTATAAAACTTGTTATTTGTTATTTTCACTATAGAGGATGTGCAAAAGGGTGTAACTAATGTACTTGTGTACTGTACAACAAGATGAAGGAATTGTATGGAGAGAGAGAGACACAGGCAGGAATGATTTCCTGTGTTGTTCAGTGGTGCATTTGGGTAATCTCAGTCTCTCACTGAACGCGCTCCTGTGACTGGCCAGCATGTCGTGGAGTGGGTGGGAGGTATTGTCTAGCAGGTATTATAAGGTATTGCCCTTATCTTGGACAACATCCGCCTCTACAACACCACCTTAAGGGAGTCCAGCTCCATCCCCAAACATTACTGGCCTCGAGGATCAGTTTATTGAGTCTGTTGGCATCTGAGACCCTCAACCTGCTGCCCCAGCATGCAGCAGCATAGAGGATGGCACTGGCCACAATAGACTCTGACAGCATTGACCGACAAATGTTGAAAGACCTCAGCCGCCCCAAGTGCAGAGGTGTTTTTAACAGAGCCCAGTTTATTGTCTATATGTACTCCGAGGTATTTATAGTCCTCCATTGTCCACACTGAACCGCTGGATTGAAACAGGGATCACCGGTTTCCTGGTCCCTGCCACGCTGCTTGGCCATGTGTACATTCTTCCACATGTTGACTATTGCAACCCCCCTCAACCCCCCCAGCTCCACCCCCAACAAAAAAACAAAAAACAAAAACACACACAGACAAAAAAACAAAAACACTAATTATTTGTTTCTCACAAACACTCTGTCATATAATTTGACCTCTGGTCAACCTGCCCATGAGCCAAGTGAATCATTTCCTGTCTCATGGACACAACTGGGAATGACAATTGGCAGTCTTCCAACAACTGTGATGTATTGGAATTAATTGTTTTGACAAATGACACAACTGATCTGGACCCGTATTTTCTGTTAGGATGTGTGAGCTCACAGATTTCAGTGAGGGATAAAACTTTAAGACTGAGTGTAATTATCAGCTAGACGTTAATGGTGGTAAATTAATATTTTAAAAAAATTACAACCACAATCCCCCCAAAATTAGGACAGTGTGTAAAATGTAAAACAGAACACAGTGATTTTCAATTCTCATAAATCCAATGAAAAAGACACATCCAATGTTGAAACTTCCAAAACTTTAAGGAAACAATAAGGTCATTTTGAATTTGATGGCAGCAATACGTGTCAAAAAGGTTTGACAGGGCCATGTTTATCACCGTTATCACCTTTTAACAGCAGTCCATAAGCCCAAGGAGACCAGCTGATGGACTTGGATCGGAGCATATGTTGCTGTAGAACCTGTATAAGCCTTTCAGGATTGATGGGGCCTTTCCAGATGTGCGAGTTGTCAATGCCGTAGGCACTAACGCACTCCTATACCATCAGAGACACAGGCTTTTTAAAGGACTAATGATAAAATAATGAGCTTGATGGTCCCTCTTCTCTTTAGTCAGGAGGATGGAACGTCCATGTTTACTAAAATGAATTAAAAATTTTGATTCAACAGTTTTCCTTCTTTTTTGCATGATAGAGCTTTAACCTCGTTTGTGGATAGCATAACAAACACAGTGTTCACAGTGTTTCTGAAATTGTGTCCAAATTTGTGGAGGAGGATGTTTGCAGATTTGTGAAGTCTGCATCTGTAAGTTGCTCTTTTTATATTATGTTGCCAGATACCCTAACCTACAGCATGTTCCTCCAGTTGTGTCTCTCAAATATCACTTTCTTTTCCAGCTTTTTGTTGCACCATCCAAAATTTTTTGAGATGTTTTGCTCCCCTTGAATTCACAATTCGCTCATATTTTCTATGAAATAGTTATATTAAATATTACATTATATGGATTTTGAGATTAGAAAATGATTACATTGAGTTTCTATTTACATAGCACCCTTACTTTCTTTAGAATTGGGACTGTGTGATAAAAGCTTCATGTCAACGTTTTCCAGCAGCAACAGCCTAATGTGAGATCTTCTCATGTGTATGATCTGTTTTTCACTTTTAAGTTGTAGTAACTTTTAGTCACAGATATTAATACACAGCACTAAGCTGAGTTACTTAAGCAAGCTTTGAATGATTATGATAGGCGCTCTAAGATTAATTAAATGATTCATCCATAAACAATTACCCGTCATGACTCACTGCCACGACTCTATAAAATATTAGGTATGGATCAAAAGTACATGTGTCACGCATTATTCCCGTATAGAAACCGATTCTTGTAAAAGAGGTCAGTTTAAAGGCGTACAGCTAAAAATAAACTGTTGCTTTTTTAACTAAGAAGATTTATGGGGGCGCTGTCGAATATGAAACGCTGTAATACATGGCAATACACAAAAGGTGGATTTAAAATCAGTTTGAAAACACAAAAAAACTCAAAACAGTTCAATCTATAAACGAAACACTGGCGGAATCGTTCCGCTTCCACTGCGTGTGTGACGTCAACCGGAACTGACGACGGCAATGAACGGAGTCGTTTTTAATGTAAAAGGTTTTAACGTAAAATAAACTATAGTTTTTTTTATTTTTGGCAGGTTTAAATTGAAAGATTTGATATATTTAAAAATGTGCCTTTAATTTGTGAAATTCACTTTTAAGATATCCGAAAAGTAGTTTGACCTCCATACCCAGGATGCACTTCGGCTTGCCATCTTGTCGCGTAAGGAGAGCGGCGGGCAGGAGTTAGCTGCCCGTTAGCTCACAGCCGCCGTAGTAAAGTGGTTATCTGTCAGCTAGTTGCTAGTAGCTGCTGGCAAAAGTGAGCTGTCCCCACGGCGAGAGCCAAACTTCGCCGACTTTGGGACGTTTTCTTCCCACACTGCTGGATTATATATTATTTTTTGACAAGCCGAGGAGTTGTTTACATCATGATGTCGCACATGCTGGTGCCGAGGTAGGGAAAAGTAGCTAACATCAGATAACTTGGCTAACTGCTCAGAAGTACATATATAGCTGAGAGAGGAGAGTGGTCTGAGACACCGGGCCCGCCTCAGACTAAAGTACCGGTGGCAGCTGCTCAGCAAGAACTTTGACAAGGGCCTGTTTACAACTCCGCTGCCGGGACACAAGGAAGGCCGACCGTGTGTGTATGTGTGTGAGGGACCGTGTGTGAGAGGGAGAGAGAGGCCGGGAGGAGGAGAAGAGCTTCGGCCCGTCTGCTGCGACCGGACACCGCGGAAACGTTGCGGGACTCCTGTCGTGGTCTGGCCTCGGTTGTGACACGTTTTTTTTCCTCGGACAGGAGGGAGAAGAAAGAGGAACGGTATGGAAATGTACTGTGACGGTACATGCCTGTGTCAAATCCTTTATCTGTGAACACTTAGCAAGAGCAGTAAGCACAGCTCTTGGTTTCATCTGGGAGCTGACAGAACTTGACGCAGTTAGTCAACATGTCGAAAATGCAGGCGAAGAAGAAAAGTTGTTTCCAGATCACGAGTGTAACGCAGGCTCAGGTGGCGGCGAACACCATCCCTGACGACGCCGAGAGCTTGGACGATCCGGACGAATCCCGGACGGAGGATGTGTCGTCGGAAATATTTGACGGCTCTCGGGGTGAACTGGGGGTGTGTGACAGGAGCTCATCCGAGGAAACCTTAAGCAATGCCGGGGAGTCTCAGGAGGGCCAGCTGCCTAACACGGGGCCTGTCAACGGGGGGCTCTCTCATAATATCAGTATGGTCTCTGGGCGTGCTACCCCACATAGTGTTGGAGGAAGTGTGGGCATGTCAGCTACAGCTCAGCCCTTTGTTTCAGGCTCAGCCACCACTGCGGTCCCTGGTTCCACTGTATCTAGCACTGCTGCTCAGACAGCTCCCGTGAGCACCAACTTTACTTCCCGTTTCAGAGTTATCAAACTTGACCATGGTACTGGAGAGCCCTTCAGACGGGGCAGGTGGACATGTACTGAGTACTATGAGAGAGATTCAGATTCAAATATTAATCGGAGTGACAGTATAAAGTCCACTTTGACTCATGACCTCAGTTTAGACCGGGACAGTGGATTAGGAGCCACTGGTAATTCTGTCTTCACTAGCAGTTCTCAGACTTTGGACACCACCACGGAGAGCGGCTACTCTGCCTCTGTTGGAAACCCCGCCCACCCACACCCTTCAGAGTCTTGGCAGCAAGGCTACAGCTTGGCTTCTCAGATAGGAAGCGGAGCAAGTGCCTTCCAACCCACGGGGTACACAACTTCATCATCACAGCAATCATATCAGGCTCAGGTTAATATGTTGCCTGTAGCTGCTCAGACCTTCCCCTCTAACAGCTTCAATGGTGTGCACCAATCTACAATGCAGCAGAATACTTCCATGCCTGCTGCCCCACAGGCCCAGCAGTTTCCTTACTCAACTCATCAGCCCCACTTTGGCTCGAGCGCTCAGAACCTTCCTGTGACTTCCATTGCTGTAGGACCCCCAACTAGACAAGTGTCCCCACCTGTAATGACCCCTACTGGTCCTGGATCAGTGGTGCCAGGTGGAGAAGCAGCTTCAGCCCAGGGCCTATCGCTGCAAGCTGGTGGCGCACCATCTATGGTAGCCCCCTGTCAGGCCGCTGGTCAGACTCAGCCTTCAGGAGGGTTAGGCATTGCTCCTGCACCTTCCACCACCACTACCTCTCACAGCGGTGGCCATAATGTGCCTTCCACAGTGCCCAGTATAACCAACACTTCTCCGGGTGTGCCAAGTCCCAGACACCCAGGAGGACATATCCAGCTCCAGGGGGCTCACGGAGGAGCCACAGTAGGCCTTCCCCCCGTCTTCAGTAACCAGCCAGATGATAGCGGACCGAATACTGATGCCCTACCTCAGCACACTGCCGGTGTGGTGCCAGAAAAAGATGGTGTGAATCCTCTCAGCGAGGGCCCCAACCCACCCTCTCCTGCTGTCAACAGCCTCTTTGGCATCCATATTACCATGGATATGGACGGGGACAGGTAAGAGAGTAAACAAATGCCTACAAGAAATTTTCATTTATTTATTTGTACTTAAAATCTAGCACTAATAGATTTCTACAGCTAGCGACTTTGTATCTGGAAGTGTGCCCTCACACTAAGCATTGTTGTTTCATTCTGGAGCAGTGTGGTCATACTCAACACTGTGTAGAACACCTCTTTCGTCATCACTGCCCAAATAAAGCATGTTGTGACTAAGTATTCAGTAGTACAAACACAAAGCAGTATTTAATTTTTTTTTTCCGAGTTATGTTTTTGAGGAAGTTTGGATTCGAGGAGTAGAGGGCAAATAAAAACGGGTGTAGATGGGAGCTAATTTCTGTCTTTGTCAGTAATGGGGCACTCACACTGGATCAAGTCCATACTGAATAGTTGTCTTTTCACCATCCCTTAAACTCCTGTTCAGCCACAGAATGTGTCTCTGCTTTTGACTGGACGATAACGGGCTCTCGAATAAGTTGCAACACAGACAGTAGGTGTTATGCAGCCACCTCCCCAAATGTGGCTTTAAAAAAAAAAAAAAAATTCTCCTTTCTGTCGAGAGATGGTTAGCATACTCACCATGAGCAGTTTTCCCAGTCTTCCCAACCTTGTTAATGCAGACGCCTCACTTGCTTACACAGTGGGCTTCTAATGTACACGTGGTCTACTTTAGGGTCTGTCGAATGGCCTTTGCAGACCTTGAGCTGAAATGTTGCTGGTCTTTTCGACGCAGACAGTACTGCTGGAGAGGTGATGTCTGAGCCAAGAATAACCTGGATGGCGTGTACACACACACACACACACACACACACACACACACACACACACACACGTGTGTTGGTCTCTGTTTATTAATGTGCTTATTGTGCATGACATAGTTAGAGCAGTAGGGTGTGTGTGTTTGAGGAGAAGAGTCCTGATTTTTATTGCCTTTAGTCCAGATACTGATGAAGCAAGTCATATTTGCTGGAGATTTTTTGTCTTAGCAGCATTAAACAAGGCTGAATATAATGAGCGGATCGCAGTGTGCGTCATCATAAAGTGCCGATTTCTTGCTGTGCACGTGCGTGAGACTGAGTGAACGAAGGTGACATCAGTGATTGTGTAGATTGTGGCAACAGGACAGGACGTGTCAAGAAGGTGGTGTGGACAGACGGGAGACACACACCTACATGACAAACACCTGTGGAAATGATAGTAGGCACGTAAGCTGTTTGTGTGTCAGCAATGACACAGCTGACCAAGTCAGCTGAACGATAGCTACCTTCTGCTCTGTCTACTTTAAGGTCTGTTCTGAGTCGTCAATGTTGAAACATCAACTTCATTCAGTGTTGACTCATGATATTCTGATATATTGTCTTTGTGTGCACTCGCTCTGCTCTAACATTGTAGCAGTACTGTGTGCTGACATAGGTCCATCACAATTAGCATTACAGCAACATGGATAGTGTTACATTGATCTAATATCAAATGCCGCCCCTCTAAACCCAGGCTCAATAGGTTTAGTTAAAATTCCAGTTCAAAGATTCTTGGTCCTGCACATGACATGGGGCATATTCAACTGATGAAAAACTAGTTGAGCTCATTCGGCTACATGGGGTGACGCTTTCTGATGCTTAGAAATGTTGTTTAAAAGCCTTTTTTTTTTTTTTTTAAATTTAAAATTTTTTTTATTTTTTTTTTTCCCCTGCCCCGAGGTCTGACCTGAAACTGTAAGAGATGCTGTGCCCTGTTACAAGCATACAGAGTAGATGTTGACCTTTTGGTTAAAGTTCATATGTCAGTACTTCAGTTTTTCACTTTTCCTCCTTTGTTGCTGCTCGTGGCTGCAAGTGCATGTTGCTATTTATGAAACAAATATAACATTTTATCTGTTTCACGTGCTCATTTTTCACAGACCTCAAAACCTTTGTGAGGAGAGGTTGTGGGGAAAAACGAGTTGGGCTGCCGGTGGCATCATTTTTATGCACATCTCTTAAAGTGTCATGTTAACTTGTAACTCATAACTCTTGTAAGTCTCAGATAGAAACGGATTGTAAAAAAGGAAAAGTTTTTAATGAAACACACTAGGGCTGGGCGATATGACCCAAAATTCATATCTCGATATTTTTTAGCTGGATGGCGATATAAGATATATATCTCGATATTTTTTTTTTAAAGCCATAAAGTAAGAACAAAAAGAGAGTTCTTAGTCAAAGCTGTGTCCCAGATGTCACACAGGCACTTTTATTAACATAGAGCAGATGTACATAAAATTTACTCAAAAATAAATTATGAGCATTTATTAAATAATAATGCTCCATAAATAAAAGAAAACAATGTTGTTTTTGTGCATAACAAAAAGCTCACAAATGTGCAGTCAAAATGTAAACTAAAAGACGAGCACTATAACAAGGACAGATTTCACAGCTGCTCTGTTCCCAACTTGTACTGCGTGACTGACAACCTGGAGTTTGAAATCCGCTTCGCAACCACGTCTCTTAACAGGTGCCATTTATGGTCCTTATACACAGTAAGGTAATATTACGTTGAAGCACAGTACGTATCACTCCGCGAGGCTCAGCCGTAATGCTCCGACAATCCATCAAGCGCTGCAGCTCCGTAGCTTACCAAAGTCGTACTAAAACATTTTTTGACAGATTGCTGAGCGCCGTGTTCCACATAAAATCGGTGCGCGGCCATCAAGCACAACCAGAATTCATACATAAGGCGCGCTGTCAACTTTTGAGAAAAGGAAAGGATTTTAGTCCGTGCAGCACCTCTGGGCTGCATGGCGTTAGCGTGGTTAGCTCGTTAGCGTGGTTAGCTAGCTAACACGTTGACGCCGTCCAGCCCCACGCACGGGGCGATGCGCAGTAACTCGTTAACGGATTTGCCGTGTCCATCTTGTCGCTTCCTGCAGGTGAAGCGATGGGGGAGGAGGGGGAGTTGTGTTCAGTGAAGGAGAGGCGAGGCCGAGTAACGTTGCGTAAAGACGAAAGTGGACGAAAGAGAGGCAAACTTGCGGCTCCGCAAGTATAATTATAACGTAACATAGACTATATCGATATAAAGGATATTGTCACATCTTATATCTCGTATAAAAATATATCGATATTTTTTAAAAACTCGATATATCGCCCAGCTCTAAAACACACCCAGCTTGTCCTCTTCCCGTTGGGTGAACGACCGCTGTCTCGCTTAGGAATCTGTTCCAAGTTTCATTGTTCTGTTTTGAATTAGAGTGCATCACAAAAAGTGGAACAAAGCATTGTGGGGGTGGAGTTGTGAGATGACAATGATTTTCCTCCAGCTTGGAATGGTTAGTGTCTATGCTCGGCGGTCTTCGCCAAATAAAGTGATGAAGCTGCCCCGGGACAAATCGATTTCCATCAGTTGGAGCAGTTGGCTCTCAACTCTCCCATTCCTAACTGTTGTAACGCCTCAGTTAGGAATGTTAATTAATAATGTGTAATTGATGACATTGTTTCAAGCGGCCCAGCAGTGGAGGCTTAATTATGCAACAGGATAAAATGCAGTCTGCAGCTAATTCTGAGACTCTTTGCCATTTTGTTGTTTCATTTTCAGGAACTGAACATAAATCAGATTGATTATGTACCTGTAGGTCATGTGATTATGCTTTAAAAATGCCTTCTGTTTTCACGTGTTATTACTAAAAAATACTACTCCTGGTTTATTTATATCCCGGTACTTTGCCCCATGCCCTCCACTTCTTACTAGAGCCTTTTTCCTTACATCTGACTTTTCTCAGCTGCTCCCGCACAGCGTCCACCTTTCCCTGCCCGATACCGTTGCCATTTTTCTTGAGGAAGTTCAGGCAGGTCCTGTTTGTTTTCTGTTTGTCTTTTTGAAATACTGTTTTGACTCATTTTCTGTGCTAAAGTGTAGGTTTGGCTGAGATGAAGCTTCCAAAATGGTGAAAATGAAAGATTAATTACAGCTTCTGTATATTGTTGCAAGTGATTATCTTGTATGGGTGGTGATCATGTAGATTATATGGCTTTGAGACCTTTACAGAAGCAGATTGGTGGTGAGAAAGCCCACGTCCGAATCAGTCTTTACCTCAACAGACCAACAGTACAAAGTCCATGTTTTTTTTGTTTTGTTTTTAAAAGGGAAGAGAAGCAGTGTCATGTGTCTGACATGTTTTGCTCAGACACCTACTCTCACCAACAACATGAAAGAGCGTTTCTGTAGTGAGGACCCATCCGATCTGCAGAATCTGCCATCATGTGGTGACAGAGAGGGCAGTGCCGTAAACTGATTGTCATGACGTTGTCAGAGGTTTACATGTGGAAATGGCTTGTTTACCTTTCCTCACCTTTGTGCATATAAGCACCTTCATATTTGAGAGCTCCACACTGAGTTGTATGCGAAGAATATGAACGGCAGTAACCCAAGTGAAGGGAAATTTCCGGTCATTCTGCATGTTTGAAACAGCTACCATATAATCACACGCTTTGGTTTATAAACTTTAGGTTTCCACCAGATTAAAAGACTGCTGCTCTTATCTGCAAAGCAAGCTGATCTACATGTGCCAACCAAAAGAGGGCAAGACAGCTGCCAGACTTTCTCAACTTCCCTGACAGTCCACTAATGTCAGCACAGTAAAGTTGCGGAAACTCAAATATTACGCTGTGAATTTCTCCTCATTCACATTGAATGTCACACAAAGCTTTGTGAAAGGTCAGACGCACAGTGAGTTCAGTTTTAGGGGAAACTGTGATTGATCTGCCTCCAGAGGAGTTACACTCCTGCAGCATTTTAGGGGAAGAGTGATACTCAGTTAGTGGAGAGTCATTTTACTGGAAGGGGGGCAACATTTAATGCAGATGGCATTCTTTAAAGCAGCTGCCAGCAAGAATGTGTTAACAGTGGATTGACTTAAAGCTGAGTAAGAGCTTAGCGAGTAGCTCAACGGTTAGCCTGTAATGGTTCTCAGCTGACTATTTTGTCACAAATGAGTTGTTTTGGATCTCATCTAAAGAAGAATACTTAAGCCACCTTTTCCACAGTTTCTCTCTTCCATGCCTATAATATATATTGGTAACTAGGGCTGCCACAAACGATTATTTTGATAGTCGACTAGTCACCGATTATTTTTGCGATTAGTCGACTAATCAGATCATCATCCACTGGACGTAAAACTACAGCTTATTGCACCAGCAGCATCTGCTCTTATATAACTATCATTAGCTGACAGCTTTAAGTGTTTACGGTATGTGCTAACTAAAAATAAAGACAAGATGATCGTTTATTAAATTTTAATGAAATTTGCAGATTGTTTCGGTGAATTTTAATAAACTCCTTGCTATCTAAAATATAACAGGACACCGGAGTATATTCTTGAGCATCTCACACTTCTGATAATCAGTTGTTTATTCAGCTGTGTAAAAACTATAACTTTAATCTCAGGATTTTCTCAGGAACAAATAAAATACTAAAAAAGCCAAACAATAACATTTTGAAGTTATCTAAGTGACTTATATATATTAACCTGAGTAGCGAAAGACGGCAGTGGGTTTGAAAACGATTTGCCGGTAAGCCTTGCCCCCGGCTAGCTATCGAGCTAGTGGGTAACAGACTTCTCCGAAAACGTCGGAGCGCTTTTGAAAATATGTGGTGTCTTGATAAACTGAGCCGATATTTGAGGTTTACACAGCTACATTCTCGCCTGAAAATATGTTAAACATTTATTTTGTGATCCAGAAAGAATAATAAGAGTAACATTAAAACTAACTAGCTGCCGCCATTGTTGGAAACTGAGCTGGGCTGCGCTATGAATTCTGGGACACAGCTTCTTCTTCTTCGGGGTTTAACGGCAGCTGACATCCTTGTACATGCAGTGCTGCCATCTTCTGTTTCAGTCCGTTATTACACTCCTAAATCCTACAACTTATTCCTGCGTCTTTTGTGATCTTACAAAGCTTCAAACGACGCGTCGACTATTAAATCAGTCGTGGACGATTTTGATAGTCGACGTAATCGTGACTAGTCGACTAATCGTGGCAGCCCTATTGGTAACTTTTGGTAATATTTTTCCTTAAGAAAGCATGTCTACTTTCAGTTTTGATAGTCTGAATGTGCATGTGTTGTAGTGCCTTACCCCCTTTGACTTGTAGTTGGAAAAGATTGAGAACAGTGTGGGATGAACAGGCAGGTTTGGGGATGGTGTCTGTGTGTGTGTGTGTGTGTGTGTGTGTGTGTGTGTGTGTGTGTGTGTGTGTGTGTGTGTGTGTGTTGGTTGGTTTGGTTTCTATAGTGCCTGGAGACAAGGCAGCAGCTATTTTCCACAGATAGCTGACCTGCCTGAACTTCCAGGGGACATATTCCAGGACTGCTGAATGGCTGTGATTGTGGGATGCCCCGGGCTGGAGACTGAGCAAGCGGGTCTGCAACAGCTCCGTTTTTGGGCGAGACCTCTCAGCTTGCCCTCCTGTCTGTCTCCGTCTAGCGTGCCGGCTCTGTTTCTTGAAACGGAGCTGGTAACACACTCTGTCTGTTTCTAAACTGCTGATGCAGTTTTTTTGTTTGCCATAACTGTCTTTTCTGGTTTAATTAAATAACAGTGCTGTTCTTTCATCAGAAGCCTCAGGTCATACTTGGGCTTCCCTCTGCTTTAAATTTGTGCTGGAAGTTTAGGGGTTGAGCAATCACCAGCATTTTTTTACATGCTTAATAACCGACCAAATCTGGCTTTTAATCGTGCCTCCTCAAACTACCCTTACAGTGCTGATTACTGGTTTCACTAACTTGGCCAAAAATGGCCCTCTTCATGTGATGGCACAGTAAATTGATTTTAAGATTTTTTTCTTAGGTTTTTTTATTTTATTTTATTTTTATAAATAAAGACTCACAGAGGTCAGTGGTGTGAGGTAAAGTGGCGGAAAAAGTTAGCATAGCAGGACCCACCCTGTTATCGCAGCAATATGTGGTCAGGGGATCACTTCCAAATAGGACGGGTCTGCCAAGGCAAGTAAACAGCCAAGAGCCTGGCGGGCCACTGTAGCTAACTCAGTTTGTGCTGGAAGCAAAGCGATTAAATCAACCTGAGTACGTTCCAGGAATGAGGACAATGTCTGTAAACCGATGGTGTTTTTTCAAATCTGAGTATAAAACAGGTTCGACTGAGTGGTTACAGTATGATAGTTATGCTTCAGCTCTTTTCAAAGGGTGGCCTCCCAGGTGAGGGACTAGCTGTTGACAGGTCCTCGTTGCCAGTTTGTACTTCCTACATGTGACTGATGTGTAATGTTCCAGTCCATGTTAGCGATGTCACCAGAAGCAATACTTCTGCTGTACCAATCGATACCTAAATTCTGAAAACGCAGTGTTATTTGTTTTTTATTTGGAAACTGTTGACAGCGGATGTACAGAGGCAGTGAGGGACAGCATATGGCTACACGTTTTAAAGTCTAGCCTTATCATGCTGTAAGAAGAAGCAAACCCACAAACGAAGGAAAAACTACATGTGGAAGACGTACACTGGTGCAGCCTGATACTGAAAAAGCAAAAAAGCTGGATTGAATGTTGGCAACAATGAACTGATCCATGGTTTGATCCATTCAGTCCTGTAGTGTCGTGTGTTGACTGTGCGATAGCTTAGCTGCTAGCAGCAAAACTAAGCTTAGCGATGTGGCTGCAGGTTGGAGATATTTCACAGCTGCAACACTCACACATTCTGTTTGTGTGTTTGCAAAAGTGTTTTCTTAGCTACAAACGCTGAACATGAATCGACATGATCAGAAAGACTTCACCACAGCGATGCTTTCTCTCGACGCTTGTTATTTGGTTTATATATTATATTTGGTTTAACAGTTGTTGGGAAGTTTTTAGTAACATAATGAATTCTCCCCAATTCGATTATATGACACTTTACTCCAGCTGTTTGGCAGCTCCCCATGCAAAAAGCCTATGAGAAGGAAAAGTAAATAAATTCGATTAATAGCGCCTTTTCATTTTAAAACAATTTTCATTTAATTCACACAATCCTCACAGTTAGGATTACAGCTTATTAATTTAAAACTGGTATCGGATTGGTAGCTGTAGATGCCCACACCCAAGGTATTCGATTGGATTGGAAAATGCTGGATTGTTGCATCTCTGCTTAGTAATGCGTGCAGAAGGTTGGCTGACCTGTTGCTGGCTGTGAATTTACCTGATATTACACGTGCTATTTGCACATCGGTGCAGGTGGATACCATGTGGACTTTTCACCAGTCAACTTATTAGTGCAACAGCATTTGATGTGCCGATCAAACTCCGTCAGTGAAAAGCTTGTCACGTGTACAATTGTTATGTAGCAGATGATAAAATGCTTACCAGCGGTATCTGTGATTACCAGGAAACTGTATCATGGTTTGTTTTCTTGAGGTTTCTTTATTTAAAGTCTAAATGTAGTTTTGTTTTTTCTCTTTGCGACTGCTAGTGCTTTCAGTTTTAGGAAGTGAGTTTAGGCTAAGGGCCAAGAAAATCCTTTTTCCACTTTCACTGGCCTGTTCAGACCAAAATTGCATGCAACTCGGTGACCATTAGGGCACTTTTGCATGTTTAAAACGGTACTCTTTTTGACGACTGTGGCGCTTCAGTGTCTTCTTCCTCAGAAGTCACCTCACTTATGTCCGACTTTGTTATCTCCATCTGTTGGGTTACGGTAAAGTAAGATATTCTGATACAAAATAGAGGAAGTGAAAGAGAGAAAAGCTTGTCAAAGTTTATTCGTGGACTGTTTCTTTGCAAGTGTCAGATGCTACGATTTTAGGGCAACTGGGCAGAACTGGTCACACAACCAAGTTTCACTTTCTTATTCTCCTTTTGATTAATTCTAAAAAAAAAAAAAATGCTTAAAATGAGAAATCAAAAGAGGGCAGAAGGAGAAGGAGCTTGTAATGGGGAAGGGCAGGAAGAACGAGAACATTCAAATAATTTGGGGTTAATGCAGTGGAGAGGTGATTCAGCAGTTCTGGGATAATGTCTTTTTGTGGTTCAAGGCTTTCAAGGCTGACCGCAGATCAGAGCTGTTCACGAATAGAAGCCAGTCGGCTGCAAGTCTGTGGGATATAAAAGTCTTCTGCTCAGCAACAACCAGTTGCTTTAGAAAATGCGGAGCTGTGTGTCGAGCCATTCAGTCTTCTTAGAGAGAGAAGCAATGGCTGAACAACGAGGTTTTAGAGCCTCGGGCCCCGCAGAGCCCAAGATGTCTACATAGTGAGTAATGAGGATGTGTGGAAAGCATGGCAGGCAGCTGCATTTGAGTCATCCATCCTCTCAGAGCTCTCTCCTGCTTTCAGTGGGTTTAGTCTGGCTCACTGGTGCCTGTGACTCTTCACTGCTTTCTGGTCCTCCTCTGTGTATGTTGCAGTATGGCAGCGTGGGACTGACTGAAAGAGTGAAGTTGAGACTTTAGGACGGTGCTCATGTTTGGCTGCCTCTGTGATTGTCCTTTTCAGTAACCAATCACTGCCAGTTTTTTTTTCCCTCTCCTTAAGTCCGTCTTCTTCCCATTGAGGTATTTCGAGTGTGTAGCTATGCAGTTAGACAAATCAGTTTAAAATCTGCACCTCATTTGACCTGGACAATTTTGGCAAAGAAAATAAAACGCGTTACAGTGGCTTCCTTTATTTTTTTTGCATTTTTTCCCCCTCAAAAACACAGTTTAATCTGGTTATGTGGGTGCAGCACTGCAGTCAGTTTTGAATGATTTAGTCACAAGTTCTCTACAAGTAAGGAAGACGAGCACAACCTGCTCGAAAGGTCAGCCGAGATCATATTTCTTTTGCAAGATGAATCTTGCATCCATTTCTGTCATCAACTGAGAAATGTGCAAATTCTGTAAGAACTTCCGTTTCCTTTCATACTTTGATGTACACTTTCATATTCAGTGGCCCGCTTCCTCTGCCGTCTTCCCCCTTTTCCTTTTCTGAAGTTGAGTTTGTCTCGAGTGTCTCCTCTTGTCTGCACTATGCCGCAGTTTAAGTTTGCCCCCAACACCGAAACACCTTCTCTGATGTCTTACAATGAGCAGACTTCTGCAAGGAAACGGACGTGAGTCATTGTGGCTGGGTAGTCTGATAACCATACAGTCGCTCATTCAAACCAACATCTGAACAGATGGCACCTTGGCTTATCACTGCATCAGGATGGATCTGTCATAAGTGCCTAAACTTGTTGTCTTTACTTAGGGAGCCTTTGCAGATTTAAATCCCAGCTTCTAACAAATAACTTCCTCTAATTATCTTCAAGTATCTGCGGGTGTAGCTCAATGAAATATTTATTCTTTTCATAACGCTTTGTTGAACCTGTTGTGTCATCCCCTTATGAATCAGACTTGATTTCTTCAGGGGGGAAAATGCAGAAATTTGTAGAAGCACTAATCACGCCCATGTTGTTTCCCCCCCCCTTTATACTCTTTAATTGCGAGCACTAATACTTTGTTGTTTTTCTTTCTTTTTTTGAAAAACATTAATCAGTGTGAGACAAGTTGACCTCTCGGACATCACCGTGGTGAGATGGGATGACTGGTTCCTTCTGAGCTTTCACACCGTCGTGCCTTTCTACTTTACGTCTGAGTCAGCCTCTATGTTTAACATGTTAAAATATTTCACCCACATTCTTATCAGCTGCTGCAGAGCTGTGAAACATGAACACAGCTGACACAGCGCTGCGCTTCAAGAATCCATATTTATAGTTTCTGCACTTAAGGGCTAATCATCCTTAAAAAAGCACTGTTGTTTTCTGTGCACCACTCATCCAATTCATCACTTTGCCACCCCCCTTGCTCTAGCTCAGAGCGAGGTTAGCCAAAAAAACTCAGTACCAAACAATGGAAAATATTCAGCTACCACTTCCCGTGTTGTCAGTGGAGTGTACCACATGAAGCAAGGCAGCAGTTAAGGCCAAGAAGGGTAGTGCGTTGGGATTTTATCGCTGAACTAGTTGCTGCGAGAGACCACGAGAAGCACTGAAGGGTAGTTGTTTGATAGATCCTGCTGTATGCAGTCTGAAAAAGTAGCTTATAATGAGCATTGGCACAGTGGCAGGGGTGATCTGAAAGCTCTCTGTGTTGCAGTGCAGTCTGCAACAATTAAGTCTTTTTTTTTTTTTTTCATCCAGCTTTCCAGGCATTGTGAATTGCAAAAGTGCATTTTAATGTAACTGACTTTTCACTAACAAACATGATAACTTTGCACTATATTTGACATCATTGCAAAGAAGTAAAATGAACCTTTGCATTGTACCCTCCCTGTAGGAGATAAAGATCTATATCAGGTTGAGTTTACCTCAGGGCAGTAAGTGAAATGCCCACGAGACACACCCAGTGTGTGGTATTTTAAAGGAGTTGGCTGTGATTTGTCACAGGAATCTGCTACTGCTTCATCTGCATGAGGGTATGAATGCACAGACAGCTGGGAGGGTCTTGAAGAACAGGCCTTAAATCAAAGCAGCTGCACTTGCATTGGAAGTTGCTACGTGTGAGTTATTTTATTTATTTTCGGAAACAATAAAGGGAATCAACTGCTCCCAACCCAGCTTTTATAGTCACTAAACTAAACTCAGGGAGCACTTGTCAGATAACGGTGCTCCCTGAGTCGCCCTGCTTTCCTGCTTGACCTCAGAGTTACGTGTGAGTGACAGGCCACTGTTGGTACAGAACAGCTGACGAGTCAAGACAGAAACAGAGCTGACGGCCAGTGTGGCAGAGTTCAGTAGGCCAGTGTCATGCTTCAGGAACCGATTCTACACTTTATTTAACCGGCAAAGTCAGTGAACACGAACGCAGCAAAGTGAAATTGAGCAGAAATGGTGGCTTTGTAGCTCCAGGCTGAAGCTATCGGTTGCCACCCAACTGAATAAGCCACCGCAGATTGTGAATTAGACTGACTCATCGGTGCTCATGGTAACAATTATGTGTAACTCGAGCAGAAATTAACACCCAGTGCTTACGAGAATGCTCATATCAGCGTGACATATTTTCACGAGGTTTTCTCTGACTTTTACATGTTTGCTTTGCTGAAGTGTTTTGCTGCCTGTTTTAACATTGCTAAAACCTGAACTGTGATGTTGTTCATTGAGGTTTTTCTAAGTTGAGCCACAGATGCCCCAACAAACCTCTTTTATTTCCTGCTTTCTGTAGCCTCCCATAAGAGAGTGGGCGGGGTCGTGCCGTCACTGCTGGGATTTTGTCGGCTACGGACGCGGGCTCGACCCCATGAAAAGGGTTACATCCCCGTTGGCCGATGAGCCGTTTGCGCTCACCGTGTTACGAGGAAAAATTCATACAACTGCTCGGTCCGCCGTCCACTTTCCAGTATATTTGGCCCACCATCAGGTCACACCCACACAAATGTAGTTTTTGGTGACCATAAATGGGGAGATGGCGCTCCAGAGGTGGGCTCAAAGAAAAATAAGTAGCATTTCAAAACCGGGTTGCAATCCCAAGTTAGGTTTATAGAGTCTGGTTTTGTCCCTAAATTTGTATTTTTTTTTTTTTTTTAAAGTTATTTAAGAAAAAAATGCATTATTAAAATAAAAAATTGCGAGGCATTCATGTTTTCCTGTCACACCAGAGATTATGTCACTGAAGTTAACAGAACACGTAATGTAAACTGTTCTCAGAATGTTATCATTACCAAAGTATCTAAAGTCATAAATGGTGGTTACTGCTCCAAATGGTTCTTGCGTGTTTGATTTGGCAGGTCCTTTTTTCCACATGTGATAAATGGCTGTGACAGCGACCCTCCTTTATTGACAAAAGCACCGGCTGTTAAATCCCTCGTCAAGCATACATCATGAGACCAGGGAACAGCCTCTCAGATGTGACAGTATGGCGACTTTATGTCAGACTGCACAGCCAACAGGAGGCATCTTTTTTTTTTTTTTGGTAATCTTTTTGTAGAGTATTTTCTATTTTCTTTATTGCAGTAGACAGTTGATGGTGCTTTTGTTCAGTGTACCTGAGTGTACAATGGGACATAAGGTGTATCTGCTCCAAAAAGTTGTGAGAAAAACCTAAAGTAATTACATTTTTATTGTATTATAAAATGGATACATCATTCTTTCTTTTCTGCTTGCCTAGGTTTATGTAAAATGTACAAGTTAATAAGGAAAGGTGAAGTGTATGTTTTTTTTTTTTGTTTTTTTTTGTTTTTGTTTTTTTTTTTCCCCCCCGACTGGCAGCAGTCAGTTGGTGTTTCTGTGACCTGATTAAGTTTGTCATTTTTGTTCACTGTTTTGAGTCAGGTAAATAAATCCAGGACAACCTGTTCTTTGACAGCATGGATCATAAATTACCTCTCCTTAAATCTCAGGGCCTGTGATACTCTTTGAGGAGTCACGCAAGCAGTTGCTCGAGCTGGAGGCACTCTATGGCTTTTCACAACAGCTAATGCAGGAACAATGAGTAAACTGTAACTCTGATTGACAGAGAGTCAGAATAAGATCAAGTGTAGTCATGTGCACTTGTGATAAGTGACTTCCAAATTGATGCCTTAAGGCTGCGCAAGAGTCTTTTCGCGTTTTCTAACCAAAGTCCCCAGCAGCTGAAGGTCAAATGGGCAAGAAGCTGTTTTCAGTGCTCTTTAATATTCACCTTCAGCAGCAATGCAAGTGGCAGCAGGTGAAGTAAAGCAGCGGTCCCCAACCTTTTTTGCACCACGGACCGCTTTATGCCCGACAATATTTTCACGGACCGGCCTTTAAGGTGTCGTGGATAAATACAACAAAATAAAACTAGTACCGGTACCAAAAAAAAGAAGATTTATTCATAATACACGTGAAAAGACCCAGGAAAACCAAGTTAACGATAAAAACGATAACAAAATAATGCTGAAAACCGATAAAACTCCTGAAAACTATACATTTCACACCTGAGCCTCAACTCTCGCGGCCCGGTACCAAACGACTCACGTACCGGTCCGAGGCCCGGGGGTTGGGACCGCTGAAGTCAAGTACAAAAACGTCATTAATTTTTGATTATTCTGCAAATTGCCAAAAGATAAATTGAATTGTGAACTATGTTTCGTAAAGCCGAAAGTGACTTATTCATAGAGAACTCTTTTTTGATACACCAGAACGATTCACTGTTACCTTGGTCATTTACATGACTAATAACGGCTTCAGTTCCTCACATTAACTTTCAGTTTACTTGTCAAATGCAGCTCAGCAACAGCAACATGTATCCATTCTGCATGTGTGACTGTGACTTCAAGCACAAGAAGATTCTTTAAGGTTAAGAGAATGAAGCTGCGAGCAGTCTTCGTTTCTTCTGCAGCAGTGCTGTGATGTTAACAGTGGACTGCATCACCGCTTTGGTTGCTTTTTGATTGTCACACACAAACTGTGATGTCACCTCTGCCCCGAACCAACACCATACTCCGTATTAGTCAGCGGGCTGCAAAAATTGAGGTGCACAACTGACTGAAAGAAAACTGAACCATTCATGATGGCGACATCGGCAAACCAAAACTAAGAGGAAACAACAAATATAAAACTAGGTAATGATTCGATCCCTCCAACTGGGGCTGGGCAATATAGCCTAAAATCCATAATGCGGTAAAATTTGAAGCATGTGCGGTAACGATATATATCGCAATATATAATTTTTCTTCTGTATAACGTATTTTCCACACTAATACGGCACACTTGAAATCCTTTAATTTTCTCAAAAATTGAGAGTGAACCTTATAATCCGGTGCGCCTTATGTATGTATCCTGGTTGTGCTTACTGACCTTGAAGCGGTTTTGGATTGTTGGAGCATTACGGCTGCCGTAGTCAGGAGCCTCGCAGAGTAATCTGGGTCCAAAACTTCTCCTTTTGCAGTCTCTGCAATGCTTTTGACCAAAACCGGTGCAGCTTGATGACACCATCATTATGCGCTATCCCGGTATAGTCAAAACCTCTACCGCTGGCCAAATTCATATCGTTTCTACCGTATACCATTTATACGGCCCACCCCTACCTAAACCTGCATGTCTAATAAATAAAATGGCAAATTCTTTTTGTAAAACAATAAAAAAAACATTTTACACTTTACTGGAGGCACTGTGGCAAATTTAAAAATGGACAGCTTTATATTCTTATCCAATAATTACAATATTTCAGTTTCTTAAGCTCTTAATATGCTCTGCTTCACTGTGAGGCGTCAGTGAAGGGTGTAACGTGGCTGTCACAACATCTAACTAAACCTGAAATGTGAAATTAAATTGAGTTTAATAAAAGGAGGAGAACAATAATTGTTATTTTAGTTTTCGGCATCAGGGAGAAATCCCAGAGAAACAAATAAAATGTTTGACAGAGTGGATTCATATACCAGTGTATATACACATGTTGCCATTGGTGGTGTTCAGGCTTGGTGCTTCCTCTATTTTGTGATAAAGGCTCCTTTTAAACTGTCACAAACTTAAATTATGACAACCTGTTACTTTGGTGTCTCATCTCTGAGCTGGATTACCTTCTCCCTGTGGGTGAGGCTCCTGACTACCATATCTACCTCACCTGCGCTTCTTTACTATTGTTCCTTTTTTAGGGGGGAACAGAAGTGCTATGTTCACACACCATCTCTTACCAGTTGCTGACAGTGCGGAGCCTTGTAACTGGTGTACATTTTCTTTCACTTTTACTTGCTCTTCCTCCCACAAAGGCGAGTGCCAAGTAGTCTAAAGTAGACCTGCTTTATTGAGAGAGGACCTAAAGGAGCTTGCTAGCCTTCTGCCCACTTTAAAAGAAAACAAAGTCTGTTTATTTCCTTGAAATGAGATCTAAAACAGAGTGAATGCAAAGGCAAACAAAGTCTCTATAGTCCTGTGCACTGTAATATAGTGTGTGGTATGAAAAACCAACCTTTTGCTCAGGGTAATGCTGAGAGGTGTGTGGTGACACGGTGGTTCCATATTTCCTTATAACTGCTTTCCCCCCCCCTTATTTTTCCCCTCTTTCTCTACTTCCTTGATTTTTGAATGACTCCCCTTCACTCATCTTCTCTTCATACCTGGCGGCCCTCTTCTTTCATACAATGACCTCATTTTGCATGCAAAATTTTCCCCATCCCAATAAAACCAGGTATTTTGGCTCTGTCAGAGTTGATGTGACAGCTGCTGTCATGAAGTCTGTTGTTTGGGAGCTCTATAAACTGACAGTGTCTAAATACCGAAGCAGAGATGCAGAAAACTTGGGTTTACTGAGCTGCTGTTGGCTGGGAGTGGCACATATAAATCTATCAAGGGTTCGCATATGAAAACTCAGTGGTAGATCAGGCTCGACAGTCACTAGTACAGTATACAGTAGTGGATGGTTAACCCCACTCTTCTAGTTTTGGAACTGAATTCCTAAGCCACGCCGGATTTTGTTTTTAGGTCCTCCAGGGTGTTGTATATATTTAACCTGCGTAGTTTGTGATTTTGGTCGACCACCCCTGCAGACACTGTAGGAGGAGGCTCCATAGAAAGTTTTATATTGAAGATGCAGACGTGGCATATTAACCAGCACGAACCTTATAATAATTGTTTTTCTCCCAATTTGTAGTCTCGTCTGTCCAGGATATTTAAAAAAATTTTTTTTTTTTAGAAATAGTGCTGATTATAGTAAGACAGTTTCTCAGACATGGATTAAAGCAAGTCCTCAACTACAAAAACATTCAATGATCTCCAATGGAAACAAGTTTCAGTCTAAGACTATGCTTAATCCATGTCTGGGGAAATGAGCCACAAAGTTTGGAGTGGACATGTCAAAGCTTTAAGTTGGCTGTTCATACAAATGACATGATTCTTGTTTTCCACCTCAGTACCCTGCAGACTTACCTTTAGCCTCCTTGACTCACTGCTCAAACCCAAAAAGGGAAAGACCATCTCTGAATCGAGGAGGGAACCTAATCTCTCACCATCTTACAATCATGTGATTGCAGCCATTCCCCAACTCTCTGTGAATTGTACTCGTGGTAATCAATGGTCATGGCAATTCGCAAATTAATGATCATGAAACTGATCTCACAGCCCTTTGTTAATCAGTGGTTCTAGTTTCGGTCATTATGAAAATTTACTGTTTTTAAGTTGGAAACTGCAGTCAGCTGAGACTGAAGAAGTCACTCGGATGACTGACAAAATGTTTCTCTCCTCAGTTTTACCTCATTGTGGTTCAAGTTCTTGCTCTACTTCCTCACTATGCACATTTCTGTTTTTTCACTCATGCTTCTACTTTCTTTTTTCCCTTCCTAATTAAAATGCAGGAACCCGTCCACTGCTTTCTACCAGGCTTTCCGGCCTAGCCGATTACGAGGGTCAAAGCCCATCAACGATAGGTATGAGCTCGGGTGTTTTAACTTGTGTGTGGCCTTGACTTGGCTGGCTGGCTTAACCGGACCCTGTACCGCTTTCACCTTGTGCACCCTAAAGGAAAATGTCCATCTTCAGCAGCCTGTAATCTATTTATGGAGTCCTGAAGTAATTAATCGATTTTACTAATTTCAGTGTGAGCATCTGTCACAAATTTCCAGAAACAATTGGAGGATGATTGTTATGTCAGGGGTGGAGGAACACCAGGCCTCAAGGGCCGGTGTCCTGCTGGTTCTAGATGTGTCCTTGATCCAACACAGCTGATTTAAATGGCTTGACTTTCTCCAGAGGCCTGGTAATGAACTAATCATTTTATTCTGGTGTGTTGACCCAGGGTGAGATCTAAAACCTGCAGGACACCGGCCCTCGAGGCCTGGAGTTCCCCACCCCTGATTTATATAGTTTACAAGTGACTACAGCTGTACTTTAAATTTATTGTAGAAAACGATGACCTGTTCTGGATAAGATTTTATTTCCTTTTCTGATAGATGTATCTATGGATCTATTTCCATATATACTTATATTATTTAAACAGCAATTTTTCAGCCAGAATTAAACCAAAGAATAATTGGCTCCTTATGTGTCGTACAGATTTTATCGTTGAGAGGAAAAGACTGAATGTATCGAATGATTACCAGATTATTAAAGAAGTCTAGACTTTTCTCCTTTATTGAAATAAAGAAACATCACTTTGGGACTCATTACTTAAACGGCTGGTCAAACTGGACATTTCAGCAGGTGTGAGTGTGTACAGCACGCAGAAAGCATGGCAGTGGAAGAAGCACTAGAGCTGATCTGGCAGCGTTTCACATCTCTGTGACACTCAGCGTATCTGTGGTCTGCCAGTCACGAGGATCTGGGGCTCAGGTTTCCCTTGTCCCTGCGATGTGTGGAGCTAAGTGCTGAAGAGGTTTAGTACTGAGTATTGCAGATCCAAATGTAATAACATGACCAATGTTTTTGTAAGCCTGTCATTGGTATGATCAGATGAGAAGTTGGTGATTTTTAAAAGTGTTTTTAAGCTTAAGCTTAATTCTCAACCTTTAAAAGCTCATCCTTAAAAAAAAAAAGAGTCCATGTCAGAGCTGTGGCATTGTGCTTGTTACTAACATGCCTTGGCTTTCAGCTGATTTATATTAACCCATAATGGATGGGATTATGTGTAAATTTGAGAACTGTTTTTTAGTTTTTAAATTAAAAAAAAAAAAAAAGTATTAAATCCCCTGTTCCAGCTCCAACAAATGTCTCTTCAGGGAGAGCTCGATTTTTCTTGTTACCTTTCATAGACTACAAGATGACAGTAGTCAAAAATTACTTTGACAGGTCTAATAAAAGAAGAGGCGATATCTTTCATTCAAAAACGGCTACACAAAGGTAGCTGTCCAGATTGACTCAAACAAAAAAATTGTAACATTAAATTATTTTAATATCTTAAAAGTTATGTTAGACATTTGTGTATACATTTCTTGCGTGTGGCCAGATCCATTTATTTTATTCTTTTATTAAATGTTTAAGTCCTCTAAATGCTTTTACTTGCATACTACCGGTGATAATTTAATTCATTTATTTTTTTTCTTCATTATTCCCATTGTTCCACCACCAAGACAAGAGCTGAAGCACAGGTATGTGCTCTTTCTCAAAGATTACAGTAAAACTCCCAAGCTGAATTTTATGAAATTGCATAACTATGGATTTGCTTTGAGTTGCTAATGAAATAAATCAATCAACAAATGCTGTAATCATCATATTGTACGTATATATCTGTATGCTTACTTTGCACGAACACTGTCACACACACAGCGATTATTAATATCTATGTTTTTAAAAAACAATCCTTGGATTTCAGGATGTCTATTACGTTCATTTCATCGCCTCCCTGTTAATGTGATGCTAACTTAATCCGTTTCACTCGGGGCTAAATACGGGATGAAGAATTTGAAAAAGTGCCACGAGCCTGGTGTTTGCTAGTATGTATAATGCATTTGACAATCTTGCTTTATTTAGAGTTTAGGCTTCATTTTCTGTGCTTAATGATTTATTTTTTTATAAGCTATTTGTTTCGTTGCATAGGTACCTGTCAATAACGCAGACAAATGAATGGCACTTGTTTTGACTTGGGAATCCGTGGTTTGCATTTACCATAAACAGTTTCTGTTCCCATGTGCTCTCATGGAAGCTGCCAACAGATACCGGCAAACAAACTTTGAAGTTGAGGTGTATTTATCGTTTAAGTCCTTAAACATGCGGTTGACTTGTTATGTCATGAAGTGACGTGCAGAAAATTCTGGGGAGTCTTGGGAAGAAGCAAGAAAATAAATATGACTTAATAATGCCATATATTAACATTTATCCTGTGATATATATGTGACAGAATGAAATAAGAAGTAGAGTTTACAATTATTGAGCTTTAAATGATTCTTGTTTCAAAATGTCATTCTTGGGGATATTGACTAAAATTGCACATATCATCAAGGGTTGGTGGACTTTTGGAGTAGTTTATCAATGCTTGTGACTTTAAACCTCTGTTGCCAAGTGACAGTAAGTGGTGGAGGGATTAGCAACCAATCAGACATTGTGTGTGATATAATAATAATAATAATAATAATAATAATAATGGATTGCTTTTCGGGGCCCTCAAAGCGCTTTACAATTCCACTATTCAGTCACTCTCACATTCACACACTGGTGGAGGCAGCTACAGTTGTAGCCACAGCTGCCCTGGGGCAGACTGACAGAAGCGAGGCTGCCATATCGCGCCATCGGCCCTTCTGGCCATCACCAGTATGCGGCAGGTGAAGTGTCTTGCCCAAGGACACAACGACCGAGACTATCCGAGCCGGGGCTCGAACTGGCAACCTTCCGGTTACAAGCCGAACTGCCAACTCTTTGAGCCACGATCGCCCCGTAATACTGCATTAAGCACGAGATCGTCCATATGACCTAAATAAGGGTCCTTGTTTACTTGACAACAGTAGCAGTTGAGCAACAGTGCGTCGTCACAGCTGGCAAAAGACTCTGTGCTTCTGTTTGTTCCTCATCCAGCTTGGCTTTGCCTATGGGCTCTGAGAGTAACAGAGCAGCTTTATTCAGAACTTTTCAACTAACCCCAGGTAAACCTGAAGGAGACGCCTCATTCCACCTCCCTTTGTCCCGAGCCAGCTCTCCTGCAGGAGAGCTGGCTCGGGACAAGTCTCCCTTGTCCCGAGTCTCCCTTGTAAAAAAAACTCTGCACATTTATTTTTTTAACCTAACAAGATTACAACTTGAACTCTGCTTTTGTAAACATAGCAGGAAAGCAATCTGTTGTCTGTGTTGAATGGATTTATTATAAGGCTGTGATTAGTTCCACGTAACCCACAGGCAGCAACCCTTTTACAGTCCTCTGTCCACAAAGATCAACTCGATGATTATGGATAATAAAGAATAGACAGATTTATATTTGGTCAGAGAACACCTGATTGGTGGCCTCAGGCCCAGCCAAGGCTCAGCCAGCGGGGACTTATTTAAACCAGATCAGATATGTTAGCACTGTTTATGACTCAGAAACGAGCAGTCATTGTTGGGGAGAGGATTAAAGTTTAACTCTTGAATGCTGAAGTTTCACTTCTGATGTGCTGATTGGACAACACTGTCATGGTAAACTTCTTCATCAACTTAGCTGCAGTTGTCTTCAAAATAGAACTGAGAAATATAACTTTTATAAACTGTCACCATTTATTGCACCTTTGTTATTTAGAAAGGAAAAAAAAGTGTACTTTACTGTAGGGCTGTATTTCTTGGACTTACTTCAGATTGTAATTGCCGAAAGCCTGGGGGCGGGTCTTATCCTCATCAGATCCATCCCAATACATTTGCAGTGTCTTATCTGTTAAGGAAGTACAGTTATTTTTAAAAAATTTAAAGTTTACCCAACAGCTGTGTGGGAGCCAGGACAGGACTGGACGTGCACAGAGCACTGATCTCATATGGGACACCTTTTTTTTTAGATTCATGGAGAATTTGATGGATGGCAGTCATATCCATGAAAGATCTTAAAGCTTGCATAACACACCACTTGTCACAAAGATTGTACTGTTTTAGTGGCAGCATTTTCATTCTGGCTACTTTATCTTTGGAAGCTGCTGACATTTGATCTGTTTTTATCCAGAAAGGGTTTGCTGAGCACACACAGGCCTTTCCAACATCGTGTCTCCTAGAGCTCGAACAGTTAAAGACATTCACACTTAGTTATATATCAGGGTATCTCCTATAGCCACTGACTGACCATTAAATTACCAGCTGAACCACCATGAGGTCAGACTGATATATGATTTACAGTAGACGATGGACATTGGCAGTTATTGGTCAGAAAACACTAAAAATGGCTGTTTTATTTTGTCTGACCAAATCTGCAAAGTCACCAAATTAAAAGCCAGTATCCTGTTTTTTGAGGAGGAGATTAATTTTTGTCTTTGCTGGTGTTAATCATTTATTTAAAGCACAGCGATTTAGTTGGTGTTAAGTAGTCAGATTGTCTTGTGGTTGCTTTTAAAATGCAATGTTTAGAACATTAAACATCAGCGTTTCCCAAAAGTCCCCTTGAAGTGCCACTGATAAAGACACTGACATGTGTATTAGGGGTAATTAGACTGTACTACCTAACGACATTAGTCTGACCCACACCCTTTGCTTCAGAGAGTAAACCCAAATGAGGCTGAGTCATTGATCCTGTGATAAATGCTCCCCTGAATGCAGAGGCCCGTTAACGCTGAGGTGCCGGGATTTTTCCATTAAAGCCTCAGGAACAAAACTATTACGTATGCACATTCCAGCGGGGGTCTTAATCCAGATTGAGACAAACAAGTGGCGAAGCTCAAGTCTCTCAGGCGTTGAAAAAGTGTAATTTGATCTTGCAGCACATTGTGTTTAGGTAATTATGGTCAGAGGACCCTTGAGCTGCATTCTCACTGTTTGCATATGTGTTTTGATGGATTTCTGTAGGAGCTGTCGAGGTCGAGTACAGTCGCCATTAACAAAAAAAAAAAAATGTAACCAGCAGGGTTGCTGGTTACATTTTTTTTTCTTCTTTTTTTTCTGCTGGTCCGTTTGCTTCTTACCGCCTGCCCCTTCTCCTGCAGCAACACAAAACGTCAGCTTCACTAGCAGTAGTTAGTTGTAGATGGGGAACAGATTGCAGATGTTGCTTTGGTGAGCTTGTCCCCTAAACCAGCAGCTTTTGTCTAGTTGAATTGTGGCCTACATGTACGCGACTGGTCTCTTGATATGTTTTCATGCTTGTTGGTAGGTATGGACATCACGTCTAAGACTGTGCTATGAAAAAAAAAAAAAAAGGCCTTCTGTGGACTGCTTAAATTAACAGTGATGGACGAAGTTCATCTGCCGTCTGAAGAATTCAGATTTTATCCTCGCTTTATAAGCCCCGAGGGACTTGACTGCTTCTCATGCTCCCCGGTCATCCGGTTTTGTTTACCAAGATGTCTGCTGGAGCTGTCCATGTGGTGGAAGGACGGGCCGGTTCCCTTCCAGTCACATCGCGTATGTTAGACGAGGAGCTGCTTGTGCAGCAGTGTAGCGATATTGCGCAACAGATGAGGTTGCAGTGGGGCAACTCCTCCGGCCTGTTTACGAGGAAGCTCGGTGGCAGCAGACACGCCCACTTGTGACTTGGATTTAGTGCTGGAGAAATAAAACTTCCCCGTGGTCTCTCTTATTTTGTTTAGACTCCATTGTGTCAATATGGACCACCCCTTATATAGACATGCTCCCAACAATACAGCATCCAAATATGTGCCACGTTCACAGACTCGTATTAACATACTTGTCGCATCCTGCAATTGTCACAGTTGTTTGAAGCTTTGCTGCCCATGGAGGACAGAAGTAGTTTGTCGAGATTGTTGTCTTTGGGGGATTATTTTAGTTCAGTATGCAAATATATGTGCTTGCAGGAAACATAAACTGCAGTAAACCACAAGAATTCCCTGTGGGATGTGTAACCTGTTTCTCCCCTTTTTAATATTCCAGTTTCAGGTTATTTTCATGAAAAGCATTGAGGCTGTGTTGACTCACACGTTTCACACACATTAGAAGGTAAATTGTGCCCTTCCTGATAACTGATTTCAATATAGAACATTTTGACTAACGAGTTTCTAATTGCGGTTTTGCTAGTGAATAAAAAGTTTTATTTGTGTGGCAGGAAATAATCTGAAACTGTTTCTTCAGCTTCACATGTGAGGATTTGATTGATTTATTAGGCTGATGTGATCAGAAACTGAAAATCTAAATATAACATATTTCTAAAAAAATCTGTTCATGTCGGCAGACATTGCATTGACTGAAATCCAAGTTTCCTCTTCTTTTTGTTTTTCTGTTTTTAGTACTTGTTTCTGTGGAAAAACTGGATATGATCTGATTGATTTAAGCAGATGGGTAAACATGAGGGGCTCACAGGTCTGCTGCCGAGAACGCCCTGTTGCAAAAATACTGGTTTCTTTGTTTTCAGAGTGAGTGATCGTTTAGTTGAGCAGAGTGTTGTGGAGCCTGCTTGGTTGTTTGCTGGGTCACGCAGCACTTTTGACCCCTTTCAGACAGATAAAAAGAGAATTGGTCCCCTGTAGCTCCGATGGAGCAAAAACATTCTTTGTTTTTTATTTTAAAATTAATTTTACAGCTGCGTCATGATTAAACGTAAACTTCAAGCTGATTTGTGCCATAATAATGAAGTCATAGCTAAACTGCTGTCTTCCTGAAGCTGCTGAACTTTTGAATCGCAGCTAATCGGGGGCATCTGCTGACGCCAACTGGCGCAGCGGCAGAACTACACCCTCCTGTCTTTTCAAACAAGCGGCCGGCTGCAGCCAGCGTTTGCATCGGTACAAGAGCCACAGTGAGTTGTCAGCGAGCACACTCATCTGTTGTTGCAGCCCCCACCCTCCAGCTATTGTTTTGAAATATGATCGTTGAGGGGGGTTATTACTGTAAGACAAAGGTTTCATTTATTCAGCTGCCTTCCCCCACAGAGAGTGTTTATGTGCTTTGGGACGGGGACGAGTGCCGGTGCATTTGTGACCCTAATGGAGAACACATTGGCGTTCTGGTGCTGTAAAACAGTGTGTGATGATTTAGGGAGTTTGTTTGGCTCCTGCACGTGTCTGCTGTGATGTACACGGATCCAGGTGGAGGATGGGTACACCGTGCAGTGTAAGAGGAGATGGGCTCGGTGTCAAAAGGGAGGCACGCGTGGTAGAAACTCTGCAGCCAGCCCTGGTGGCTGTGACACAGATGTCTGGGTTTGAATGCATTGGCCTCGGGGCCGGAGGTGGCCAGAACTGGAATGTGCTGCCTATGGTCCCGGAGACTTTGTTTGGGGGTGGTGGGGGGTGGTGAGTACATTTGTACTCTGCTGCAGTCTGCGGGGAAGGCCCGTGTTGAGGTTAACACAGCCAGTGGTCCTTATATAAACCACCACATGTCTTCTTCCTTGAATAAAATATACAGTTTGCTTTGTTTTCCTTGAACATGGAATGACAACAACATGTTTCTTCCTTTCTAGCTTTTTCTTTAACTCTTCAAGTACAGATTGCAAAGCCAAACTTTTCTCTTTTTTTTTTTTTTTTTTGTATTTTTAATTCAACCTGCATGCCTCTTGTCTTTTGCTATTGATAACAACACATTCCAGCCAAAGCTCGTGGACATATCTCTTTCACTGTCCCAGATGTGGAAGTGCTCAGTTCAAAGGGTGGAATGTGTTCTGTTGCTGCTGCCGTCATCTATCGACTTTAAAATCACATATCTGAATGAGATTTGTGCTGGAATGCAACTCATTTACCTCACCGTCATTACACATCTCTGACGTCCGTCCATCCCTTTGCTTCCGCTTGTCCAATTCAGGATTACGGGCAGTGGAGACGCTTGAGCCTCTCCCAGCAGTCAAACGAGCCGGAATGTGGGGGTACACCCTGGCTGCCATTCTTATCGCAGACTAATCTCAGACGTTTAGTTAAACCATTTTAGGTGCTTGGTAAACCACTGAGTGAGTGGAAAAATAAGCGGGCAGTTTGAAGTCATCTCATGTTTTAATCTTGGTGTTTTTACTGGAAATGACAGAGGAGGAAGGGACTGCTTTGCTAATATAATTAGCCGAAAAGGACATGAATTTATTCCTGTGATGTTTTAATGCAGTCTTAATGTGATCAATAAAACCACCAAATTCTTTTTAAAACAACTGTTGTTTACCGCTCCTTGTTGTGTTTTATGCACAATTTATATGCCAAACTCCGCAAAGTTTGACTCAAAATTTCAAGGAAAGACAGAATAAACGTGGAGAAACAGGCCTGCAGAAGCCTTGTAATGGTGCAGATGGAGTTTAAGGCACTAACTCAAGATATAGGGTACATACAGAGCTGTGCCTCTCCTTGAATTAAAGCTGAGCCTTTAAATATGTTCCCGTGTGCCTCTGGAGTGGCTGTTCCGCACGTACGTTTCGGCTCTGAATAATGTAACTTGTGAAAGAAGCTTCTCGGAGTAAATGAATGGTGAGGGGAGGGAGGAGGCGGCGAAGGCTGAACTCCGCCTCACCATGTGACCAAGCAGTGGTTTTAAGAAACCGTGAGCCTCCACTCAAACAGGACAGTTGTTTGTGTTTGTTACTCAGTAAGAAACGTGTAGCCGCGAGAAAACTTCAGGAACCATGCGCTGCAAAATGAGCTACAGCCTGCCCTGCTCGCCGGGAACATCCCCGCCACATTCAGGGCGTTTGGTGGCCTACAGAGCGCGATGCGTCAGGTAAACACCTTTAAAAGCTGTTTCTGTGTCCGCGCGTGTGGGCTTATTTTACGCGTGCATATGGAGACCGCGTTTGGAGTTTTTACGGCATCTTTGCGTTACTAACTGAAAACATTTACATACCTGCATCCTTTTTTATAAACTCTTATTTACGAACTGCAGACATTTGGCTCCTTGTCAATGTTTTTACATGTGCTTTGAGTGTTGCTCGGTGGCCATTTGCGCTCGTTTTGTCCCCCGCATAGTTTGAGGTGTTTTGCCAGCAGCTGTTCCGAGTGTTGACCACTCTCTTCCCGAACATATGGCATCAGTTTGATCTGTGTTTATACCACGTGTCCCCCCACGAGATGTCCACGGAGCCGTACACTACGTGCGCTCTAGCACGCGGAGTGTAAATGATGGATAGACTGGTACCAGGCTGATGTTAGCGCAATGTGCGATTTCCACGTTCTTTTTTTTAATTTTAATTTTTATCTAATTACGTTTAAAAAAGATGTAAACATAACGTAACAAATGTTTTTTTTCTTAACTTAAGCTCCTTACAACCCCCAACCTCGGTACACAATAATTGCGTCTGTATTTAATTCAAAGGAAACTGTTTCACATCTACTTTTATCACATTCTTATAACGTTAACCAATTTTTAACATCGTGGACGCTCTAAAAACAATAATTAGAGGCAGTCTGCACATTGTGTTCCGTCTGCTGCTCCAGTTCCCAGTCAGAGCGCCGTCCAGCGGCTCCAGAACACATCGATTGCCTTTGTTTTCGCTCCACAGCGGAGCAGGGCGGTGATCGTTCGAAAACAAAGGCGCTTTTTGTGGAGGAGGTTAAAGGGCAAACGGTGAAAAGTCGGCGTCGTTTGGTTTCATGAGGATTTGTAGCACGGACTCGTAAGTTAATCGTCGCTTTCTGGTGAAGAAATGGTGAGATGTAATCTACAGGGTTGAGCTCCTCTGAGGCCACATCAAGATGTTTTTATAACGATGTAAGAGGCAGAGAGGAGCTAAGTGGGTGCTTGGTATTTTATGCAGATACAATTTAGAAAAGAGAGCGTGCACTGATGATGTAATCTGATTACCGAACACGTTTTGCAAGACTGACCAGACTCCCTGTCTGCCATGCATAGATGCAGTCTGACCTGGATATATGTGCAGATAGTTGAATTTTGATTTAGCTGTTATTACAAGTGGAACTTTGTCTTGGTTTCTGTGGGTTGCTGCTATGCTCTGATTCACTGGTGGCACATTTGAAAGTAGAGTCTGACAGCTGTTTATACTGAACAGATAGTGTGAGCGATGAAAGCCAACTTCACTTAATGCAGGCGTGTAGAGCAAAGGCTTCAAGTCCGGGTTATAAAGCTGTTGCTGAAACAGAGTTTGGTGTGTATAACAAGACATGTCTTCACCTTCCACCTCAATCTTTCCCGTGCTTCTGGTCTCTGAAAACGGCATCACGTTTGTAGCGTGCCGTCTTGCATTTTTGCGTTTCCAAACATGGGCCCTCTGCCAGTTTGTGTTAAACACAATGGAATATTCACTAAAAATAGTACGCGTTTTATTTTTGTTTTGTTTTTTCCTGGTCTAATCTCATTCTCTAGAAGCTAATCTGCATGAGTGAAAACGCTCGAGGGTTTGCTTTGATTCACCTGAGCGATGCAAGTGAAAACTCAAGTTGTGGGAGAGCCAATTTTGGCACTTAGTGAATGTGAAATGTCCGATGGGCATAAGCAAGATTGATATCTAAACTTCCTCCTCTTCCGTCCACAGTGCCTCGGGAGCCAGCGTCGTTGCCATCGATAACAAGATTGAGCAGGCAATGGTGAGTTTTTCCGCATATTTAAGTCATATCAGAATGAATCCTGTGATATGGATTCCTTGCCAGTCTGTACAATTACACATTTCACAATAACTTTTACCTTGCTGATGTTAAGATAAGTGCTTGAAAGAGGATGAACGTGAAACGTCTTGTAGAAGGAAAGAGGAAAAATTAGCCTCAAATCTGCCCAAACATTTGGTTTCTGTGCTGCTGGTCCCTTTTGATTGACCGGGGATTTGTTAAAAAGCAACTGCAGCAGTGACGCCTCGGTACAAAGACCACATTTATTTTTCTGTGCTAATTTTAGTTTGTCCTCCCTGTCAGGATCTGGTTAAGAGTCACCTGATGTACGCTGTTCGTGAGGAGGTGGAGGTGCTGAAGGAGCACATCAAGGAGCTGTACGAGAGAAACTCTATGCTGGAGCGCGAGAACGCCGTGCTGAAGTCACTGGCCAACTCGGAGCAGCTCAGCCATCTGACCAATCAGCTCACCCATGGCAGCAGATCGCCGCCGCTGCAGCAGCAACACCCGCTCGTCACAAACAGCACCCCCTCTCTGGTTCACCACGAGGGAAGCCAGAGCGTCCCTCATCAGCCCGACATCACCTCAGCGTGATTCCCTCTTTATAAACTGTCAGAAACACACGTCCCATGGACAGGAGTCTGTTGGCAAAGGCAACAACTAACTACTACCGTCCCCTTAACCCCAAACAGCAAATGGACTCGGCTCTGTGTTCAAAGTGCTCCACTTGAGGACAAATCAACAAAGCAACATCTGTGTTTGTCACTAAGAGCTGTGTCAGCGTGTGCTGATGTCATCAGGCCTTCACATTGTTTAAGACATTTACCATCCTGTGCAAAGTCTTATTCGGGCCTTATGTTTGGCTGCAACAGAGCTGAAAAAGGAGAAGATGGGGGGGGGGGGCAAATGGGGGGGGGGGGGGGGGGGGGGGGTGAGGGGGAGCAGGGCAGCCAGTGTGCATTTAAAAAAAATAAAATAAACAAAAACCAGCAACTGCATGTTGATGTTGTGTAGGGGATGGCGGGGGTCAGAGGGCACAGAGAGCTGGATTTGTGGGGCAACAAATGGGGGGAAGACAGCAGCGTGTACCTGCGAGGGACCGGAGGGGTGACATGGATCCTTGGAAACATCCAGCAGGGGCTGACCTCCCAGTGTCTGCACCCAACGTCATTGCAGGGCTGGAAGAGGCCAAGAGTGCAGAGAGGGTGATGGAGAGGTGGTTTGGAGGATACGTCCTTCCTGAGCGCAAGAGGACGCCGCCGGCAGGCGGCTCAGCTCGAGCGGATCGAGCCGACAGCCTCGGCTTGTTATATGCTGCATCGAAAAATCTTGTGTTGTTCTCAGAGCCACCATACGTTTGACATGAATCATAATAAATTTTCATTAGTTCAGTTTTAGTATTTGCGTTTATTTATTTCAGGGCTGCTATTTTCATAATGTAAATGAACAATGTCATGGAGATGCTTATTAAAAAACAAAAAAGAAACTTCTTTTTTTTCTTTTTGGTATTTTAGAATCTGTCGGGTATTAAATGTGATAGATTCTTGCAACTCGTAGTTCTCAACAGGTAGGCAATAAGTTTCCAAAAAAGAAACTTTTTTTTTTGGCCTCTTCATGAAATAGTGCTAACACTAAAGCTGCGCTTACATTAGATGAAATCCAGGTTGAATGTATATTTTGTAAAGTGTAAAGTATTAAGAGCATGGGCAGTTTGTACGGGAGAACACCTGTTGTTTAAGATAAATATATGTGATGGGATGTTTTGATAAAGAAAACTGTTGATTAACTTTTTCTAGACTTTCTTTGTCAAAACGGAAATGAATTTGCTGGGTTTGGCTTTGGGGTGATGAAAAGCTGTGAAAATTGTTTGACCTACTTTATAACCAAAGACACAAAGCTGTGTAAGTCTTTCTTTTCCTTTTTTATTTTAAACCGCGCACTTATATATTTTTTTTCTACTCTTTCCTTCCTTGTGCTTCTTTGTCGCCATTTTGCATATTCTGCGTGATCTGTTATCAAACCACTTCGGTACCTCATGGTTTTTATCCAGAACTCTTGTTTTTCTGTTGAATGAAAATCTGAAAGTTTCTGAGAGAGAAAATTGATAGGAGGTTGGAGTAAGTAGCTGATGGTGTGAGTTAGAAGAAGAAGAATGGAAGGAAAAGTCTTGTGCATGAGGCGAGAAAAGGAGCAGTCTTTGTTTTCATCTAAATGCTGTTAAATTTCATATGCATAGAGAAGGGTTTGTTACATTGCAGATTTTGATGAATGCACCATTTAATTGTAATGAATAACAGTTTGCTTACAGTGGAAAAAACAAAAACTAAACAGCAATACTCAAAACAAAACAATCCAAACTATTAAACATTTCTCACTTTCAAGCTGGAACTCAGTCAGCTGCGTATGAGCATATTATGGGATGTCCTGTCTGCAATTGCATCTTTTGTGCCTCCTCTGCCGACGCTTGCTGTCAGCAGGCCATCGGCATCTCTCTCTGTGGCTTAGAACCAAATTGCTTGGTAATTGTACAATCAGTCATCTTTCTTTTCTTTTTTGGCAAATGGGCTTCTCTTTTTTTCTGTTCTTTCATTTGAAGGAGATACCGTGTACATGCCAAATGTACTGTATGAAAGTGATCACTGAGCCTTGGAGAAAATATCTTAACGATGCCCTTGTAATGTGCTGTTCAGACAATTCTAGTTTTCAGTCAATGACAACAACAAAAAAAAGATAATAAATTACTGTTTTATTATGAGAATGTCTTCATGTGTCTTTATTCTTCCTTTCGCAACACACGGGGGATATGTAAAGTGTCATCCTGCCAGCATTACCAAGATTTATTTTCTTGTAAGCAGCAAAATTACAAAATAAAATTTGTCACATCCTGTGATTTCACCTTTAAATCATATACTTACTGTTTTTTTTTTTTCTTTTGCCTAAATCTGGCTTTTTGTCTCCCAGAGTGTCAAACAGGCAAATAAACAATACTGTAAAATAAAAAAGTTGCTGTAGGTTACAGGGGTCCTGCATGGGAACAAATACAGAAGTGAAGTCGATGATGGCAGAAAAACGGGGTCAACCTGAGAGTTGGCTCATTAACGTTTAGTAATTGTGTGTGAGGTGGTTTTGTCTGAAGAGGCACAGAAAACATTCGTGACTTCAATTTTCCTGTGAAATGAATATAACAAACATGAGAAACTACATTCACTGGCCACTTCATTAGGTACACCTGTTCACAATAAACTTTATATGGGTGAAAAGTAACACAAAAAGAAAAAGGGATCTGGAGAATCAGATATACACACAAAGCACTACTACTGACAAGTACTTGCATGCTAACCTGGCACCACGCTGCAGTTATATAACACCACGCACACTGGAATGCCACATCCCTTCATCCCCCCGAGGTTTGCCTCCTAGGAGACTTATCAACAATACAATTACAAACCTCTACTGCTAGAATTCTCTGCACTACTATTGCCAAGGTCTTGTGTATGTATAAAACCTGTCATTACTGGATTATCTATATCTATGTGTTAGTAATGAATTAATAATACTGTATTATAATGATACTGATTAATTGAATACCTTATTTACTCTCCACCCTGTTCACAGTAGCTGGAGCTTGAGTTCAAGGACTTGGTCAACTTGAAGAGTGGGCTGCTTTGGAGGGGCTCCAGCTCACTTTCATCATCATTCCTGTGAGCAACACAGAATTCAGTTTAATATTATCGACAGCCTGCTTATGGGCTCATCTGGGTCTTCGGGACTGTTAAAGAGGGTCAGGTCTAGGGTCGACTCAGCTCTGTAGCAGCGAACTTGTCTCCAAATTGACGTGTCCCATTGAAAGACAGTAAGACAGAGGAGAATTTTCACTCCATGAATCATAAAACAGAATTGCTGTTGACCTGGGTAACCTCTTCCAGCAAAGCTACCCTCTGTGTATAGTCTGTGAGTCGGCTCTCCATCATTCCAGTGCTGCTGACTTGGGGACTGTTAGTTATTCCATATATTCTTCACCAATATCTTTCTTAATTTTACTATTCTTTTTCTTCCTAATTCAATATTGTTATTACAAATATTATTATTTTATCTTCCCCTCCCTTTTCCCCAGACTGATATGAGGAGCCTCACGCTCACCACTTAGCATCGCTGCCAAATTCGTCAGCAGTGTCTTATCATGTTGGTGTCTAATCATGAGGACATGGTTGAGAGGACTTGCTTTAGCTCTAACTGAGCAACAGAATGAGGAAGAAAGGTGATTTAAATGACTTTGGATGTGGCATGGTTGTTGGGAACTGACAGGTTAGTTTGAATGCATCAGAAACTAATCTGGGTTTTCCCACACAACCAGAATTAAAAAAACAAACAGACTGAAAATAAGTAAGCAGCAGCTCTCTGGGTAAGAATGACTTGTTGTTACCTGAGGTCAGGGGAAAATGACCAGACTGCTTCAAGCTGATAGGAAGGCAGCGGCAACTGAGATAACCACTTGTAGGAACAAAGGTATGCAGAGGAGCAGCTTAGAACACACATCTTTGAAGCAGATGAGCCACAGCAGCAGAAGACCACACCGGGTGGCCTTCCAGTCAGCTTTGAACAGGAAAGCCAGACTACAGTTTGCATGGACTCCTCCAATGGTGGATTGAAAATAGTTGGCAAGTGACAAGTCATGATTTCTGCAGCAACATTTGGATGGTATGGCCAGAATTTGGCATCAGCCACAATGAAAGCATGGATCCATCCCACCTTATACCACTAGCTCAGGCTGGTGTAATGGATATGTGCTTGACATATTTTGCTTCCACCACCTTTGAATCTAACCCACGAAGAATTAAGTCCATCTCGAAGGAAAAAGGGAGTCTAGCAAGACTTAACTAGCAAAGTGACTGATGAATGATTGTAATTAAAATAATTCACAATGAAAACAAAGCTCTGACCAAAAATAGCTGTTTACATGTGTAACGAAGCATGCAGCCCACTATGACCTCATTATATCACCGTAACAATCATCTGTCCTCTTCCAAAATTCCTCACAGACTGATAGAGCTCTGAGGAAAAACATATCTCATTCTGAGTAATTCGTTTTTCCAAGGAGGAAGTAACTCTGCCTGCTTGCCTCAACGTCTCCTGAAGGAGGACGGAAACTGACACCAGCTCATATGAAGGCATCACTCATCGCCTGCCTGACATCTCAGGCATAAATTTGAACAAAGGTAGTTATTTTCAAACCAACACAGCTACAACACCTGAAACTGAAAGGTCTTTATTCAGCTTATTCGGAATACCGTGCTTTTCTTTTCCAAGTATCCCTCTGGCCTGAGTCTCTCAGTTAGCTGAGTTTGTGGTCACATGTAAACCAATTTAACTCTAAGTTGCTTTTCTGGGACACTCTTATGTAATAAATCCTTTTCATTTATTAAAACGGACCCTCGGCTGTCATAACCTCTTCGGTACTGGCTCAATTTGATTTTTGGCAACGACCGAACAGGCAATAAACCGAATGCCCTTCCCCATCAGCAAAATATGTGATTTATGACTTCTCTGGAAATATATGCTACATGCAAATATCTGTCGGTGTGATTATGTGAGGATAAATTAAGGAAACTGCTCTGTACGAAACTGAATAAGCATGAAATCATGTTTGCACTTCAGTTAACATTTACTTATAAAAAGTGGGAAATTTTCTAAACCCATGTGAGCTTCTTCACAGCCACCTTTTGCCTCTTTGAACTGCAAAACATCAGTCGACACATACAGCTAATGCTGTTTGCACTGGGCTGTAAGAGTCTTTCTTAAGCTTCCCTTTCTTTCAAACCTCTTTCTCTTGAAAACTGTGAATGCTTTCAACATTTATACCTAAAATCTGGAATAACATGTATCAGGAGTTGGCCTTGTCTGAGTCAAACAGCAGGTTGATCAGCCCTTACTTGCACTTTTCTGCAGAAAACAGCGACTTCCTTGGAACGCCGTTCTCTGTGTTTACAGGTGGCGTCATGTGGATCCAGTTTCCTTGTCAGAGCTTTACAGAGTTGCATCTAATCTCATCAAGGTTAATTCAAGTCAGATTAAAAAGAGAATGAAGATTTCGCCCTGTTTTATTTACCCCTTAACTTTTAGACAGCTTTATTTGAAGTTTTTGGTTTTTATGTCATTGCATTCATAATTTTTTCATTGCTCTGCCAGGAATAATGAAAGATGATCTGCATTTTGCACAAAATGGCAAAATTCATACTTTAGTTTTCTCAGTTTTTCTTCTATCTGCTGAAATTTAAAGGGCATGTATTTGTGGCTACGCTACAACACAAAGGATGCAAACTGCACGTTGCTACAAAACTAAAGAACTGGATGGACCAGGTTTTTGTGTCAGCGTGACAGGTCTTCCCAACCACATACTTTCCACACATTATAACATGCGGTCATGCGGCAGCATGTTCACCCCGTATTTGCTCAAAACTGGGAGTGTTTCAAACGTCACTGTGAGCAAATACAGTTCAGCAAATGCAACACTATGAATGAAGGAAGAACGCTAAAATCAACATTTCCGCTCCTTGATTTGACTTCGATCTTGTCACCTGACATGTTCTGACTCATGAACATGTCAGGTGACAGGTAAAATGTGTGTCAAAGGTCAAGATGGGTCATATTAAATATGTTGAGCGCAACTTAATGGTTTATTAAACCCTGTTGGAAAGCTGCTGGTACAAAGTTACATCACTCCATTCTCCTGCTTCACTAAATTTCAAATGGAAATATTGAATTTAAAAATTTAAAAACATTCTATGATCATATAAATCAGATTAGCTCTGATGAGCCAAGCAGGACACCTTATTCTTTAAAGAACATTTGATTACACAAAAATATCACATGAAAGCATTTACCCCGTCTAATACCAAAATTAAACTGTTATTTCGAGTTGGTTAAAGTAAATCCAATAAATATGTTGACAGTGGTACTTTTTTCTGGAGGTACATTCTACTTTGAAACTGAACATTGTTGATATTTCCAGAGAGTACGGAAATAAGGTCGGACGTCTCTGTTACGGTCAAAGTGTTCCTTACGTCTGACTCAGCTAAGAATGTCTAACGTTGTATAACACAGACACGCACTGTCAAATAGCACAGAGGAAGGAAGTCTTATTTAATCACAGGGGTGATTTGTACATGGCGAGGGACTGTCCACGTTATACATGTCCATGTGCGTTATGCAAGGGCAATTACTCACCATTCAGTCATTTGTAACCACGCCTGGCAGTTACTGAGGATGAAAGTTTGCTGTTACAGGGAAACACTGTACTCCGCTGACTCTCCACTGCCATCAGGCGTCACAGCAGAGTCCTACGGCCTCGTGCAGACACACAGTGTAAGACTGTGGCGCCATCATGTGGGGAGGGCAGAAAAGTAGCTTCGCCGGCCACTTTATTAGGTACACCTGCACAACCGCTCATCGACACTCATATTTAACTCCGTTAACAGCTGGCTGTAACCAAGGTCTGTGCCATTTCTGAAGGGAAAATGGGGGGTTCAAGCCGGTAGTACCCAATAAAGTGGTCTGAAAGTGAAAAAATGTCATTTCTGCACTATAATCCTTTCGACTGACTCTTCTGGTTGCTATTTATTCTTTCTATTCTATTCTTGTCTCGTTGTGAACACATTTTTAACTAAAGTAAAAAGATCTTTCTACGGGACAGAATTGAAACCGGAAGAGATTCTTCTATTCTTATTATTGTGCATACTGGTCAAGTGGGACCACTGCCACAGGGATAAGTAATAATAATAATTAATATTATTTGTATTTTTTCACGCTATATATCTATCTATAGATATAGATAGATGTATTGAAGGCATAGATACGACTCTTTAAACAGCGTGAAAAAATACAAATAATAATAATTATTATTATTTGTATAAAGAGAGAGAGAGAGTCCACTGTAGTTACAAGTAGATTTTCAGATTAATTCCCTCATTTATTATATCAGGCTGTCCTTTGTAATCATAATAATTTCTTTTTTGAGTAAATGTTTCAGTCTACTGCAGTGTAAAATTATAACGGTCAGTGGTAATTCCCTTGCTGTGGTTATGGGTTTAATCTTTGCTAATATTTTAAAGTTTCAGCTTGAAAATACAGACCTGCAGTACTACTCTGTAACAACAGGTGGCGACATGGACCGGGTTTCTATCTAGTCTTCTAGAAAGCTCTTTCCTCACCCGCCGCCTAAAAGTCATAACTCTTTATAAACTTATTTATAAAACACAACTGAGCCTTTTATTTTCAAATTATTTGCAAGTTACTGAGGGCGGTATTATCTGGTGTTATTTTAAAGTAAGCACTGTTACGTTAAATAGTGGGCAGAGCTACGCAGAACACCACCGCCCACTGATGATTGTAGCAGGTCATGCGGCCTCCACTGTTTTGATCCACGGCTCTGACAGACAGGGTAGAGATGGCGGAAGACTTTAAGTCCGGGTGACTCTTTCAAGCAACTCTGCTACTGCGATACATCTCTATTGTACCTAACAGGACGGGATATTCTCCGAGAAGCTGGCGGCTTTGTACGGCACTCGGTTCCTCCCTGAGGACATGGAGATCAGGGCAGAGGGAGAATCTGAGGAGCGCAGGTGAGTGACAGGTTAGGCAGCGTTGGTATACGGCTAACACCCATGGTTTCATAAACAAGGCAACTAAAGAGTTATGTCACTGGTTACCTGTGATCTTTGTTTAAAAAGATGACCAGCAGTGAACGCATTTAAGCTGAGTCAACTGTAAAAAAATGCGAGCCTAAGTAGGTTTGAACACTAGTGAAGAACTAATACCAGTATTACCCGTTAAGCTAGGCTAGGCTAACCTGACATGCCAAGGTTTGACAGGCTGGAGCTAATGGCTCTATCCCAAAGGTCTCCTGGTTTATTATTTACTGTGTTGTAAAAAAAATATGGCGTTGTTAGACTGCACATTTGGAAGATGACGGAAAGGCTTGTATTCGTTAGCGTTATTAGAGCTGTTAGCTGTCATACAGTGAGATGGTGCTAACAGCTAAACTGACCACATAAAGTACCTGTTGTCTAATAAGATTAAAATATGGGTTATATCAGCAAACTAAGCAGGTGGTTATTTTTATGAAGGTTTACTGAAGATCAGCAGAATTACTGACAGTGCAAGTACTGGAAGACTTTTGGGAAGTTCAAGGATTTCCAAGTGTTTTCCCTAGCAGATTAGAAGGATACATGTTTGCCGATCCTCTTAGTTTGCACAGCCCGGGGTTTCTCGTACATGAACACGCACAGATAAGAGTGGAAGGTAATCCTTAAAACCTCAATCTCTCCGAGTCTAGAGGAATTTTACCCCTGGATGTGGAGGGGCTAATTACATAACTTTACCCCTCTCACAGATGCACCACGCTCCGCAGTATGTGCAGAATGCTCGCTAACCTCCGGCCTCGTCCCCCTTACACTCCTGTGTTACACATATTATGTGATTTGATTAGTTGGCTCTGTGTCTTAACTCGTGATGCTGCTGCTGCTCAGAAATTCTGCTGATGCCTAAGAAAAGACCTTGTGCTCACTGTTGTGCTTCTTCCAGGTTTTATTGACTTTTCTAGCTGGCCGTTCTACTTTCACACACCGTCTCTGCCTGAGATACTGTTTTTGATCTATTAGGAAAATAAATTGTTGTGTTTGTCTTTGGCCATGTCAGCCTAGATCAAAGAACTCTTTAGTCTGGTTTCACAGCCTTACAACACATAATCTTCTCTATTTTGTTGCAGTTGTGTTTTTATATTATCTACTGGATTTATTTAACACCATGGAGCACATGTCCAGTTAAGTTCTCCTATAATCAAGGAGTTCACCCTCAGTTGTTAACGTGAAGGTTTCTTTGTTTAATTTTTTTCATTTGTGTGCTGCTGGTGAAGTCTGACTTGCTGAGCTGAGGGGGAATGAGGAAGTCGTGTGAGCCAGCAATTTATGGCTCTTGGGGAGTGTCTAATATCTAGTATCTGACTTTTTTTTTCTTTCTTCCACTGCTGACTGTATCCTAAAGATAAGGGTTGACTCAGTACTCAGTGGGTACATGTCAATGACTGAATTTGTTTTGCAGTATACTTCATGAAGGTACTTGTAGAATTCAAGTGGGCTCTCACTAGGTTCAAGACCTGCCTTTTATTTACATTTGTACACAAAATATTGATGTTCATGATAGAACGTCATGAACATCAATAATGGGTTCAAACGTACTGACCTTTCCTGATAGGCAGACTCTTGGCTATCGGGAAAAGTCAACATGTTCATGTTGGGATGTAATCACACTGCTCACACATTCAGTAATCCTCAGCATTTCCAATAAGTCATTGAATTTCTGATTGTTTCTGAGAAAAGAATTTTGGTCTAGATGATTAATGGATTAATCAGCTGCATTGCCAACACCAGAACCTCTGTACCTCCTCCCTCTTTGTTAAATGTCTTCTTGCTTCCCTGTTACCTTCCAGAAAGGAGCACTGGAAGCTGCTGTCCAGCCTGAAGACCACAGTGGAGGGCCTCTTGTCCACCAACAACCCTAACGTGTGGTCGCGGTATGGTGGCTTGCAGCGGCTGCACAAGGACATGAACAACATCCTCAGCCATGGACTGAGGAATGAGCAGGTCAGCACACGAAGCCCATATCGATCTCAACAACAAACCTTTTTTTTTGTTTTTGTTTTAACAGAACAAGGATGGCATTTACTAAAATAACACCAGCATATTCGCATGCTTGGGGGAAAATAAAGAATGCTGATTTTGCTAGATACGTCCTGTGTGTTTTGTATCTTATTTCCCGTGCTGTGTCTGTGCCATCTGATTCTGGTATGAAGACAAAAACACTTTGTGTTGCACTGAAGGTGCATTTACCCTGATCAACTGTATCAACACAGCATGCCTGATGAGGTTTTGGTGCATGCATGTATTGAGACTTGGGATGTTTATGTGAGTGATATTGACAGAAGTGCTGTGTTTGTATTGAAAAACCTGTTCTGATCTGACAGATACTCTCCATATCATGGTAATGGGAGTACCTGCTTTGGAAACAACCTGCCCTCATATTAAATTAAAAACAAAAGTGAAACACAAATGTGAACTAAACCGGAAAAAAATAAAACCATAATAAATCTGGCCGGGATGGAAGCGTGTGATTTTTATCAGGTGGTTTACAGTCATGTGGGGGGGAAAAGTTTTCACAGGACTGTGCAGTCTTGTGAAATCTAAATACACCCTTACGTCCGTGAATTAGGAGGATAAGACGCAGGAAAGTGCAAATGTATTTTATTAACAGATCATCAGGAAGGGTGAGGACCTCCTGTAGAAGCAAATGTTTTGGTGGTTTGATCGTCAGTTAGCATGTTAAGTGCTAAATGATGGTATAATGGGGGGGAAAAAAAACAACAGAACAGGTTTGGCTTGTTTGACAGCGTTACCAGGGGAAGACTCTTCTCTCTAAAATGAACATGGCAACAGCGCTTAGGCTTGCAAAACCACATCTGAACAAATCATAAGACTTCTGGAACAATGTCCTTTGGACAGATGAGAGCACTTTGGAGAGTTTTGTCCATAGTGCACAGCCTCATGTCTGGTGAAAATCAAACACAGTATACCAGTGCAAACACCTCATACCAGCTGTCAAGAACTGTAGTTGAGAAGTGATGATTTGGGCTTATTTTGCAGCCACATAAATTGGGACATCTTGCAGTTGTTAAACTCTTCTGCATATCAAAGTATTTTTGAGTCAAATGTGAAGCCGTTGGTCCGACAGTTAAAGCCTGGTCAAAATTATATAATGCAGCATGAAAATAATCCCAAGCACAACAGAATGGCTGAAAACAAAAAGAATCACAGTAGTGCAGCCGCCCAGTCAAAGTCCAGATCTCAGCCTGATTGAAATGCTGTGGTGGAGCCGTGAGAGCTGTGTATAAACAAATGCCCGCAAATGAACTGAAGTGGTGTTGTAGAGAAGCTGCTCCACAGCAATGTGAGAGACTAATAAATTTAACAGAAAATCATAACTTATTGTTACTAAGGGCGATTCTGTAAACTACCAATTCACCAAAACTTTCTTTTTAACTAACTGGATGAATATATATATATTTTTTCAGTTGCCCTTCTAAAATTTAAGGAAAATATGATATGAAACACAACTCTCGTTCTTCATAATGACTTGCTGTATTGGTTGAAGCTGATACTTTTGAAACTGGGTCATACACGCCTTTGGCCTTGTGTTGCAGGTGTACTACAAGCAGAGAAACTATTGGCCGTTTGTTTGGTGTGTTCGCTACATCAGCCCACAACTCGCCTCCCACGTTGAACAGGTATGCCCAGCCATGTTAAAGCTGGGATGTAACTTTTTTTTTTCTTAATCTTTCCTGACACATAAATATTTCTACTAGACTTTCTGTGCATGATTCAATTTCTTTCTTATTCGAAACTGTGATACAGACTCTTAATACATCCTCTGGCTGAAACAAGCTGCTTTAGCGCTCACCCACTTTAAGCCGGCTTTCTTCTGATTGGCTGGCCTTTACAAACAGAGATTTGGAACAGCAGTTCAAAAATAAAAAAAATTAAAAAGCATCTTTATTTAATCAAACACTGCAAGTTTTTTGTTTTTATATTGTGATTTACATTTTTTTTCCCCCCTAAATAATGTGGCAAAATACAGTATACACTCTTTTGGCTCTGGTTCTCCTTAACTAAATAATTAATAGTTGCTGTTTAGCAGTGTTTGAGAAAAATATGCTACTGTGATTTAATGCTAAGTGTGGTTTATTTACGCTACATTGGTTGCTAATGCGGTTTTCATTTCTAAATCAGTTTCTTTCTTCGTTTCTCTCGCTTCGTTTCCTACTTCTGAGTCATCTTGTTCAAAGCTTTAAACACTGTCTGGTGGTGGTGTTGTTGTTTTTTTTATTTTTTTATTATTAGTTTACTGTAAATGTGAAACCTGTAAAAAGAGCTAATGTTTCAGTTCTCCAATCCTTGTTCACAGCTACCAGGGATGCACACATGCATGTTTATATCTTTTATGTTGTTGCTGTTGCTGTGTGTTTTAGTTTTGAAAGTATAGCAAGTTTCCTGAGAGAGCTGCAAAAGCAAAGAGTAAGCAATTACATAATTTAGGCTCAGAAGCATTTGTTTACTACAAACCAAACACATCTTTAGTGTGAAGGTTGCATTTAAGAAAATGACACTGTTGGATTTGGAGGATTTATCTTTTCTGGAGGAAAAATGATAGTTTACTTTTTTTTTTTTTTTTTTTTTTTTTTTTTTTTTTTTTTAAACCTGTAATGTGCTCTTGTCCCATCAAGCCTGAAGCGCTAGATTTGCTGGAACTGCCTCCCTTTTGTGGAAAATCCCCATAAAGTGATGTTAGAATGTGTTTGAGAAAAATAACACGGGCCTTATAATAAATTTCTTGAAAAATCCCCCCCAAACTCACATGATCTGATGGCCTGGGTAGAGCCACTACACTTGCTTAGATTGCTGACTTTTTGCTTCCTAGTTTGTTGTGGAAAACGGTCTGCCTTTAACCCCAGTCCTGTCTGTCAGGAGGTAATGGAGTTGTATAACAGCAAATGGACTTGGAGTAATCTAGTTATCCTCATTATTCCCCTGGTGTTACAGACCAGCAGGGCTCACTCGGGCATAATGCAATCACCATGTGATGATTGTTGTTCATATCTGAGCTGCCGTCCTCTAGTTTTGTGCTGCTTTTTATCATCTGACATTCCACTTGTTTTTCTCTCTTTTCAAGCCTGGTGTCTATTTCTGTCTCTTCTTCCTAAACCCTCTTCGTAGCTTTAGACCAACTGGTGGGAAACACTTATGGGGAATGTTTGCAGGAAAACTCAAAAGAGGAGCAGTTAGGTTGACTCAGTGTTGGCTTAATGTTTCTTTTAACAATAGAAACTAGTTTGAAATATATAGAAGAAGATCTGGGTAGGTGTTAGAAACAATTAACTGCCAAGGATGAACTCCAAAGCCAGCACCACCTGCTGAATGGTCACAAAAACAAAATCCAGTTAAGGAAATGTTTATGGCCTCATCAGCCGAATTTTTTTTTTTTTTTTTTGGTTTACAAGTTTGATCACATAATTAGAGATGGAAATGTGCTTTTACAGACATATAAAAGTTTTAGCCTGTGTCAACACTTTCCCATCTGCTGTTCTCTGTCCATCCTCAGTTCAGGCACCTGGAGCCGGTGCTAAGCACTGGGATGAAGAGTGCTGGTGAAAGCTACAAGGCTGAGCGTTGGCTGCTTCACAGCTTACAGGTTCACATGCTGTCATCGCAGCTCCGACCTTTGCTCAAGCATCTGGGACACATGCGTAAATACTACAATGGTGAGCCACGTTAATAACAGCCCAGGTTGATATACTTGTATTAGAGATTGCTGTGGTGTATAAGTTGTGTTAACTTTGTTTTCCCCCCTCTCTCGTCTTTCAGATGATGCTTTTCTGCTGAGCGAGCCTCATGTGACCGCCATGTTCCAGTGCCTGGAAGCTGTGGAGCAGAATAATCCCAAACTGCTCGCCCAAGTAGACACTGTTGGGGTGGGTTTTCTGACATCTTTGCACATATCACCTGTTTATTCATGAAAAGGTCACTTGTGCAAATGTTTTTCATCGCTGTTTCACTCAAGTTTGACCAGACTGTAAACACATCATTCAGTTTTTAACCATCACCCATCTTTGATGAGTGGTGTCAAAGTGATTTAATTTTTCAAAGAAAAGAAACTCCTTTTACTTTTATTAAAAATCTTTCTTTCCGCTGCCCAGCTGTCCCCTCTGAAGGGCCCACCTTGCCTGGGACTACTGAAGAGCCAGAGTCTGTGTGTCTTGCCCGGATCTGGTGGGGCTTGGAGAAACGCCGACAAGGCTCCCAGTAGAGAATCTCTAAGCCGCAGACTCACCACCTCCAACTGCTCTCTGCGAGAAGCAGTCGCCACCAGCCAAAACTCTGCAAGCACTACAGCAGCTGGATCCTCAAACAGCAACAGCACAAGTGAGAAAAGAGGCTGGGTTGTGGATTTATTTTTTCTTATACTTAAAGTGTCTTGATGCATGCTCAATCATCCAGGTAAGTAAATCTCCAAAAGTTGATTCTGTTCATCTGGACGTCGCGTTCTCATTGGGAGAAACGTTTCGTCACTCATCCAAGTGACTTCTTCAGTCTCAGCTGACTGCAGGTTTCAATCTTATAAACAGTACATTTGCATAATGACTGAAACCAGCCCAGTGAAGGAACAATGGGCTGGGAGGTCAGTTCCTTCATCATAATTATGCAAATTCTCATGACCATTGATCAAGAACCGTTGATCAATGGCCATGAGTATCATTCACAGAGAGTTGGGGAATGTCCCCTCTCGGGTGGATTTGTGGCAAGGCGCTATGAATACACTACAGTTTGTATGTGAATAGGCAGGCTGAGTTAACCGTACAGAGGCCTGATTGTTTGTTGGCAAAGCCAATTGGTGAAGAATGTGTTAATGCAGTTGGCGAAGTCAGTGTCCTGAGCTGAATGTGCTCACTGAAATGGACAAGGGTGGTTAAAAAATAGCTTAAGTGGATTTAAAATCTCTGCAGCGTGTCACCATTTTTAGACAGTCGGTTTGTATAAACAAAAACAGACATGCGCGATACTTATATGTATGTAAATACTTACATACGCAAGCCCTCGTGGGGCAGAAAATTCTGGGAGTAAAATTTGAATATGTGAAAAACCAAAAACCCATAAGCAAAATCTGAGTACAAATCTTAATCTGTCCCATTTGTCTTGCAGACACTACCTCTCAAACCAGCAGCCTGGAATCTGAATGGGTGGTTGTCACCAGTCCGGGGGAGAACGCACGAGGTGCGACACCCCCACCTGGCTCAGCGTCCATCCCTTCAATCTCATTAACGGACACAAACTCCTTCCTTCAGCCCGAGGCTGACGAGTACGGTGGCGGCGGTGACTCTGACGATGGTCCAGAGTATTTGGCCATCGGTAACCTCGGGCAACGCAACGATCGACGCAATTCCCAAAGCTCCACCCACAGCAGCGAGCGGGGGGGGAACACGGACCAATCCCTGCAGCATTCTACTACACAGGCTCCGCAGAGGTGTTCATCTTTTTCAGAGGGCCAGAAGGGGCCGGGGAGGGGGCTCAAAGGACACACTCGATCATTCTCTGACACGGGGGTCAATCAGAAACTCAGGAATGGTGAGTAGGAGATTTCAAGAGTTTCCGTTTGGAAGGGATTGTTTTATTTATTTAAATTACAGTGTATAGCAATTTTCTGTTTAATTAAGGAGCCTCTCTTTCCTATGAGAAACATTTAAAGATAAACTTGTACTTCAAAATTGATTGTAATACTTCCTAAAGCGGTGAACTTCAGCTTCAGCTGGTAGCCAGTTCACTTCTTGCTTAGTTACTTTGTGTTGCATGTTCATAGATCACAACGTGGCCTGTAGTACTTGTGGTATTTATTTGTAATTGTCTGGCGTGTTTCTCTGGAGCGAGTTTGTAAATTTCTCATGAGTTTAGGTCATTTTCAGAATTAAACTAACCCTAATTTTACTGTAAGTAGCAGAAATGTACCTGACTAATGCAGTTAAGGGTGAGGTTAAGCTGTAGTTCTACCTGCGTAGTATGTGTGTTTTTTCACAGCTCTCTGATATGCGGTTAAGCCGTGTTCTCGCACGCTTCCTGTCTGAGGTTTTAAAGCTTTCACCCAGTTAATATCGGCTCTGTTTGCTCAGACTGTTTCCCCTTTCTTGGCTTGAATTAATCATCTCTTCTTCTGCTCTGTCCTTGTCTTATCTCTCCCTTCTACTGTTTGCACAAAGGAGGGGGCCACAGAAAAATCACCATAATAATAGAGGACCCGGTAGCAGGTTGGCGGTGCAGTTTCACTGTACTCCATCACATGACTTCTCATCTCCCCTCCGCTTTTTAAAAAAAAAAAAAAAAAGTTCTTTGTGTGCATGGTGAAGAACTCCATCCCTCTTATTTTCCACTCTTGTCTTCAGCCCATCATTTGTGTTTTGGATTTTTCTTCTTATTTGTTTATTTAAACCAAATCAGATTGGTGTGAAGAAGTCACTTTATCACTTTGCTTTCTTTTGTTCTGGGACTCTATTACAATTCACACCTTGGCTCATGTGACCCTTACGACTCGCATGACAATGAGGTGGCTCAATGACTCTCAAAATTGTCAGTGTTACAGCCCCATTAGAGGTTAAATACCTGGGAGTGTCCCGTCTATTTGAGAACCCAAAAAGCAACATTGCCTTTAACTGAAGTGTGATGGGGGTGACCGGCGACCATAAAGGTTCCCTAAGACTACGTGTCAGTATTGTATTCAAAGAATCATGTAGTCTTGTCTTTTCTTCTGATGTTTTGAAGTTTTAATATAAATTCTGGAGCTCACAGAGAGGAAGATTCCCAATGCAAAACATAACTTTAATGCAGTATTGTTTACATTTGCAAAGCAATGACAATGTAAACAATACTGTAAGTTTGTGGTCTTTAAGTAAAAGTGGGTCACTGAGTGATATAGACTACCTCTGTTTCACTCTGCAGTTAGGCTGGTTGGCACTCAAAGCCACATTTGTTTCAGTGTAGCCATACACTACACAATAGCCTTAGACGTCATTGTCCAACACAAAGCATTTAACCAGCTGCTTTTCCTGCACTCAAGCATGTTTGCATCCATTTCTCTTAAAAGAATACTGTAATGAGGTGAAGGATGTATTAACACACATCCTTTTTTTGTGTGTGTGTCTCTCAGAATCAGCAGGCGAGGACTGCTGCATGAAAGACTACAGCCCGTTCTCACCTCAGCACAGTGATACCAGCACATCCAGTTCTCTTTACATGGAGTCTTGTGAGTTTTCTGTGTGAATACTGACACGCATATGTCAGCTGACGTCTTGATGAGTTTTGTTTATTCAAAATGCAATTAGGTCATTAAATAGAGATCGACAGACCACGCGACTTTCGCGTATTGCATTGTAGGTACGAATGGCAGCAAAATCAAAACACTGCATCAGGCGCTAGCATTTCCAGCACCGGTAATCGTTCATTCTGCGGTTTTAATCCCTGCTTGCATTTTATTTGCCCCCAAAACAGTTGCGTACAAAACGAAGGCGAACACAGCAGGTCCGTACAAAGACAGACTTGATGAAAAGGCAAAAAAAAAAAGTACGAGGAAAAAATCAAAGGAGTGAAAGGGTCAGACCATACAAGCATACAGAGTGCGCTAAAGACGTTGGCGTGCTGCCCAACTTTCATCACACTCATATTTAGAATTATATGGTCCTAAGTGTGAGTGCATACACTCACGAAATGTTTAGTAACTTCAGATCCCTGCAACAAGCCCAGGTCCAGTTTATTTTGGTGTGTCTATTTTCTGATTTGGACTATTTCATTTTACAGCTGTCGTTAAAATTTTTCCATTTTCTCCTGTGCAGGCCAACGCAATTTATTTGTCTTTTCAGGTTGTAGTTTTACACAACATTTTCAGATCCAATAGAAATAAAATAAGTTTTTCATAATTCATTCAATTTATTGTCTTTATTTATAACTGGCATTATTGTTTCATTCTATTATAGATTCTTACAAGAAAGAGGCAAATCCATTATGCTTTATTAGCTGCTTCGGTGAAAAACAAATCAACAATGCAAAAAAACAAAACAAAAGAACCACAAAACATTTCAAAACAACATACTGGAAAACAGTTATTCATCACTTGATTGCTTCAATACAACCCTTGGGCACATATATGTCGGACTTTTCGTGGCTGTTTTGATCTCGCTCTCCCTCTTAACCGATCAAATCTCGCTGTGGTAGCAGCTTTAAACTCAGTATGACCCAGGTCGATAGAGGGTGCCCAGTCTGGACCGCAGCATTTTGTAGGCTGGTTTTCCTGCAAAACACAACAAACATTAGCAGGCAAAGCCACAGTGAACAAAGCAGCAAAGCGCAACGAATTCAGTTCAAATCCATATAAGACTTATTTGTAACCCACATCAACAATTATGTTATGATAAATTACGTGTTAACTACAACAAAAGATTTACCTTTGTGGAAATGCTTGGAGCAGACTAACATGTGAGCTGGAACGTTAGATTTGGTCTTGGAATAGCTGTAATCCAGGCCATCCGTCGCCTCTTCGTGACTTCGGAAACATGACTTGAACAATTTTTCTTCCGCGAAGGAATCCGATAAAAAACGATCTCTTTACCCGTCGGCTTCCCGTGACTGTCATGTGACCGCCTATGGCAGTTAATAATACAACAGCTTCTTGCCATTCTTTGTGTCTCAGTTTATCTCTGTGTGACTGTTGTCTTGTAATAGCTCGCGCGTGCTGCCTCTTGTACCTACAATCCTTTGCGGTTTTACCCTGGAAATGACGTCACATTTTCGATCTCTATTGTCCAATATTATGTAAAATGGATAAAAGTAAATCTGTCTTGACCAACACCCAATTAAAGTGTTTCTTCTGGCAGCCAAAAATCAGAACCTTTTGATTTGTAGGCAACATTATGGCACTAAAATTCCAGTGCAGTGTGTAAATGTCTGTTTTTATGGCTTTGTGTTTCTGTGTATGCTTTGTTTACTTCAGATGGGTCCCAGTCCAGCAGTACCTCAGAAGGGATGTTCAGGAGGCCGTCAGAGGGGCAGAGCCTCATCAGCTACCTGTCAGAGCAGGACTTTGGCAGCTGTGCAGACCTTGAGAAGGTCAGGGCTTAATTCATTGCAAATGTAAATTGAATCTCAGTGCAAACATAATTGAAATGGAGAAAAATGTAGAAATTATGGGTGAAGATATGATGATAGTTACAACCAAATTTCCCCTTGTGGGACAATTAAATTATTATTCTATTCTATTATATTCTCCTTTTTAATTACCTCTGTGTGCTGCAGGAAAATGCCCATTTCAGCATCTCCGAGTCGCTTATTGCTGCCATCGAGCTGATGAAGTACAACATGCGGCGCCAAGAGGAGGGCGAGGAGGAAGGAGACAGTGACAACGAGATTCAGCAGCTGAAGCAGAAGATTCGCCTGCGAAGGCAGCAGATCAGACGCAGCCGTCTGCCGCCATCAGCAAACTCCCAACACGGTGTGCAAACATCAGTTACATGAAATCCTTTTGTCATCTGTACACAGACACAGTACTTCCTTCATGTGATTCTAGGTCTCTCAGTAGAGAGAGAGCTTTTTAGTTGTCAATCTTCAAAAACAATGTGTCTGTTTAATTAAAGTAGCTTTCACTGATGCACAGATCTTTAAAACAAGTATCAGCTTTTAATAGATCCTCACATTTAAATCAGACAGTAAGAACCTGCTTTTTTCACTTGAGGAACATTTCTAAACTTAGATCCATCGTGTCAACAAGTGAACTCGAGATGATCATACATGCTCTTGTCTCTACTAGACTTGACTTACTTGTCTAAACAAGAAAGGGCTAGCTCGTCTACAGGTTGTTCAAAACTCTGCAGCGAGGCTACTGACCAGCTCGAACAAGGGAGCTCATATGACCCCTGTTTTAAAGAGCATTACAGGGGACCCCCCCCCCCCCCCCCATATTGCTGATTAGATTCATACACATACTTCCACTCGTAACCTGAGGTCATCAAACCAAAACCTTTTAGTGGTCTCCCACACTCGTTTTAAAACCCGAGGGGACCGATCTTTCCAAGCTGTTGCACCCAGACTGGAATGCACTTCCCCTATTTCTACGGTGTTTGGACTCAGTGGAGACCTTCAAAAAGCAGCTAAAGACATTTTTATTTCAAAAAGCTTTTAATTAGACCAGGGTTTTTATGATGTATTTATGACTGTATTGTGTTTTTGTAAAGCACTTTGTGACACATGTCTGTGAAAGGTGCTATATAAATAAACTTTACTTACTTACTTACACATACAGATGGACCACAGAAATACTGGAGAAACCATTTATGATTTTTTTTTAAATTTTTTTATTGCACGTGTTGTTTATTTCTGTGTCCTTTCTTCTGTGCAGCTTTTCACTCCACTGACAGTGGAGGCTCCAGGAGGAGCTCTCAGGACTCCTACCAGGGCCTGTCTGACTCGGGCTCAGCGGAGGAGGTGGAGGAGTGTGAACTGCGAGGTAGAGAGGGAATGAGGGAACACTGGGGTGGGGTGGGGGGCTAAATAATCAAATATATATATTTTGGAATAATTATTAGTTTTATTCCTAGATTTTATAATTCATCATTGATTCGATTAATTCACTTTCTGGTCATAATTCATAACCTCTTCATCAGCCTGTCTGCTCACCAAGCATGTCACATTTCACCGAAGACCCTAAATATGAATGTCTGAGTGCAGAGTTCACATAATACTAGCTATTTCTGCTGTTGCCATTTATATATAGCTGTTAAAGTCATGTGATCACACACGCTAAGTATTTGTATAGTCATACTCATTTTGAAAGGCGTAGCTATTCTAGGAGGTCTGTCATATTTCTCATGCTACAAACAACCGTAGTCTATGAATTGCTTTGATTCTGCTAATAAGGGTTGTGGTTTTTCTCGTGTCTTGGTGGGTTTTATGTATGAATGTATATACATGTATTTAACTGTACTTGGAAATGAACATCTTTGGGATTTCTGCTAACAGTAGGGCTGTCCTGTAACATTTAACTAAATGTTAACAGAGGATAATTGGTTTGGTTGGTTGTTAGGGGGAAAAAGAAACTTTGACCCAAAAGTTCTCAGGAAGTTACAATCATGGACAGATGCTGTGAAGCTGATATTTAGTCATTCATCTGTCGACCTGATATCATTTACAACTCGTCTTTACTTCAGTCCTTTAGCACTGGTGCTTGTTACAGACTCTCTTTACTGGTTGTTGCAATACATTCAGATGTATTCCTGCTTTTGCAATAATGAAGCAGCAGTTTTATTTGTTGTTGTTTTTTATTGTGTGGTGTTACTGGTAACATTCTTACCTAGAACTAAAATATTTTACTGTTTCCTCAGTATATGAACTCAACAGCCATTTAATTCAATATACCTGTTAAAGTACTTATTAATTAAAACATTAAGCTGGTTGTAATACTGTGTTCAAGTTCAAACCAAGCATCAGAAGGGAAGAAAGGTGTTTAGGAGAAACTGCTAACTTGTTATCTTTACACATAACCATGTGTGGGGTTTACTGAAACTGGTCTAAAAAGGAGAAAATATCCAGTGCGTGGCTATTCTCCAGGTTAAGAAGCCTTGTTGATACGAGAGGTCAGAGGAGAAGATTGGAGTAAAATCATTTCATGTGTTTTCACCCTTGTACCTGCATGACTTCCACATATACATGCTCCTCTGGATGCGGCAGCGCAGGGTGGCACTGACACACTCTGTGGAGTGTAAAAATGTATGCATGTGGTGACAGTTTGTGTCTCTCAGATGGCTGTGAGGGTCAGTCCCTGTTGGCGATGTCTCAGAACGGCCTCTCCCTGTCACTCGCCTCCCTCTTCTCAGGTATCTGCGGGCTGGAGTGGTGGGCGTGGCTCCACAGCTACTTACAGGCAGTTTACTGTGGCTGTGCTCCTCTGAGAGGAAGCTGGTGGTTCTACTCCAAACTGAAAAACCTTCTTTCATTAATCGCTCTAACTGTGCTGGATGTGGGTCCTGCATAATTGCCGTGCTAGTTAGTGTTTTGGTTTCATAGTAATACTTTTAAAAAAACAACTTCCATTTCACTCAGCTCTCACCACTAATTTTTATACTATTGTGCATATAAGGTTTTGCAATATCTTTTATAGTTTTTAAGTATTTAATTGAGAGCTATGCAAGCTGTGCACCAAAGGCATTAAAAATTGATGATACATTTCTGGGTTTAATTTACAACCGAATTACAAAAAAGTTGGAATCTGTGTAAAATGTATATTAAAGAGAACGTACAGATTTGTCTTATTTACAAAAGAACTTTGCCAACATGTCAAATGTTTAAACTGACATTATGTAACATTTTAAGCTCATTTAAAATTTTACTGGAGCATAGCATCCCTTCATTATTTCACAATAGCTGCTCTCCAGTCCTCAGTTGTCTTTGTTGTACTTTTTATTTAGTTTTTCGTTTGTTTCATTGTGCTCCAAGATCTGGACTGCAGACAGGCCAGTTCAGAACATGGAGTCTGCAACATTCAAGGTGTTCTCTGACAAACATGTCATCCTGATAGGAGCATGTGCTGCTGTAAAACCTGTATATACCTTTCAGGTCTGATGGCTGATGTACAAGCTGCTAATTCCATAGGCAATAATGTACTCGCATACCATTGTTTGAAGTGAGTGCTGATAACACGCTGGATGGTCTCCATCTTGTGTTTGTTCATGTGGACAAAATAGGTTAGAAACACTTAGGCTTCAGCCTTTTGTTTCTTGTGTCCAAACTTTTTTGAGATGTTGCTGCCATCAAATCAAAACAAGTTAATATTTATGTGTATAATATGTCTCAGTTTAAGCACTTGGTGTGTTTTGTTCTATTAAGAATAAAATGTGAGTTTATGAAATTTGCATTGCAAATGATAGCGTGCTGAATAACCACTCTTAGCAGTGGCAACATGTAGTTTCCTTCCATAACTAAAAACCAAACACAGTTAAGATGCTATCGGCTCAGTCTCATACTCACTCAGTTATTTTATTTCCCTTGTGTCCAGTATCTAATCTCTTTACAAGAACTTGTCAGTTTGGAGATGAGCCACCTGCCTCCTCACCTCAGTGAAACTGTGCTCTTGCCTTTTTGTGTTAGTGCTTGTTGCTCAATGCTTCGGGGTTTTGGTGGTGCAGGAAGACGAATGTGCCTGTACCTGTCGGGGTTTAAAGAGGCTCTCGGGAGGAGACGAGGGAGTTAACCAGTTGCATCATGTGGCTGTTGTACATTTGAGGTTATCACGTATTCATCCATCCATCCATTCATTCATCCCAGTCATTATTCATTACTTCCAACATGTGTCCAATGACCATCTGGTGTTGTCACACATGCGTCCTTCCACCACGTGTTCATATTTAAAGAAGTTAGCTCAGTAACCAGAATGGTGCTAGGATTATTCCTGATAAGGTACACTTCAGGAGGAATAACAAAGAAGCGGTTATCTCTTAGGGGGATTTCATTTAGACATCACAGCTTTAATTTTCTCGTAGCATTTTCCTGAAAATGCACCGTTTAAAGGGAAGGCAAAGAAATTGGCTAACACCACTGACTACAATATCCCAACAAATCTAACAGCTTTCTAACTGTGCTGTAATTGCAACTCACTCCTCTGAACACAGACTGATCAAAAAGATCAATTGTCAGAGCTTCTATGCACACATGATTTACGTTGTGCCACTAATTGAAAATTGCACATTCACACGATGATTTTTAATCATCTCGAGCAATCAGAACAAATGCAACCGTTCAGACCTTTGTATCTGTAGGTCTTGAGTTTGCTTAGTAGAAGCTATTCATAACACACATAATCAAAAGATTTTTAAAATCCATCTTATCTGTTCTGCACCAACTTTAATTGCCTGCAATCCTGAAATTTTGGCTGTAACCTGCACTCATATGAGCAAACAGGAATGTTGATCCTGAAAGAAACTGGTAAATCCATGCAGGCGGTCTCCTGTTCTGCCAAACCTGTGCTGCTTTTGTCTTTGCTCGCTAGTTTCTTTTCTTTCTTTTTTTTAAGAACACGTTTTAGTGATGATATTGAGACTGTTTAGCTTTCACTGCATGTTTTCTGCTTAAGTGAATTTAAAATTAGCTTGAATTAGAAGAGAAGAGATGGTGTGGGGTTTTTTTTTTTTTTTTTTTTTTTTTTTTTTTTTTTTTTTTTTTTTTTTTGTCAAATTTATCTTTCTCGATTTGTTTCACTTTTTAATCTTCAACCTCTTTGATTAATTTTTTATTATTATTTGTTTTTAACTCTGCTTTGCTGTAGCAAATAGTGGCAACAAACCAAAGAAACACCATCCACTCGCCAGTTGCTTGCAAGCCTTTGGAAGCCCTCTCTTAAAAATGAGTCCTGTTACTGTTTGTTTTCACTCGGCCAAATCTCCTTTAACGTTTTGCTGTGTCTTCTAGATGCAGACATAAAGCACAGTGTAAGCTCCAGCGGCAGATCTTTTCTCAGCTCAGATTCATTGTAAGTAAATTTTTCTCATTTCTCTTTACATCATAATTTTGTCAGTTTTACTTTAAAAACTGGCTCAGTACCTCACTAAGGAACAGCCCTCTGGCTCGACAAATCATGGAAGCTCCACTACCACATCGTCATTCTAGACAGACCAATCACTGCAAGGACAGAGGGTCTCCTGACCCCCTTTATAATAGCCACTGGCCCAACCACAGGCATTTTCAAATAGCCCTTTTCCTCTAGTACTTACTGGGGGCAGCTCAGCTCGACTCGACTCGGTTTTTCAGGTTTTCTGTTAGGTGGCAGTACCTGATACCAGGTACCTTTTTTATTACCTACTGAGCCAGGGTTCCAAACAATCTAAAGCAATTGGAAAATTTGACATCAACAGACTGCATGCCACCAATTTGACACTCAGTGGCGTCACTTGATGAGTCATGAGCGTCTCCACAGAAACCTGGCAACGAGGGAAATGACTACCCACAAAACTCTATGGTTCCCGTGGCTGACAAAGTGCCGTACACTGAGTAGCAGGTATACCGTCACCTCAATGTTGTGGTGTTCATGTCGCATGCAAATGACGTCACTGGACTTTCAGCTGGATTGCTGTATCAAGCTCGTGTACATTGGATGGTACTCAGGTCACTTTTTCATTACAACTAAGTCAAGTTGAGCCAAGTAGGTGCTAGGTGAAATAGGCCCATGCCCCATTGCTCTTACTGTTATTGTCATACTAATAACTTACTGATAATACACAAGGACCTATTTGGAGTTGAAGACCAGAGTTGAAGTCACTTAAACAAAACAAAACAAAGCGTGCTTTAGGTTTCCTACACTCCATTGACTTCATTTAGTTAGTTTAATCAATCAGTTGAATTCCAAATTTGAACATTAAAATGAATCAAGTTGTGGATTTTACTGTCCCTTTTTTAAAAATGTCTTGCTTTTCTGTGTGTAGCACCCCCTCCTTCCTCCAGTCTAACTCAGCTGAGTCAGTAGCCATGGGTTTACTCAGGCAGTTTGAGGGCATGCAGCTTCCTGCAGCTTCTGAGCTCGACTGGCTGGTCCCAGAACAGGATGCCCCTCAGAAGGTACATATCCCTGCCGCTTGCAGTTTTCCAAACATGGCACTGAACATTGTACTCAACTGATCATGCTGTCTCCCAGTTGTTGCCTATCCCAGACTCTCTGCCGATCTCTCCTGATGACGGCGAGCACGCAGACATCTACAAGTTAAGGATTCGGGTCAGAGGTAACCTCGAGTGGGCGCCGCCGCGACCACAGATCATCTTCAACATTCATCCTGCACCCAAGTGAGTCCACATCATATGCATCTTCATCTTTGTGAAAATAAATTAAAAAAAAAAAAATAAATGTATGTATGAAAAATAAATAAAAGCATACTACAGGGATTAAAGTGGATACAGTAGGTGGAGAAGAGGAGTCTAAATTAGGGTTCTGTTAGCACCAATGAACTTAATTTATATTTTTCAGGAATAATAGTGATGACTGTGGGCTCTTTCACAGAAAATTTAAAGATATGCTTATATTTATTAATCATTTCAGACATGCAGTAATCAAGTAAGAGACACAACTGTTTGCAGTTTGCATTTTTTTTAAACTTATTGTTGTCTTTCAGGAGGAAGATAATTGTGGCTAAACAGAACTACCGCTGTGCTGGCTGTGGCACCCGCATTGACCCAGGTATAACCAGCAACAACATAAAAGCTAAAGGAATTGTTCTGCGTGCACATCCTTACCTTACCTCCCTGTGTTTTTGTTGCCTGTCCCTGCCTCAGACTATATTAAGCGGCTACGTTACTGTGAATACATCGGCCGGTACTTCTGCCAGTGCTGTCATGAAAACTCTCAGGCTGTGGTTCCCGGCCGGGTGCTGAGGAAGTGGGACTTCAGCAAATACTATGTCAGCAACTTTGCCCGGGACCTGCTGAGCAAGATTTCTGGAGATCCGCTTTTCAACCTCAACGATATCAACAGCGAGCTGTACAAGAAAAACAAATCTCTGGAGACTGTTCGAGTGAGTTCAGAGGCAGCAGTGACATTATCATGTTCAGACTAACATCACCAACATGCAATATCATTAAGAAAGAGTGTTGGAAAATAATTCACACTCTGTCTTTATCTTATATCCTGTATTTGAATTTATTTTTGCAAGTGCTTCAATGAATTACTGCACATACTTCTGATTTTCCTGGAAAATATAAAGAGATGATGGTTGACTTGAGACTTTTGCATCATACAGTAACACAGCCTTACAAGTCATGTTTATTTTTCTCACGCACAGTGAAGTAAACATAATTTTCTAATGTGGTATTCAGGTTTTGAGGATGCAGCTTTTTCACATGAAAAATCTCTTCAAGACGTGTCGCCTCGCTAAAGAGTAAGAGATCTCTGCTTTCTCGTAGTCCACGATCATTTCACAAAGCTTGGTAACAAACTTAATTCGAGGTTGTGTGTGTCTCTCTCCTCAGCTTGTTGGACAAGTTCGACAGCCTGCCGGGTCACCTGACAGAGGACTTTCACCTCTTCTCCCTCAACGACCTCACTGCTGTGCGCAACGGGGAACTGGGTTCCCGAATGAAAGAGCTGCTGAAACTTGGTACCATGCACGTAGCCGGCTGTGTGGTAAGATGAGAGTCAGGTTCCTCTATAGATTAAAATGGGCTTTTGGACAATAACATCAACAAATACAATGCTTTTTGTTTTTTTCGTGTTAATCTAAAATTTCCTTATTTCCTTTCCCCTCATCTTATCCTCAGCTGTGCCAAGCAAAAGGCTTTATTTGCGAGTTCTGCGGGAACGACAAAGACATCATCTTCCCTTTCCACCTGAGCAAGTGCCAGCGTTGCGAAGGTGAGCCCTCTCTGCTGGTGGCAGGCCTGGGTGGTGCAAGGCCCTCCTCCCGCCTCTTCGTTCAGTTTACCTGGCCAGATTGGAAGATCCCCAAGCCTCGTAGCCTGGCAAAGGCCCTCGCGATGGGCATGAAAGAGGGGGTGGGTGGGGAGGAGGATTTAGGGATGGGAGTAGATGAGGAGGTGAGGAGTGGAGAGCAAAAGGAGCAGGAGGAAGTGCGACAAGCATCAAGAGACACAGCACAAGTGAGACATGAGAAAGGGGGACTATTTCAAGGTTTTACTGCTGGAAAACTGGTTAAAGCTTTTTCCCGAAATAAGCTTAATGAGGAGGAGCAGGTAATGACAAGAGGGGGGGATTTGGGGAGGAAGGAACAGATGGCGCATGATGACAACGGAAGCGTTGGTCAGCACGGTGGGGTGGAGAGCAGTGAGGGGGAACAGAGCAAGGAAAAGGAGGACAGACATACAAGAAAGGAAAAAATGAACTTCTTGAAGGTTTTTCAGATGGACAGATTAAAGAAAAGCATCTTAAAAGCAGACAAAAGGGACAGCGACAGAGAAATAGGCAGCAGCGTGGAAAGTTTAAATGAAATTGGAAAAGAGGGGAAGGGAGGTGGCAAGGCATCAGTGCTAGGAAGTCGAGTCAAAGGTTCTTCAAAAACAGACGTGGAGGATGAGCGGAAACCAGAAGTGAAAGAGGAAGACAGAAATGAAGAGTTTAAAAAAAGATCCTCAGAGGAAGCACGGGGAACGGCAGACGAAAAGAAAGATGGGGCCCAAGCTGGGAGAACGGGGAAAACTGAATCTGTGGCTGACAAACATCCCGTTATGAGGCTAGAATCTCATCAGCTGACAACTGTTGTCTCCAGAGGGAGAAGCGAGGAGAAAGAGGAGAGTAGTGGAAGTGGGGAAAGTGATGGAGGAAGAGGAAGAAACCCTGGGGAGGGAGGCCAAGAAGAAACAGGAATTGTGACGCGGAGTAACTGGAGAAATCATAAAACTCGCAGAGGCAGGAAGATGAGGGAAGGCATGGAGGAAAAATAAGACAAGAGGGGAGAACACAAAGAGACGCGACATAGATCATGATGCAGGGGGAGGTGGAGGACACGAGTAAGGAGGGCTGTGTCCTGGGATCACAAAGGATTAGGAAACCTGAGTAAACCTGGAATCAGCTCACAGCAAACAGTTTAATTTCATACATTTGCTGGATTAAAACTAGCTCCTGTTTGTCCAGAACAAGCGATGGATTTCTGGTTGCAGTTAACCAAAGGCCTCACGGTTATTTATCCTTTGAATAAGACTATCGAGCAGTTATTGTACAGTGATTTAATTTTGTCTACCCTTGAGGTACATGTTTTTTTTACAGTGTTCAGTCTTGATATTTAAAATGTTACTACCCCAAACGCACATTTTTGGCAGTTAACACTTGTGTAGCTGTGCATTAATGTTTACCAAAACCAGAAAGTCTTACAGAAACCAAGTTGGACAATCCTTATTGCCAAGAGTATGATGATGATGATTATATTGATACCACTCTTATATTTGCCTGTTAAAGGTAAAACAACGGCCTATAAACGTCTCTAAACTTTGCAGATGCACGAGTTGGGCCTCACGTGTTTACATCCAGTGTTAAATATGTAGTTTTAACTTTACTTTGCAGACATAAGAGTGGTGTTCTCTAACTGCACAGGACATGCTGAACTGTCCCTTTAGGTGTTGTAATATGTCTTGTGTGTTAAATTATTATTAGATGTTGTAGTCGTACCTTCATATTTCAGCCATCTTTTTCCCTTTACAGTTGTTTTTTGTCACTGAGGTCTGGTGTGTTTCTGTAGTTACGGTGCTGGTGGAGGGGCGATGTTTTTGGGCGGGTTTTTTTTGCGGTGGATCTCTTTCGGCTGAGGTTGTGGAGGTGCTGGCGCTCTACGTTCCCATCTTTCTCTCTGAGCTGCTTCCGTGTTGTTGGTGTGTGTCACTGTGAAAGAGATGCTGCTCCTTGTAGTTGCTGCTTTTATTCTTCTTAAGAGCTTTTCTGGGAACGGGTGGCAACTGTACTACAGTGGTGCGTCGCTCTGAAACGTTTACATCTCTGCATGCTTCGTTTCGGTGGGTGTTTGTGTTTGTCTGAGTCGTTTTCTCGCACGTGTTCCACCTGAGCTGGTGATTTCATTCCCTTTGTTCGTGTGTGATGTCGGCTGAAGAAGAGTCAAGTAAATCTGGACTCTGCTGTTGTTGTTGCTACGCTGCCTCGCCTGTCTGTGTTTTTAAACCCTTTTCTTTTAGTATTTAGGCTTTTGTCGAAGGAACTACTTTAACGTGCGGAGGTGACGACATGGATGTGAATGTGTAATTTATGCTTTTTAGTAGCTTCTGCTTCTGATTGCTATTATTTAAGCTGGTTTTTATTTTATGTCCTCATAAAATAAACATTGTTTTTGAATTTGAGTTGCCTGTTTTTTCATGAGTCCATCATCAACAGGAAAAAAAAGAGATCCCCGTTAGAGCATCGTATGGGAATGAGGCTGAGTAATGAAACGGGACATGTCTGGACAAGTTTCCTTGTGCTGAGCTTATCCCGGGATATGACTTGCCTGACATACCTGCTCCTTGTGGCTTTCTGCCTTTTTCTTCTGCGGCTTTTATACCTTCCCCGCTCCACCCATCGTCCCTCAGCTCTAATTGTGATTGGCTGCTGTTTGTGCAGTCCAAACATGAAACTAGTTAAACTGGTTTACACTGCGCAGGTGTTGCTTTCTTGTTAAGATGACACACAAGCTCAGTTAAACTGGCTTTCTTTTTAAAAAAATGTTTTCTCTCCGCTTTTTTTCAGACTGCCACGCGTGTTACCACCGCACCTGCTTCCGCACAGGTAAAGACTGTCCTCGCTGCCAGCGGCTGGCAGACCGGAGAGAGAGGATGGCACGCAAAAACATGGAGGAGCAAGAAGATGAGGGAGGCGGGCCTTAAAGCTGGCAACAGGGGAACCTCAGAGAAAGAGGAGGAGGAGAAGCACAACACGACGATGATTGTAGTGGCTGACCATCTCCCGTTCTGTTCCAGCCTTTGTAACCCGGCGAGACGGCCTTTGCAAACAGCTGATTGCCTCACATGCAGGTTTTACTACATCAGGGCAGCCGCATCACTCAGAAAGAGCACCAAGGCTGGTGTTGATTTTTTCCTATGAATCTCTTTTAGACATGCACTTTACTCTAAGAATGCGTCCTGCTAGAATGGTAGTGATTTTTAGAAATCAGCTCCCTGATTTGGCAATTGGATTAGATTTGTCTGTCCTTTGCTGATGACTTTATTTAAATTTCCTTGTAAATATGAACTGAATATTCTTGCCAGCATCTCCGTATGGTAGTGCTTCTGTTGCTCCAAAGGGAGTTTTACAACAGGGCACCTTTCTTGCTTCAGCTGTGCTGAATCATTCCTGAATTAATAAAATCGCTCCGTGTGTGTGAATGAGAAAACGTGCTGCCTTACACAGATGTTTGATGCTCTTATGTTGTAGTTTCATGTGTGAAAACAGCCAAAGATTCTCGACCTGTCAGAAAGTCCCCATTTTTCACTTTTAAATCTTTAAATTGGGATTTCAAAACGTTAGATTTGAAGAGCTGATCAGTTTCCCAGTTAAGACGGTGTATTTAAATAACCCAGGAGTGCTCTCTTCCTCGCTCCTTACTGTCCTGTTTTTAGCTATTTTACACACATTTGTGTGGCTCTTGGACAAAGCTGCATTCAAAAACACTGGACATTAGAGGAGGTGTTTCAAATCAGCATTGAGTTTTTTTTTTGTTTTGTTTTTTTTAAAGAATTGTGCTGCTGCTTTGTGTGCATTTGGTTACTGGAGAGAGGTGTATTGTGAGTGTGGGTGCTTGTGTTTATTTGCGCACACGTCTACCTGCTGTGCGTGTAGCCCAACTGGCACACGGCTGCTCGTTGTAGGTTTTGGAATATTGGAGAAGGTTTGGTTAATTGCACTGATCCCATGTTTTTGTTGGAGGGGCCGATGGTGGGACATCACTCTTTGAGTTTTTAGATGTGTCAGGAACATGAACCCTGATCTTGAACGGTCTTAAAAGTTCCTGCCGGTTGAGTTTCTCAACATTGTGAAGATCCACAAGGTAGAAGAGACCATTATCACTTCTTGGGCTAAATTTAGTTTTTTCTTCCAGCAGTTTGAAAGTGTAAACACGACGGTTCACTGTTTGAACACGGAGTTGTGTGCGAAAGCAATTTTTCCAATGGGACTGCTAGCTTGGAGTCTCCTTTAACTGTTTAAACTGACCGTAAGGTTCTGACCACGTATGAGCGTGCTGTTATCACCTGTAGCAGATGATTAATTTCAGTAGTTGAACCAAAAAATATCTTTACAACTCTGATCGTTTTATTTTGATGACTTTTTTTGCAAACCCAGTGTTGCACAGAGGAATAGAAATGTCTGATTATTGGCTCTGTTGTGAGCTGAATTGATCACATTTGTAGTCCTGAAGTCCTTTGATAGACTGGATAAAACTCCAGTGTATGTATCCCATCTGTAGATTTGAGTTGTTGAGGTTTTGGGCACATAAGGATAAAATATCTTTATTTAAAACTGCCAGAGACTGATTTTTGAATTTTGAGATGCTTTTTAGAAGAAACACTGAACAAAGTGACTGCTGAGCTCTACTGACAAACCTCCATTTAGATGATTATTACTATTGGTTTTGTTGCCTTTAACATGGACGAGCGAAGGAGCCTTACAGTGCACTACAGATCCAAATGTATGCTATTAAAAAAGTTAATTATTATGATTAATATTGTGTGTTCATTTGCTTTGGTTCTGTAATCATGTTAATAATAAATGACTGGCTAGACTGTTAATAAGTGTCATTCTTCACTTGAACTTTTCTTGGTAAATAAAACTGAAGTCTTGGAAGTTCATCTGCTATGTATGTTCATAATTAGTATTTAATACATCAGAGTCACAGCTGCCAAGACCCAGAGGTGGAGGTTTTTCTTTGCCTGTTTTGTTTTTGTGTGATTGCAAAACAATAGGCTGGCGCCCCCTGGTGGGCCATGAAGGTACTTCAGATCGACTATAGGAGATCATTAACAATAACCCATTTTGAACATTTCCTTCATACATGTAATTTGTATGCAGTTTAAATAAAAGAGAATGTATAATTTTTAATGTTGCACTTCTGAACCTTTAATAAGCCATAATCCTATTTATACGGTGAATCAAACGATTATCATTTTGGTTTGATTTCTATAAGAGTCTATAGGAAAATTTCATTGGAAGTGGCTCCAAAATCTCATAGATTTTTCTGTTTAAAAGCTCTGATTATGATAATTTTGGAGTCCTTCCATGAAAAAGAAACTGAACTAATAAAATAAAGCCAAGTTATTTTAAAAATGAATAAATCCGTAAAAATTAATCGCTGTTTTGTTTTGTTTGTTTTTTTTGGGGGGGGGGGCTACTTTCATTTTTGATCTATTTAAAAAAAAAATAAAAAAAAATCCTAATTTGCAAAAGTGAAGCTGTTAATGAAGAATCAAGTCATCAGAAAATCAAAATAAATGAAAACCCAGCTGAAAGTCTTCATTTTCTGCTGGTGTGGTGATTGGAAATGATTGCCTTAGGTGATATCCGGTCACACTGATGAATGCATTTGGAGCAAATTTGGGGTTCAATACTGAAGTGGTTTGCAAATCAAACCTGATCGGTGGACAGCCTGCTCCCAGTCGTCTCCGTACAGGTACTAATCAGGCTTGGCCCAACCCAACATGTGGAGTGCTCGAGGTGGCGGTATAACCTCAAACTGAAGCAGCTTTAATTGTCATAAAATGTAATTTTTAGTTACTCAGTTTCGATGCCAAGCTGTTTAAGTAGCAGAGCTGAAACCATCGCTTACATTTCATTGTCACAGAAGCTGATGTCTCATGTATTTATTTTCTTTGTCACAAATTGCTGTTTATGATTATGCAGGTAAACCACAACCCATGAAATTGAAAAACAATACAATAATAGTTGTAATAGTTTTAATTGCTAATGAATCTTAAAGACAAGTACAACTTCTATTAATGGCATTAGAGTCTAAATGTGTTCAAGGTTCTGATCTGCAAGGAAAATGATGGTTACTGGATGTAAGCCCAGGCCTGTAAGTTTATGACTGTGTCCCTCTTTCATTATTTTTCTCTGGCTACTGATATGTTTTGGGGGGGGGGGGGGGGGAAGCTCCAGTAAATAGTGTCAGGATACAGTAAACCACAGTTTGTGACTGTAAAATGCAGAGTTTGCCAAGGCCAGCTACCTTACAGCTCATTAACTGATGCTATTTTGATTACAGGAATGAAATTCAGATAACAGAAGCAGGGCTATTTTCATTATACTAAATAATGCTGCAATTCCTGATCTCAGCAAATCTAACTCATGCCCTCTTTGCTCTTGGTTTGTGTATTTGTCACACTAAAATGTTTCAGGTCATCAATTCCTTTGATCTGAAACATGTACGTGTGACAAATATGCAAACAAATAAGGAATCAGCACGGGGTCAAGTGCATGCGTGAAGTGAAGATTGCCATGGCACTAATCCATGTGATGCAGTTTTTGATCTAATCATGTAGCAAATGAATTATTCCATATCCAGATGCTTATTATTGTGATAAAGCTCACAAAAATGAAGATGATGTACAAGCCAAACAGCAGACGATCGATCACTGTCCCGATCATTTCCCACTCCTGCGTGGCTTTGGTCCCTTGACAGTATTTGTCCATCTGAACTCGGATGGCTGTGAGCTCTCTGCCTAACATCCTCAGTTGTTCCAGAACTGGGTCCGGAGAGTCCAGAGAAGCTGAAAGTGTAACATCTGAGATGCTCTGATGGTCGGAGAGGTTTGTGGCGCTGGTGTTCGCTGATGGTGCTGTGAAACACAAACAAAACACCCTGAGACCACAAAAAGTGGTTACTTTTTCTTAAGTCGTAGATGGTGATTAAAATCGACTTGACTATATTACTACCGGCTTAAATAAGGATAAGCATAACGTACTTTTCAGCTGAGAGATACGTGGCATGACTGTGGAGAGTTGTGACCTAAAGTTTACGTGTCCAGATTCATCAGGATCAAATTGTTTACAAGTTTTAAAAAAAATTGGTACCTCGAACTGACTGCGAGAAAATGATTCATGCGTTCATATCGAACAGGTCAGACTGTTGTAACGCTCTGTTTGTAGGACTACACCATCATCAGAGTTCTTGCATATAGGCAAATATAACCATTACCCAAGCGTTTATGTCACTTCACTGGCTCCCAGGACACACACACAGATTTGCCTTAAAAATCCTTCTATTAGTTCTTGAAGCTCTCAGTGGTTTGGCTCTCTGGTACAAGTTAATATAATTCAGTGAAGGAGAAACTTTCAACTCGTTTATTCTTCTTGCATCCCTCCATCCATGGTTTTCAACTTATCCGGGGCCGGGTCACGGTGGCAGCAGCCTAAGCGGAGAAGCCCAGACCTCCTTCTGCCCGGCCCCCTCCTCCAGGTTGTCCAGAGAAACAGCAAAGCGTTCCCAGGCCAGCTGACAGATATAATCTCTCCAGCGTGTCCTGGATCTGCCCCAGGGCCTCCTCCCAGTCGGACATGCCCGGAACACCTCACCCAGGAGGCATCCTTGTCAGATGCCCAAACCACCTCAACTGGCTCCTTTCAAAGAGGAAGAGAAGTGTTTCTACACTGAGCCCCTCCCGGATGGCCGAACTCCTCACCCTATCCCTAAGGGAGACGCCAGCCACCCTTTGGAGAAAGCTCATTTCTGCCACTTGTATCTTGCTCTTTCGGTGGGAACGTACACCGATGGATAAACTGAAAGCTTCGCTTTTACGCTCAGCTCTTTCTTCAACATGATGTACAGCCTCCGCATCACTACAGTCGCAGCACCAATCTGTCTGTAGATCTCCAGCTTCCCTCTCCTCTCACTCGTGAACAAGACCACGAGATACAGTCGTGGCCAAAAGTTTTGAAAATGACACAAATAATATTTTTTACAAAGTTTGCTTCTTCAGTTTTTATCATAGCAATTTGCGAATACTTCAGAAGGTTATGAAGAGTGATCAGATGAATTGCAAAGTCCTTTTTGACATGAAAATAAACGTCATTCCAAAAACCTGCATTTCCACTGCATTTCATCGCTGCCATAAAAGGATCTGCTGACATCATTTCCACAATCTTCTTGTTAACTCAGATGAGAATGTTGATGAGCACAAGGCTGGAGATCATTATTATTACTCATTTACTGAGTTAAAATAGCGGACTGGATTTGTTAAAAGGAGGGTCATTTTTGAAATCATTGGTTACCTGCAAAGAAACACATGCAGCCATCATCGCGTTGCATAAAAGAAATTGATTCCATCCTGTTTTTTAAAACTCCAATTGCTTATTTGTACTATGCTTTCATTTTAGAGTGTACTTAAACTCCTTTATTTGGTGCAGGAACTCGTCCCTGACCCTCAGTGGGCACTCCTTTTTCTGGCTGAGGACCATGGCCTCAGATTTGGAAGTGCTGATTCTGAATCCTGCCTCTTCACACTCAGCTGCAAACCACTCCAGTGCCAGCTGGAGGCCGTCACCTTATGAAGCCAACAGAACCACATCATCTGCAAAAGGCAGAGATGAAATTCTGAGGCCACCCAAGTGGAAGCCTTCTGCCACTTGGCTATGCCTAAATATTATGTCCATAAAGATTATGAACAGATTCAGTGACAAAGGGCAGCACTGTTGGCGTCCAACGCACCAGAAACATGTTTGACTTATTGCTGGCTATGCGGACCAAGCTCCTGCTCCTGCATCCGAGGTTCGACTAACGAACGGACTCTCTTTTCCGGCACCCTGGCATAGACTTTCCCAGGGGGGCTCAGGAATGTGATCTCCCTATAGCTGGAACACACAATCCTCAGCCATAATGCCAGCATTATGTTGTTTAACCTAACACATAGTCCACTACAGTCAATACAGGCCACAGCTGTTTCTTCAGCTTGGGCTCTTAACAAAATCTTCTAGTAATAACGGGACTATAAAAATAATAACGTACCTTTGTGAGATGGATTGAGGGAGACTGTGACTCGGTTGCTCTTTTGCTTTGGAGGGATACAAACAAGAACAGCTAGATAACGTAACACGAGGACACTGAGCCAGTGAGGCACTGCGCTGTACTCTCTGGGCTTGTACTGAATGTTTGTGATGAACAGCGTCTCCAACAGGCTGGCAACCATCAGCGCCAGACTGATGGAGAAGAAAACATCTGCAGGAAACAGCACCAAAGACAGGAAGAACTCAGAACAGTTTTCATTAAATCATTTTCACATGTGAGCTCATATTCTCTTTCTCAGTCTTAGTTACCATCGTGTTTAAGAAATGTCTGGATTACAGCCATAGATGCCTTATCTTGCTGTGTGTCATTGACATGACAACTAGAGCTAAAAAAAAAACCCCACACCCCAAGAATAAATGTGTCTTTAGTAGGTGGAGCCTTTTGGCAAGTTGACACTGATCGGGATCATCCAGTTTTGCAAAATGTACTTCGGTGAAGAGTTTCACAGTTTAGAAAACTTGTTTTTTTAGGAACTGACAGTTTTGGTGAAAATTTGATTTCGAGACGTCTGTTCCACAGATGTTTGAATTCAACCCTTCATAATCCAAAGGACACTGTATTGTCTTTCAGAAACACTGTCTCTAACCTCCTTAAGTGTATAAATACAGCACAGTGTATTTCTTCAAAAGAAGAACTATGCAGCCGATACTACATTTATGTACACTCACTGATGAGCGGTGTTTTCTCCCCGGTAACAGGCAGCAGGTCATTCATTATGAGCAGGAAGACGGTGTAGCCCAGGATGAGTGTCATCTTGAAGGAGGATCTGTCCACGCTCTGTGGGGGCAGCACAAAACTGAAGAGGTCCACTGTGATTAGGAAACAGCTGGGGACCAGGAGGTTGACCACATAGGCGATTGGTCTCCGTCTTAGCACGATCTTGGGAAGAGACAAAAGTATTAAACCTGTAAGAATTTTGTTAGATTGTATGCATCAATCAATCTTTTTCCTTTACACCGATGTGACTGACAGAAAATGATTACATCAAGTTGTTGCTGCTAAAGTCACTGAATCATAGGATGTACTTAGTTTTTACCAACTGCTTCAGAATTTTGGTCAATAAACGAGATGTCTCATTACATCAAATATTAGAAATGAAGCTTTTAAAACGGAAACTACTTCCAAAATGCTGGACGTAATCCCTGCTGTCCTGTGCCACCACAGCACAGTTCAGTTTCTTTATGTTTCACTCATGCATCATCTGCACCTGATTTTACTTTACTTTCATTCTCACGACAAACATGTTCAATATGATAGCGACTGGTTTATAAAGGCTTCCCATAATTAGGAACTATTAAACAATAAAGTGTGATCAGCTATAACAGTACAAAATAAATTATCAGAAGGATGAAAAAGTCAGTAAAAACACGCTTACATAGTATGTGATCTCAGAGTAGCTTCCACTGTCTAAATGCAGGCTGGAATCGGCAATATTTATATCTGTCAGCTCCCACTCCCCATTGGTTACTATCACATCTTGGGACTCTTTCAGGACCTTTTCAGCTGTGGCGCCTTGAATCATCTGAATATCCGTAGCTAGAGTGACATTCAAGACTTTTGCTTATTTGCATATTAGCACATAGTTTTGTGTTAAAATCAGAATATGGATGCTCTATAGGGATGTTTTAGAGTTTAAAAAAATAATTTTTAAGACTCTTTGAGATTATTATTTTTTTAAATTTTCAGGCAGCCTTACCAAAGTGTATATATGATCCGAAGGTCAACGAGCAGTTTTGGATATCAAAGGGAAAGGTGTAGATTCCCAATTGGCAAGAAGTGACCACTGTGATGGGCTTATCATCATATACATGACCTGTATTATATAAGTAGACATAGGGAGTTTTGGTAGAGCTGGCTTCGTCCAGGCTGGAATAGAACAGAATACAATAATAAAACACTGAAAAAATATATATGAAAAACAATATATTCAAATCAGGTGATGAGTGTAAGAGAACAATAATTCATTATTATCAGGATGTCCTAAAAACTAAATGAAAAGTCTTCAGCTAATCCAAAATGCTGCAGCAAGAGTCCTGACAGGGACTAGAAAGAGAGAGCAGATTTCTCCTGTTTTGACTTCCCTTCATTGGCCATCCATCCATCCATCCATTTGCTTCCGCTTATCCTTTTCAGGGTCGCGGGGGGCGCTGGAGCCTATCCCAGCTGTCATAGGGCGAAAGGCGGGGTACACCCTGGACAGGTCGCCAGTCTGTCGCAGGGCTAACACATAGGGACAGACAACCATTCACACCTAGTGGCAATTTGGATTATCCAATTAACCTATCCCCACAAGCTGCATGTCTTTGGACGGTGGGAGGAAGCCGGAGTACCCGGAGGGAACCCACGCAAACACGGGGAGAACATGCAAACTCCACACAGAAAGACCTGATGGTGGAATTGAACTCAGGACCTTCTTGCTGTGCGGCAACAGTGCTAACCACCGTGCCACCGTGCTGCCCCCCCCCTTCATTGGCTTCCTGTTAAATCCAGAATTGAATTCAAAATCCTGCTCCTCACATACAAGGTCTTAAATAATCAGGCCCCATCTTATCTTAATGACCTTGTAGTACCATATCACCCTATTAGAGCACTTCGCTCTCGCTCTGCAGGCCTACTTGTTGTTCCTAGAGTATTTAAAAGTAGAATGGGAGGCAGAGCCTTCAGTTTTCAGGCCCCTCTTCTGTGGAACCAGCTTCCAGTTTGGATTCAGGAGACAGACACTATCTCTACTTTCAAGATTAGGCTTAAAACTTTCCTTTTTGCTAAAGCATATAGTTAGGGCTGGACCAGGTGACCCTGAATCCTCCCTTAGTTATGCTGCAATAGACATAGGCTGCAGGTGGATTCCCATGATGCATTGAGTTTTTCTTTTTCAGTCACCTTTCTCACTCACTATGTATTAACAGACCTCTCTGCATTGAATCATACTTGTTATTAACCTCTGTCTCTCTTCTACAGCATGTCTTTATCCTGTCTTCCTTCTATCACCCCAACAGGTCACAGCAGATGGCCCCGCCCCTCCCTGAGCCTGGTTCTGCTGGAGGTTTCTTCCTGTTAACTCATTCACTGCCATTGACGTCTATAGACGTCAATTGAAAAACTTACGTTGACTGCCATTGACGTCTATAGACGTCAATTACGTTTTTCAATGGGAGGGGCCAGAATACAACCTCGGGCAGCTTGTCAGTGAATTTTATTTTTTCATATATTTGTAAATAAATTGTTTTGATAAAACATAACCTTTCTCAGTGTTATTTCTGTTTTATAGAAGTGAAAAACTATTTTATATGTTAGAGGTGTCACAAAGCAAGAAATATTAGTGTCAAAGGCACTTTTCTGCTTGAAATGTATTTTTCACAAAAAGCTCATTTTCTCCCTTTTTTTGGTCAAAACAGGCATTTTTGGTGGAACCCACCTCTCTTCTACAGCTGATTACTAAAGAATGGAAAATGGTAGAAACAAGCTTTTTTTTTGGATGAAAGAAGAGAGTCTGTTCTTCATTTTGGTAGGTTCAGCGTTTATATGATCATAACACACAGTTTTCTGTGGCTCTTCAAAAATGAGTAAAAATGCTCAAAAACCCTGGCAGTGGGGAGTTACCTGATTTGAAAATGGCTGGCAGTGAATGAGTTAAAAGGGAGTTTTTCCTTCCCACTGTCGCCAAAGTGCTTGCTCATAGGGGGTCATATGATTGTTGGGTTTTTCTCTGTATGTATTATTGTAGGGTCTACCTTACAATATAAAGTGTGATTTGGCGCTGTATAAATAAAATTTGAATTGAACAACACTGAAAATAAATGTCGCAGCCTGTCCAGTAGGTGGTGCAGAGGGTGGTCGGGGTTCCTGATTAGTTTATTTATCTCCTGCTCCCCCAGCAGACCACAGCAAAGTACACTGCACTCATCAGGACGTAAGCTTCCTTAGCAAAGAAAACCTGCTCTTCCACTTTCTGTTTACAGAGCAAGTGTTGGTCTCCCAGCTCAGTTGTGGACGGCGATGTCTCTCATGACTGCTTTGTCATTTCTGACATTTTTAGTGTTTTAATTAAAAGTTAGTTTCTTCGACTTGATTTAGAAAATTCATTAAACTTACAGCTGTTTTAAGTGAATGTCTGGGACCCAAAGGTTGTCCCGAGGAACCGAAACTCTTTTAGCTGCACATTCCTTCTCATCCCAGTTCAGTCCTTCGATATCCCACTCCTACATTAAACAGAACAACAGCAAAACTGTTCCACAGCACTACAGCTATCATGCTAACTGCTGAAACAGGGAAACACAACATCTGGCATTAAGTCATGTTAGACTGTAAGAAAAAGTTCCCAAGTGATAATAAATATTTGAAATTACTGTTACAGACTTAAGGAAATCTAAAATAACAAGTAATGTATTCTTTATGTATTAATTCAGTGGCCAAACATTTTGATTCATTCTTATGATCGCTCTGGATTGGTTCATTGTGCTGAAAATACAAATAGCTGCAACAGAAATAATTTACAAAATGTCAGTATAATCATATAAGAAATGTGACATTATTGTATTAGTTCTGAGAGCTGTTCAAAACATACCAGGACCTGCCATATGACTGAAGACAGTGTTTGGGATTTTTCATTCTAAAGATGAGTAACATTAGAAAGTATATTAGAGTCATAAGGATTATTAGTTCCACATAGATGACATGATATTAATATTTTGTGTATAAGCTGTGTAGACTCACCACTCCTAAAATTCCTGCCACTGTTATGCTGATGGATATGTTTATTGGCTTTGCAAAGGTTTCGACAGGACGCAGCAGTTTGTTAGGGAACAAATGATTTGTGAGTTCATCAAACAGGGCAGCAGGAGTTGGGCTGGTGCAGTTCAAAGCCGCCACAAAGCCTGAGATCAAGAAGAGAACAAGCAAATTAAACGTACCATTATGTTAAATGCTTGAACATGAAAACACGCTGGCTCAGTTCTTCCATTTGTATTTTTTTTTTTAGTGCAGCAGATGCTTATTTTATTACAGCGGGTAAACACGTGAGAGCCGAGTGTGTTTACTCGTTTCTTTTGTTTGTAATGAAAATGTAATTGTACTGAAAACACTGAAAAATAAAAGCAGATCCAGTGCTGCCCTTTATTGAGATAGATGTAACTGAATGACCTCCTTCGTTTGAAAATTAATGACAAAAATAATAGTGATGGGAAAGTTTTTAAACATTTAACCATTTAGCTTCTCTGTTATGTATTAATCTGCATGTATATCACGTATAAAGAAATGAAGGCAATACTTTAACTTTAGTCTCAAAGTTAGGTTTGTTTTTCTTACAGGAAGTTTTAATGCTAAATTTTAATAAATCCTTCATACATTAGTAAATATGTGTAAGGTGTTACGACTGTGCAGGAAGTAAATCAACACATTGCTGTCGCTTTCTTTGTTGTGAAATGTGTTGATAAAATGTTTTCTTGCCTTACCTTGTAGCAACATGAAACAGATGACGATCAGCTCAGCAGCTTTCACACCGGCCATTTTCTGTCTCAGCTTTATTTAGCCCTTATTAACATGACAAGTGGCTGATACTCTAAATTACAACAGCTTGGGTGCCGTCACATACAGATAAAGCTGTGAGGATGCGCAGGTGAAACCAGTAACCACCTTCAGAAACTAATATTGACTTTGCAGTGTGACACACGTACCTGATGCACGCGTCCATCCACACATTGTTGCAAGTGTTTGGATTCAAAGCAGGTTTTTATCACTTATCATCTTCACTTGGATTTGTTCCGTATGAGTCAATCACATGATGACTGTTGTGACAGCTTTTTTTTGGCAACAGGCTCTGCTGCTTTCAATTTCCAATAATGTGACATAGGTACGCAATTATAATTTGTGGTGTGATATTAGGAGATCAGTGAAGATTTTAACTGGCAAATAGTTTTTACAGACCAATTTGAGCTGGTTTGATGGAGATAAATGGGCAGCAAGCAGCCTCTCCATTGCCAGAGAGCTCTAGTTTTGTCTCGTCTGACTAAAGGACGCACTTCTAGTGTGCATAATCTTTCTTCAGGTTGTCCTTAGTATACTTCAGTCTGCTGTGAAGGTGTCTCTTTTGCAGAAGTTGAGTTTTTCTTGGTTTGCAATCTTGCAGTCCATTCCTGTGCAGGGTTCTAGTGATTGTCTTCTTTGAGACCACAGTTCCTGACTTGACTAAATCATTCACTCATCTCTTAGCATTTGTTATGGAGTCTTTAAACACACATTCTCTCTCTCACTAGTTTTCTTTCCAGAGTCTTTGAACTCTCTTGATTCCTGCCTCTATGTTGGAAATCCTGTTAAAAAGTCCTTAGGACAATTGTGTTGGTGACAGCTTTTGTTATAGTATCAATAATATATATAAATATGGAATACTGATACATGTTTGCATAGACTTCTGTGGAATATGGAGACACTCCTGGCATTATATGAGCAAAGTGAGACTCATTTTGTCAGGTTTCGTGGAGATGAGTGTAAAGACCCAAACAATCCCTGTTATGATCTCAGTGATGGAGAAGCTTTGATGAAATAATTTGGTAAAAAGTTCAAACTTACTTAGGAGGACCCCACCACGCCTGCTTAAAGAAAAGTAAATGTGCTGATGTGATGGCTGCCCTTACAGCCACACAGTGGTAATATCACCATATTAGTGTAGAGGCTTTTACATAACATTGCATTCACACTTGTCTTTAAGTATAAGAATTAATTTACAGGACAAATAACTGATTTGGTTCAGAATTAATTCACATTTCCACATAACACTGCATTCTAAAATAAGTGCGCACATTTTAGTTTACACTGTTATGTATGACTAATCTTTTGTTTTCTGAGTTACCTTAGTTGCAGCTGCTCCAGTCTCTTGTTTGAGGAGCCAAGAGGTGGAAAAGGGGCGGAGCGAGCTTTAAAGGAAGACTGCAAATTGGTTCATTCCATAACTCGGGACCATGGGGGGAAATTGGAGTTTATTATGTTGGTTTCAGTTAGGCTTTGTGTTAGGAGAGTTAGGAGTTAGGAGAGGTGGAGGAAGATCTCAGCCTGGGCGTCTATTGTCTTGTGTAGTCTGGAAGATGAGTGGATGACGGGGTGGGTGCAGTTTTCTCTGTGGTGGGGTCGGGTAGGCTGTCCCGGGCTCTGTAGGGCCAGGCGGCGCTGCTGAACTGGGCCCCGGTCCGGATGGGCCTGGGCCCCCTTTTGCTGGTGGGTTGCAGAGTATGCGGGTGCCTACTGGGGTCAGCGGCTGGCCCCAGGGAGGGGTCACTTGCCCCGCCCTTCCTTCCCTCCCCATCTCCAGCTGCCTCCCTCTTCCCACTCCACCACAATCACCCACACATGCAGGGCCTTGGGGTAAAGGTATGTCACCAGGGTGCGGGGGAGGCATCTCCCCCTCTGTCCCCTTCTGGCTGCCTGTACTTCAATTTTATCCCACAACTTAGACATTCACGTTACTCACACTCTCATTACACATACATATAGGATCTTGGGGGTGGGCACGCTACACGGTATCCAAAAGACCATCAGGGGGTACACCTCACCCCTGGCGTCGTTGCCCACCTCTCAATTTTAAATACACGTAGACATTGAGGGCTAGCAGGAGGGACCATGCGCTTACCTGCTGCTCTCTGGCAGGTAGCTCCATGCCCTCCTGGGTTTTAAATGCACCTTAGAACACACATGCATCAACACTACAATGAGCGGGTGGAGGGAGGTTTGGAGTCTTCTCTCACCCCCGTTCTCTGCGGCCTGCTGGAGCGGGGGGGCTAGGAGGAGGAGTTGGCTGTCCGACTGCGGTCTGGAGTGTGGGGCCTCCCTGCTGCTGCCGAGTCGGGGCGGTCTGCCTCTCCCCACCGCAGGGAAAAGGGTAACACCACCTGGGTCTGGGTGCAGTTTCCCCCTCCAGGGGCAAGGGTACCTAGACCCGGTTCGTAGAGTACGCTTGGGGAGTGTGATCGTGTGTACAGCGTCTCTTTATGTCTGTCTCCACGTTGGTTGAGTGTGGAGTGAGTGCATATGAGAGCATGAAGGTGGGAATGGATGTTTTTATCTGTGTGTGCCTGTATGTCTGTGTCTATATGCCAGTGGCGGACTCCCTCAGACATCGGTGCGTTGGTGGTTCTTTGTGTCCGGGGATGGGCGTCCGGGTACACACCGGCTCACTCCTTGGCGGCCGCTTATCGGGGCCTGGAGCCTGGGGCTTGCTCGGGCCACTTCGGAGGTGGGTGGCTCGGTCACTCAGGCACAGCTGGCTGCCGGCGGAGCTCACGGGCGCGTCACTGCAACCCCCCCTGGCTTCTGCTCCGCGGCTGCTGGGTGAGCCCTCATCTGGGACTCTCCTCAGCTCTTTCTGGGACAGTGGCGCAGCTGCCCCTCTGTTGGTCTTCCTTGGTCTCTTGTGTTCTGGGGGCCTCTGGATGTCTGGAGTTTTGATCTCCTCCATACCTGCTTCATGCCCTGGAGGACGGGGCTGTGGCCCCCCCACACCCTCTAGCAGATCATTACATGAAGGAACCTTTTAAAAAAAACAAGCCCGTCCATGCTCACAGGTGTACACACGGGTGATCACACCCACAAACTACACCCTTTTTGGCTCCTACCTCAAAGCACACTGTGTTCTGTTGATCTTATGTGCTGCACAATAATGTTTAACATTTAGTATTTACTGTCATATTCCCATATATCATTGTGATGTTGTTTATTCTATTACTCTTGTTCTCTTCTGCTTGTTTTCTTTTTTCTTTCTCAACAGGTGATCCAGGTGATTGATATATGCATTTCTTTTTCTTTTTTTTCTGCCCGTTCTGTTGGTTTTTGTTTTTTGCCCTTCTCCCCCGTCCCTCTTCTCAGCTGTTTCTCTTTCCCTCTTTCTTTCTCCCCTTCTTTCCCCCAGTCAAGTCTGTCCCGTATTCAGCAAGTGAAAATAAAATAAACAATAAAAGGTGAATCAAATGGACCATTACGGCAAGGCTGGGATGGTCAATTTGGTAAAGTAAATCCGTTGGGCATCTTTCTTTGCCTTTAGACAATAATTCTGATGGCAAAAGAGCCAAACGGGACAGGCAAAAAAAACAAAAAAAAACAAAAAACGACTAAATAAAACAAGCAATAAATTAACCAAAAGCAGTTTAAAAAAAAAAAAGAAAAAAAAGAAAAGCCAGTGTGCATGGATTCATCCGTGTTTGCCATTACACACTTCAGCACCATTGGGCAGTGATTTTCAGGTTCCTTTTCACATGTAATGTACAGCTGGCCACTACACTCTTTGCAAAAGCCTCTGATTTTAATAAAACAAGATACAGTTCTACAGAAGTTTGACTCTTGCAAAAAATATAGGTCGGCCCTTTCATGTAACATTGACAGTTACCTAAGGTTCACAGTTCTGCAGGCTGTTTGGAGCCTTTGAGTCCAGATTTGCTGAATCACTGAAGTGCACTCCTGTGTATGTTAATTTTATACAACTTGCTCATGACAGCCCACATACAAATGACAGCACTTTTGTTAATATTAGCATTTGACTTAAAAGCTACAGTTCACATATTATTAGGTTAATGTTTTAACAACCATTAGCATTTTAGCATATACCCTGCTGGTAGCACACTAGATGGAGTAAGGTAATGTTAAGAAACATGGTAGCCAGTGATCCACAACCAGCTTATTGGCTCAAAACACCTTATCTAATTATAAACTGATACGCACCTACTGGCATGCCCCTTTAAATTTCTTCATAAATGTTATTTAATGTTATTATTACGGCAGCACGGTGGTTAGCACTGTTGCCGCACAGCAAGAAGGTCCTGAGTTCAATTCCACCATCAAGCCAGGGTCTTTCTGTGTGGAGTTTGCATGTTCTCTCCCCGTGTTTGCGTGGGTTCTCTCCGGGCTCTCTCCAAAGACATGCAGCTTGTGGTGATAGGTTAATTGGTTAATCCGAATTGCCCATAGGTGTGAATGTGAGTGTGAATGGTTGTCTGTCCCTGTGTGTTGGCCCTGTGACAGACTGGCAACCTGTCCAGGATGTACCCTGCCTCTTGCCCTATGACAGCTGGAATAGATTCCAGCACCCCCTGTGACCCTTAAAAGGATAAGCAAATGGATGGATGGAATTTTATTAATATCTTTAAAATAATAGCACCACAAACAAAAATTTTTGCAGCACAAACCTGTGACATCAACTTCTGTTTGATTTGGGTGATGTGGGGGGCTGGTTGACCTTTTGACGTTTGCATTTTCATTAATATCTTTAAAACAGAGGCAGCACAAACGACAATTTTAGCAGCACAAACCAGCACAAACGTAGCACAAACGTTTGATACCACTTTTGTTGGATTTGAAGAAGGTGGGGGGGCCAACTTCACTCACATGGTATCACGTTGTTCCACCCTCACCTTGCTGTGTTTCTTCCTTCGGTTTCTTGGCTAAGCTTTAGCTCTCAGTTCCTGGTTTGTTTTCTAGTTTGTGTTTCCAGTTTCGTCTCTAGTTTTCTGAGTTTTTTTCTATAGAAAGTCTTCCCAAAATTAAAAGCGGCTGCTCTAAGTTGTCAGTCTGTGTACGAGTCCTGCATTTTGGATCCTTCATCCTGCCACTGCACCCTCCTTGACACAGGCTCAGTTCTTTTAATTTTATTGGTGTTTCAAATGCTTTTTTTTTTTTTTTTTACTGCTGCACCAAGTTTGCTTAAGTACTTTAAGGCTGCCTGTTCATTCAAGGGAGATGAAAAATACATTATAATTGTAGCTAGTAATATCACAGATGATTAAATAAATATATTTTAGGTAGATGCTTGTGCATTCTTAAAGTCTTATTGAAGTATGTCATCCATACATGCCAACCCTCTCGATTTTTCCGGGAGAATCCCGAATTTCAGTCCCCCTCCCGAATATCTGTACAATAATAACATTTAACTTATTTTATCCGATAAACACTGTAAAATTCAAGTTTTTTGTATATATATGTATATGTACAAATGTCTCCCTAATTCTGAGGTCTCAAGGTTGGCAAGTATGATGTCATCTGTTATGATATTTTGATACCACGGTTAGCATTTACAGAAGATTGTTTTATACAGGAAAACTGTTACTCAATATGGCCCATCTACTAGTTGTTTTTCTCTTTCTCTGTGACCCAAGAATTAATGTGTAGGACTCACAAGCTGGTACCCCAAGGTCGAAAACACCACAGAGATGAGACCACTTCCTTACTCCCATCCTCCCTTCCTTATCTCTTAGAAAAAGGCTCGTTAAAGGCTAGGTGGTTTGTTTCAGAATTCACTAATGAAAGAACTCTGTATTTTATGTCTAGGAGTGTATTTTGCTGGGATGATCATAAATTGTAGCTGAACTGATAAACTACACACAGGATACTTCTTTGCTCACAAGGCAGGAAGACGTTTCCTTATTTGGTCTGTACTGGTTTGAACTGAGAACTTGCTGACACACGAACCTTTTTTCATCTATATAAGCTGTTATGTACTAAATAAACCTTTGAGTCGATTGGGAAGGCAACCTAAAGCAGTCTCTGTTTTCTTGTTCTCCCAAGCTGCTCCCGAGCTCGTACTAACACGCTGAATGGCATACCTGAGTGTTACTTTAAATAATTAGGAATCTTATAAGGAAAGGACAAAACTCTGCTTATCGCTCACGCCACGGAGGAAACCCGGGACGGCAATTTCCTTCAATTTTGGTGTCAGAAGTGGGATCCGCTGACAGAAGGTAAATATGCGTCTTTCATATTTATATAGAGACCATATTATACCTCTCTCAGTGATCGATCCATAAAAAAAACGGGATATGCTGACGAAGTTTCACTTAGTGATCCAGAGAGATACACTGACTGACTTCCTCAGTCCCCGAATAAAGTAAATTAACCCTTGTGTGGTGTTGGTGGACACAGGAAGTTGCCTGTTGTCTTGAATATTTTAATTTTGTTTAAGTTGCTCACTCAAAAGAGTGACACAGGAAGCTGCCTGTTGTCTTAAATACTTCTCGTTAAGTGAGAAGTTGCTCAGAAAGAGTGACACAGGAAGTTGCCTGTTGTCTTAAATACTTCTCGTTAAGTGAGAAGTTGCTCACCAAAGAGTGACACAGGAAGTTGCCTGTTATCTTGAAACGTACGTTAAAAAGTGAGAAGTTGCTCACTCACAGAAAGCTAGTAAATAATTAAATTTAATTTTGTTAAAAAAAAAAAAAAAAAAAAACGAAAGAAAACTGAAAACGGGTCTCACAGACCCGATTACCATACAAGGGTTAAAAGCAGTAAATTAAAAGCAGAAAGACACAGGAAGTTGCCTGTTGTTTTACGAGAAGTTGCTCGTTAAGCGAGAAGTTGCTCGCTAAGTGAGAGTTGCTCACACAAACAAAAAATTGCTAGCAATAAATTTAAAGTGACCTCAGCTGTGCCGCAGCGAAAATACTAACATAAATCCTCCTAGCGTGTAAACCCCTCTGGAAATCACTGAACATGGGTCAGAATTATTCAAAGACCACAGACAGGTCCGATAAAAAATCTAAAGTACCTGTAAAACCAAAAATTAATAAAATACAATTTAAAGTCTCAAACAACAGCTCAGTACGACTCCCATTTCCAGTTACGTGTAACCCACGTCCACGAATCGGCGAAGACTTCCATGATTACGTATCCAGAACATGCGGAAGTGCTTATGTGACTGACTTTGTTTACAACTTACGGACTGTGAGTACAATGCATTCTAATCTCTTTTCGGAGCCTTATCCCGAACGATTATCGCCAGAAAACAGGTCAGTAGAAATGTTGAATATCATTTGTGATAAGAAAAGTAGTCTGCTTAAAAAGTCCTGTAGAAAATATGATAGAATGCCGCGACGTGATGCATCAAATGTTACCGCTATGGACAAAAGGACCGGAACCAGGCGTAGATGCTTTAACATCAAATAAAACTAGTGCAGGCTCCAGCATAGAAAATAAATCTACCGCGGGAAAAGCTAGTCTTGCATGTTCAGCCATTCAGCCCACAGCCCCACCGCCTTACGAAGATGAGACTGAATTAATAGTTGCTGCCGCAGCCGCATGCAAACAACGTCAGCGCTTTGATCCAACCAGCTTAAAAGACAGTGACAAAAAACCTGAATCACATGCAACGGATCTTAGCCATCTCTTTAAACAGGATCAGGAAAAACAATATATACGCCGCAAGGAAGAATTAGCAGAACATAAAAAAAAAGAGAAAAACTTTTGAAAGAAGAATGTGAGGAACTTATGAAAAACAATTTAGACGTCTATGAAGAAAAACTTTTGCATCAGGCAGTGTCCACAATAGACACCCACATGAAACGCCACGATATCGTAGCTAGAGGTTTAGAGGTAGCTAAAGAAAAACCTGTTACCCGAACTTTAATAAAGACTTATCTAAAAGGAAAAAAAGGAAAAACAAAGCCGGAATGACAAAGGTCCTCACGCCAACACTCGCGGTAGTAAACAAACAGACCCAAAGCATGATAAAGCATCCACAACTGCAGAGTTTTTGTGGGTAAATAATGACAAAATCACCAATTTCTTTAAGAATCTAAAGAAATTCCTGCTAACAATGTCCAGAGACAAAATTGACTTAAATGCAATAACTATGTGTAAACAGAAGCCTGATGAATCCATCCTAGTATTCATAAAACGCTTTATGCACTGTTGGACAAGCTAGAGGTGCAAATTTAGCTCAGTTTTCCAGCAGCCGCAGACACCCAAAGCAAAAATGAATTTGTGTATTTAATTTAACATAAAGGGTGAAATGTTTGCTGACACTGATAACAGCTTATGTTTTCTCTGCCCTATGTACCGACATGATGGAGAAGGAACATCCTCTGTGTCAGCTGGACCCTCAGCAGAGAATGAACTCAACATCCTTTTTGTCCGGTACTCTATGTCACACACTGTGCCAAAAAAACGTGTACAGACGCCACTAACAGGTAATCCCATGACTGGGAGCCACACTTTTGTTTCTCTCACACTTTTCAACAACATGATAACTGCTCACACAAGTGAAGGTCAAACAGTGATTTTGTCACATAACTCAGACATAGGTTATGACATAACTACACCATGTCGTCACATAGATCTAACCTATCCTATCCACTGTACTATTTCTGCACTTACGTTGCCAGCTGAATACCAGAATATGACATTGTGGTCTAAAGGTGAGAATGATGTAGGATTTATTGACTGTATACCTTATCACGCACAGCTAAAAAAAAAAAACAATAAGCCAGTATATGTCAAGCAGTATCCCATTTCTGTCGAAAAAGCCTCAGCCCTAGATGTCATCATAGGAGATTTATTGACTACAGGAGTAATAAAGCCTACAGTATCTCCATATAATACTCCTGTCAATCCTGTGCCAAAGCCTAACAAACCTGGCGTATGGCGTTTCATACAAGACTTAAGGCAAATTAATGCAGTCAACATTCCTCTGCCACCTCTCGTTTCAGATGTTCACAGCATATTGACATGCATTGCATACACACTTTACCGTGGTGGATTTATGCTCCGCTCCTTTTTCTCAGTAAGACACACAGCCGTTATTTGCATTCACACATAGAAATCAGCAGTACACTTGGACTCGTTTGCCCCAAGGCATGATAGACAGCTCTGCTGCTTTCTCAATGGTGCTTCACTCCTCCAGGGCTGCACCCTGATCCACATGTGGATGACCTCCTCCTCTGTGCTCCGAGTGAAAAACTATGTCAAACTGCTACACACATGCTTCTCCAGCACCTCCAAAAGACTGGCCACAAAGCATCAGCAAAGAAAATGCAGTACTGTCAGACTTCTGTTCAATATTTGGGATTCACACTGTCTCACGGAAAACGTTCCATGACTGCAGACAGGGTCAAAGCTGTGACCTCTGTCCCTCGTCCCACTACACAGAAGGAAATGTTGTCCTTCCTAGGCATGGTGAACTATTGCAGACAGTGGATACCAGACTGTTCTTTTCATGACCACATTCTGCGTGACTGTTGTAAAAAAAAGACAAGCCTCCTCGAATACTGTGGTCCACAGAAATGACTGCCTCTTTCAATGCATTACAGGGAGTGCTGACCTCCGCCACTCAAAGGTGCTGCCTGAATTGTTCAGGAATGCCGGCCTGCCTGAGGGCAGTAGCAGCTTGCTCTATCATGATAAGGGACTGCGAGAAGCTCACACTCTCACATGACACTATTCTACACACCAATCACCAGGTCACGACCATTGTAGCAAACATAACTAAACAACATATGCAAATCTCACTATAAAAGCGAGCAGCACACCTGATTCGCCAGCACATTTATTGATCCTATGCTGTGTTCTTCTGACCGACAGGATGGCTCAGACAGGCTTGACGATCATGACTGCATGACACGTATACAGGAATCCACAGCACCACGTCCAGATTTAGAGCAGACACCTATCCCAGACTCAGCCACGGTTTATGTGGACGGGTCCTGTTCAAGGCCGAATGACAACTCATTTCTTTGTGGCTATTCAGTGGTAACAGTGCCTGACATCATACTAGAGGCTCACTCATTACCATTTCACTCAGCACAAAAAGCAGAGCTCATGGCTTTAATACGCGCCTGTGAGCTACATTTGGATAAGCATGTGACAATTTACGCAGACAGCCGCTATGCATTTGGCGTTGTGCATGACTTTGGCACATTGTGGAGACAAAGAGGATTTAGATCTGCTGATGGAAAATAAATTGCTAAATTCTGATTTTGTGCAAAGACTTTTTCAGGCTATACAGCTGCCATCGGCCGTTGCAGTTGTAAAAACGAATGGACACAGTACAGCTGACACAGACGAAGCAACAGGTAATGCCTTAGCAGACGTGACAGCCAAGGCTGCAGCTGCATCACAGCTCCCACCTCCGCAGGAAGTATTATCTGTGCCCCTACAGCTGCCACTTGTTACACTCCCAGACTATTTAGACACAAATGTTGATTTAAAATTCATACAAGAGCAAGCCTCTGCATGTGATTACACCTATTGTGAGAATAATGACTGTACCTTAGATGACAGAGATGGCTTATACAAAATCTTAAGGGTTTGATTGCCCTCCCATATTCCCTGATGCCAGTCCTTGCCCGACATTTTCACTGTGTGAGTCATGTCGGACAAAGAGGGGTAATAGGGGCAATAAAATCAAGATTTGTAATTGAGAAAACATTGCATGCAGTAAAAAGCATATTAGCAACCTGTCTAACATGTGCGCGAACTAATGTAGGTAGCTCAAAAGCAAAACATCAGCATTTACCACAACCAGATTTTCCATTTCATACATTACAAATTGATTTTACACATATGCCAGCGCAAGGAAGCATCAAGTACTTACTGGTAATAGTGGATCAATTTAGTAAATGAGTAGAAGCTTATCCAACCTCAAAAGAAACTGCAGAAGTAGTCTGTCAAAAGTTGAGCAATAAAATAATACCCAGATTCGGAATACCTCACCAGATTAACAGTGATAGAGGATCTTCATTCACATTAGAAGTAATTCAAAAGTGTGCTAAAACTTTAATGACCTGGGTCAAATTACTTACTCAAGTCCTGTGTGAGATTAGAATGACTCAATCTACAGTAACCAAATTATTTCCATTTGAAATAAGACTATTTCCAACACCATGGTCAGCTTCCAGAGGGGCACCGCTAGTAGAAGGTGATGTATATTGCATTGTCCACTGATGTTCACAACCTGGTAGAAAAACTGAATAATAACTATCAGAAAGTTTGTCTCTCTCAGCCTTTCCCCTCCACAGTTCCACCAGTGGAGACAAGGAGACGCATGTTGGAGAAGCCACTAAAACCAAGGACACTCTGGGAGGCCGCGCGTGTTCCAGCCCCAGACTGTACTGGCAGTGACGAAGAACCAGCATCCTAACAGACGGACAACCTCAGTGGATTCATGCCAGCAGGGTTAAGACCAGCCCAATCGGACCATCTCAGGCGTCGGATCAAGCAGACGACATCTCCGGCGGGCCAGCGCCCGGAACTAGAGCAAATAAACACACACGGGTAGATGACATCTCCGGCGAGCCAGCGCCAGGATCCAATGTACATACACACACAATCACTGATTAACACACAATGCCTGAAAGAGCCACAGCAAGGTACTCGAACATCCAGCAGGAATAGAAAGCCAAAAGTACCACATGATGTCTAACCTGATAAAGCTAGACTCATTACATCCTGATCATGGAGAAAATGAAATGCCCATTGTCATCACACGACGCTTATTCTATGTCTCTCGAACCTGGGACCAGGCCAGGAGACGACTGAAGAACTGTCTTTCTTATATATTTAGGTTATCTATCATATCTATCGCATTAACCTTAGGATTTCTCTTTGCTATTTTGTATTGTAAACTGCAACCATGTTCACATTTCTGCCGGTCATATTTTGCTGACTATACCTCATGCTCCATTTTGCAAGACACCTACTTAATGCACTCCTCACGTTCCCTAAAATCAGTAAATAGCAACATAGACGCCACTAATAAACCATTTTATGCACCCTCTAGAGCAGGAGCTAACGCCTGGTATGAAAATGCCAGAACAGCCGCTCGTGATTTAGGAAACAGTAACTGTTATGTCTGTTCAAAGGCTAATCCAGAACAGGTAATAGTAGGATACCCCATATCCGGTTTCCCCCTCACTGAGGGACTAGAGGAAATCGGCGGAGATAATGCTCTCCTTAAAGACGCTTTACAGTTGACTCTGAGCCCTCTCGACTGCCTACTTAGACACACACACACACCAACTAACCCTGAGACTCCATTAGGCGAATTATTGAAGTTATCTAATGACACCGCAGGGACCTGCGCCCCAATGAAACGCCCTAAGAATAGGTTAAAACCCTCACTGCCCTTAGGACAGATCCCTCTCCATTTTAATACTAGTATGATATGTCTGCGCAGACTAAAGTTAACTGGCCCAGACACACACATAGATTATACAAAGGATAACTATACATTCTTCTCTGACTCCCCAGGTGCACGCTGTAATGAGACATGGCTAGCTGTCTCTATGGCTGAAGTTTTATCATATCTGGAGGAACACACACACAGTTCAAGTTCGAGCAGAGAATCGATTATTGTTCCCCCAGACGGTGTCTTAAATGATACTGACTGGGGGGAGTTAGTTAAATCACACATGGTCACGCGCCTAACTAGAGCAATCCCTAACGCTTATTGGTTGTGCAATAATACCCTTAGATTAGCTTTACCTGTTAATTGGACCGGTACCTGTGGTCTAGTAACCGTTGATGTATGCTGTACTTTCATTCCCAATAACACCGCCCCTAACGGTTCATTCACACAAGCTATGAATAAACTTGAAGCATTGCAGATAGAACTAATTGCCAATACAGGTCACGGTCAGTGGCTACATAAGTGGCTACAGGACACGTTTGGGAGATGGAAGGAACTGATTGTAGCCTTTGTAACCGTTGCAGCATGTTTTTGATGATTATTGTCTGTTGTGTGGTACCCTGTGTACGTTCAATGATAACCCGTATAGCTACTAGTACAGCTACTTCAATGTATTTGCAATTGGCACAAATTGACCCAGATTATGTGTCAGATGTCATCGATGATGATTCTGATGTATGTATTGAGCATTAGATTGTGAATTACTCGATTGTCCAAGAAGAGAATGACGTTTTCTTCTTTTTCTTTTCTTATTTTTAAAATTTTGATATTAAGCTTCCTCAAAGGACTAGTTACATTTATGATTTGTTTCACATTTATGATTTATCTTTATATTATGTTATTACATTCTGTCTTTATACTATGTTATCATTTCATGATAAAAGGGGAGAACTGTTATGATATTTTGATACCACGGTTAGCATTTACAGAAGATTGTTTTATACAGGAAAACTGTTACTCAATATGGCCCATCTACTAGTTGTTTTTCTCTTTCTCTGTGACCCAAGAATTAATGTGTAGGACTCACAAGCTGGTACCCCAAGGTCGAAAACACCACAGAGATGAGACCACTTCCTTACTCCCATCCTCCCTTCCTTATCTCTTAGAAAAAGGCTCGTTAAAGGCTAGGTGGTTTGTTTCAGAATTCACTAATGAAAGAACTCTGTATTTTATGTCTAGGAGTGTATTTTGCTGGGATGATCATAAATTGTAGCTGAACTGATAAACTACACACAGGATACTTCTTTGCTCACAAGGCAGGAAGACGTTTCCTTATTTGGTCTGTACTGGTTTGAACTGAGAACTTGCTGACACACGAACCTTTTTTCATCTATATAAGCTGTTATGTACTAAATAAACCTTTGAGTCGATTGGGAAGGCAACCTAAAGCAGTCTCTGTTTTCTTGTTCTCCCAAGCTGCTCCCGAGCTCGTACTAACACGCTGAATGGCATACCTGAGTGTTACTTTAAATAATTAGGAATCTTATAAGGAAAGGACAAAACTCTGCTTATCGCTCACGCCACGGAGGAAACCCGGGACGGCAATTTCCTTCATCATCTGTTCAAAGACCCTCCCAGTCAGTGCTGTTCTCCATGCCTGTCTTACTGTACATGATGTTGTTACACAAACACTTTAAAGGTGATCATTTAGGACTTAAACAATAATACAGACAGCAATGTAGTTAAACATCTTACATTCAGTTTTATTAGGAATGAATTAAAAAAAAATCTAGTCTCCTATTTTTTTTGTGTCATATAGGAAAAGAAGCATCAATATCCGATGAGAAGACTCATCGGATATTGGCCTTACTGTGTGTTATTTTGTGGTGTTTGGTGCAGTTTTCTTGTTTTGTAGGATTGTTTTTTTTTCCCAATGGGAGGTGAATATCTCTAACAAGTTTTTTTCACATTTGCACATCTTAATTTTTAAGTGAAATATGCGTTTTGAGTTTATGTACTTTATGCATATAAGGCAACGTTTTCCTTTTGCAGTATTTTTGTGTAGTGCATTTTTCTGTGTTTTAATAAAAGGGGAACAAAGGTCAACCAAAAATGATGTTATTATTTTCACATACTTACTCAGGTTATGCGAAGTGAAACATGCATTTTTTTTGGGGGGGGGGGGGGGTAATGTGCTGGAAAAGCTTGAAAATGGACTTGAAAGTGCTTAGAAAGGGCTTGAATTTAACCCTGAAGAAGGTGTATGAACCCCGCAAGGCAGGAAAGTAAAAATCTCAAGAAGGAACTGATGAAAGTGCAAGATGAAGTTGCAGAGGAGAAAATGGAGTTGATGGGATTCCTCAAAGCGATGACAGACGCTGAAGTGACCAAGAAAGACTGTAAAAATGCACTGAAAGACCTACAAATGCGCAAAAAAGAAGCTGAAGAGCTCCTGAAACAGTAAAACTGGCCAAACAGCAAAAAGAAAAAGTTAAAGATGCCAAGCAGCACCTAAAGAAAACCTTACAAGAGCTGAAGGCAAAAGAAAAGAAAGCCGAGGACAGGAGTGGATTCTGGAGCAGAGTGCAGAAGAAAAACTGTCCCAGCAACATCGAGTTTAAGGGGAATGATGGATCCACAAAGGAGGACTAATAGTTTCTTCTTCCTTCCCCCTTTCTCTCACCCCAAACCTTTTTCATGATCTTCTCTACCCCCACCCTGGCCCATGACAAGTGTTATGTAAAACAGTACCACACTTTCCACTCTGTAACTGTGAATAAATCCATTATTGCTTTATTTTACAATGCAGTGCAAAAATATTATGCTCCCAATCTTTTTTTGAGCACAAAGCTTTTTTTTGCCCCTTCCTGACTTCTTAAGTTTTATTAAGTTTCGTTTTTTTTAAAATGATGATTTCGTGTTTTGGATTATTCAAATTCAAATTCAAATCTTATTTGTCACGTACACAGTCATACACAGTACGATATGTAGTGAAATGCTTGGACAACTGCTCGTGACCTAAAGAAAACAAAAAAAAAGAAAAGGCTATGAATAAGATAGGAAATAAATATGAAAAATTAAAAAGGGTAAATTTAACTAGGAGGGAATAAAATATAAATTAAGGTTAAAAATGAAATAACTGTACAACACAAATTAGAATGAAGGGTAAATTTAACTCCCCTCCTTGAATCGCTACCTTATCGTGGTGGAGGGGTTTGTGTGTCACAGGGATCCCAGGGGCTATGTTGTCTGGGGGCTTTTGCCCCCTGGTAGGGTCTCCCATGGCAAATTGGCCCTGGGTGAGGGACCAGACAAAGAGCGATTCATAAGACCCTTATGAAAAGGAAACCGAGGGAACAGTTTACCCTGCCCGGGATAGGAGGCAGGCCCGGGGAGGGTGCCCGAGGGCGAGCGTCTGGTGGCCGGGCCTTAGTCCATGGGGCCCGGCCGGGCACAGCCCGAAGAGGAGACATGGGCCCATCCTCCCGCAGGCCCACCACCCGCAGGAGGCGCCATAGGGGTCGGGTGCATTGTGTGCCGGGTGGCGGCCAGGAGCGGAGGCCCTGGCGGACTGACCCCCGGCTGCCAAGACTGGCAATAGGGACATGGAATGTCACCTCTCTGGTGGGGAAGGAGCCTGAGTTAGTGCGTGAGGTTGAGAGGTACCGGCTAGATATAGTCGGGCTCACCTCTACACATGGCTTGGGCTCTGGAACCAGTCTCCTGGAGAGGGGCTGGACTCTGTCTCAGTCTGGAGTTGCCCCTGGTGAGAGGCGGCGGGCTGGGGTGGGTATCCTAATATCCCCTCGGCTTGCTGCCGGTGCGTTGGGGTTTTTCCCGGTGGACGAGAGGGTTTGCTCCCTGCGCCTTAGGGTCGGGGAACGGGTCCTGACTGTCATCTGCGCTTATGCGCCGAGTGGCAGTTCAGAGTACCCCGCCTTCTTAGAGTCCCTGGGGGGGGTGCTGGAGGGTGCTCCACCTGGAGACTCTGTTGTCCTGCTGGGAGACTTCAATGCTCACGTGGGTAGCGACAGCGAGACCTGGAGGGGCGTGATTGGGAGGAACGGCCTCCCTGATCTGAACCCGAGCGGTGCTCTGTTATTGGACTTCTGTGCTAATCACAGTTTGGCCATAACGAACACCCTGTTCGAACATAAGAGTGTCCATAAGTGCACGTGGCACCAGGACACTCTAGGCCGTAGGTCGATGATCGATTTTGTAATCGTATCAGCAGACCTGCGACCATATGTTCTGGACACTCGGGTAAAGAGAGGGGCTGAGCTGTCAACTGATCACCACCTGGTGGTGAGTTGGATCAGGTGGCGGGGGAGGACGCTGGACAGACCTGGTGCACCTAAACGCGTAGTGAGGGTGTGCTGGGAACGTCTAGCAGAGGCCCCAGTCCGCGAGATCTTCAACGCACACCTCCGGCAGAGCTTCAACAGCATTCCGAGGGAGACTGGGGACATTGAGTCCGAATGGACCATGTTCAGCGTCTCCATTGCCGAAGCTGCTGCATTGAGCTGCGGCCGCAAGGTGGTTGGTGCCTGCCGTGGTGGTAATCCCCGAACCAAATGGTGGACACCAGAGGTGAAGGGAGCCACCAGGCTGAAGAAGGAGAACTATCGGGCTTGGTTAGCCTGTGGGACTCCGGAGGCAGCCGACAGGTATCGACAGGCCAAGCGGAATGCGGCTCGGGCAGTGGCTGAAGCAAAAACTCGGGTGTGGGAGGAGTTCGGAGAGGCCATGGAAAAAGACTTTCGGACTGCCTCGAAGAGATTCTGGCAAACCGTCAGACGTCTCAGGAGGGGAAAGCGGTGCTCTACCTGCACTGTGAATAGTGCTGGCGGAGCGCTGCTGACGTCGACTGAGAAAATTGTCAGGCGGTGGAAGGAATACTTCGAGGACCTCCTTAATCCCACTGACACGTCTTCCAAGGAGGAAGCAGAGTCTGGGGATGAGGGGAATGACCCGCCAATTTCCGGGGGCGAGGTCACTGAGGCAGTTAAACAACTCCTTGGTGGCAGAGCCCCTGGTGTTGATGAGGTCCGCCCCGAGTTCCTGAAGGCTCTGGACGTTGTAGGGCTGTCCTGGTTGACACGCCTCTGCAATGTTGCGTGGAGATCAGGGGCAGTACCTGTGGACTGGCAGACCGGGGTGGTGGTCCCCATCTTTAAGAAAGGGGACCGGAGGGTGTGTTCCAACTACAGGGGGATCACACTCCTCAGCCTCCCTGGCAAAGTCTATGCCAGGGTGCTGGAAAGGAGAGTTCGTCCGTTAGTCGAACCTCGGATACAGGAGGAACAATGTGGTTTTCGTCCTGGTCGCGGAACACTGAACCAGCTCTTTATCCTCTCCAGGATACTTGAGGGTGCATGGGAGTTTGCCCAACCAGTCTACATGTGTTTTGTGGACTTGGAGAAGGCATTCGACCGTGTCCCTCGGGGTGTCCTGTGGGAGGTGTTGCGGGAATATGGGGTGTCTGGCCCATTGCTACGGGCCATTTGATCCCTATACAACCGTTGCAAGAGCTTGGTTCGCATTGCCGGCAATAAGTCGGACTCATTCCTGGTGGGTGATGGGCTCCGCCAGGGCTGCCCTTTGTCTCCGGTTCTGTTCATAATTTTTATGGACAGGATTTCTAGGCGCAGCCAAGTGGCGGAGGGCTTTCGCTTTGGTGGCCTCAGAATCTCATCTCTGATTTTTGCAGATGATGTGGTTCTGTTGGCTTCATCGGGTGAGGGCCTCCAGCTCGCACTGGAACGGTTCGCAGCCGAGTGTGAAGCAGCGGGAATGAGGATCAGCACCTCCAAATCTGAGGCCATGGTTCTCAGCCGGAAAAGGGTGGAGTGCCCACTCCGGGTCGGGGATGAGTTCCTGCCCCAAGTGGAGGAGTTCAAGTATCTCGGGGTCTTGTTCGCGAGTGATGGGAGAAGGGAGCCGGAGATCGACAGACGGATTGGGGCTGCAGCTGCAGTAATGCGGACGCTGCACCGGTCCGTCGTGGTGAAGAGGGAGCTGAGTGTAAAAGCGAAGCTCTCAATTTACCGGTCGATCTACGTCCCTACCCTCACCTATGGCCACGAGCTGTGGGTAGTGACCGAAAGAACGAGATCGCGGATACAAGCGGCAGAAATGAGCTTCCTCCGAAGGGTGGCTGGCCTCTCCCTTAGAGATAGGGTGAGAAGTTCGGCCATCCGGGAGGGGCTCAGAGTAGAGCAGCTGCTGCTCCACATCGAAAGGAGCCAGCTGAGGTGGTTCGGGCATCTGACAAGGATGCCCCCTGGGCGCCTCCTGGGTGAGGTGTTCCAGGCATGTCCCACCGGGAGGAGGCCCCGGGGCAGACCCAGGACACGCTGGAGAGATTATATCTCTCGGCTGGCCTGGGAACGCCTTGGTATTCCCCCGGATAAGCTGGAGGAGGTGGCTGGGGAGAGGGAGGTCTGGGCCTCTTTGCTTAGGCTGCTGCCCCCGCGACCCGGCCCCGGACAAAGCGGATGAAGATGGATGGATGGATGGATGGTAAATTTAACTGGGAAAGAATAAGATAAAATATATAAATTAAAGTTGAAAATAAAATAACTGTACAACAAAATACACAATATAGAACTATATAAGAATGTATGAAGAAATATAAATATAAATAAATATATACACAATAACAGCAGCTGTACAAGTATTAACCGGAAATGAAGAATATAGTGACCAGTGTTGTGCAATCCACATTATGTCTTGTGCAGTGCAAATATGCTTAAAGTGATTTAAGTGATGAAGTGAAAACAATGTCCAGAATGTCCAGTGTGTGTGTAAGAACCATATGTGTGGGTCAGTACTGTGTGGTGGTGTGATTGAGAGACCGTATCACCTGCGGGAAGAAGCTCCTCCTCAGTCTCTCTGTGTTGGTCTTCAGGGAGCGGAATCGCTTTCCTGACCTCAACAGAGAGAACAGTCTGTTGTTGGGATGGCTGAGGTCCTTCACGATCTTCCTGGCCTTGGTCCAGCACCGCCTGCTGTAGATTGAGTGCAGGTCAGGGAGCTCGGAGCGGATGGTGCGCTCAGCTGACCGCACAACCCTCTGTAGAGCTCGTCTGTCCTGCATGGTGCTGTTCCCGAACCAGGTTAAGATGTTTCCCGCCAGGATGCTCTCTATGGTGCACGAGTAAAAGTTCCTGAGCACCTTGGAGGGCAGTTGGAAGTCTCTCAAGCGTCTGAGGTGGTAGAGACGCTGACGGGCCTTTTTCACCACGGTGTTGATGTGACAGGACCATGACAGGTCCTGCGTGATGTGAACTCCGAGGTATTTGAAGCTGTCCACTCTCTCCACTGGGCACTCGTTGATGACGGGGGTCTGGTAGTTCCTCTCCTGCTTAGTGCTGAAGTCCACTATCAGCTCCTTTGTCTTACTGACGTTTAGAAGGAGGTTGTTCCTCTGGCACCAGTTCTCCAGATTCCTAATCTCCTTCAGGTAGGCCGTCTCGTTGTTATCAGAGATCAGGCCCACCACGACGGTGTCGTCAGCAAACTTGATGATGGTGGTGGAGCTGGTAGTGGCCACACAGTCATATGTGTACAAAGAGTACAGCAGGGGGCTCAGAACACACCCCTGGGGGGCTCCAGTGCTGAGAGTGGTGGAGGCTGAGACATGTCCGCCCATCCTTACTGCCTGTGGTCTGCCAGTTAGGAAGTTGGAGATCCACTGACACATAGATGAGCTGAGTCCCAGATGCTCCAGCTTGGTGGTGAGTGTGGAGGGAATTATGGTGTTAAATGCAGAGCTGTAGTCTATGAAGAGCATTTTAACATAATTCCCCCTTCTAGTGTCCAAGTGAGTGAGTGATGTGTGGAGGAGATGAGAGATGGCATCGTCTGTGGAACAATTGCCCTGGTAAACCTAAAGGCTTCAGGGAGCATTAATTGAGACAAGTGAAGCCTTTAGGTTTTTATTTCCAGTTCTTTTGTGACCCCCTGGATGAAACGTCGATGGGCTACGTCCACACGTGCACGGGTATTTTGCACCCAAATGCATATTTTTCTATGCGTTTGGGTCTTTCTAGACTTGTGATTGCTCACCATTTAGTTTATAGCGTTTACATGTGGACGGAGATATTTTTTCAAAACTGCACGGCTCAACAGGATTTTCTTTTTAAAACAATTCCGTTTTCAAAAATACCCGTGTACGTGTGGACGTAGCCTTGGAGTAATTTTAGTAGGTCGGTCAGTTCAAGTCCCAAAGTCACAAAGAAATGCCTTTGTAACCCTTTCCGGTAGTGATGTGCGATACCACTGATTTCCTTTCCGATCCGATAACAAGTAATATTCAGGGTGGTATCGACGATACTGATCCGATACTTTGTATAAAACTTATTTTATTTATTGTATAATAATGTAACGATGGTTAAGTGTTACTGGACAGTGACATGTTGGTTTTCTCTGCACACTGTTGTTGTTCCTTTAAGATTCATGTTTGGTTGGGCTGCAGGAAGTAGTGAGGGTGGTGTACAGGAAGGGGTGGGGGGACCTGGTAGTTCTGTGTGTGTGCCAGGCTGAAGAGAGGTGTAGTTCGAGAGCGCTTCCCCCTGAGTTAACAACCCGCTGGCTTATGTGCCGAATAAATGGACAAACTGAGACCCCAACCGTCTGGTTCTTGTGAACGTTACATTGGTGTCAGAAGTGAAGAAAGAAAAAAGAACCCCAGAACGCCCGAGACCCTGTTGCCGGCGACGCTTGCCGTTACGAGACGAGGATGTTGCCGGGCAGGATTAAGAAGGAGACGGAGGAGAGGGAGGTTCGTCCGCGCTCGCCCGCCCATGGAGTGAGGGAAACGGCGCTGCGGCTGTCTGCCGAGGCTGGATTTTCTCCAGGTTTGACTAGGCTCGGGAACTGTTCGCACAGCGGCCGCGATTCCGGCGGGAAGGAGTCGACCTCGCTTGGCGCGCCGTCACGTGATGTAAACAAACATGGCGGCGCCCAGCAAGCTGCAGCGAATATAAAAACGCCTAAGTTCAGCGGCAAGACGCCATGGGAAGTGTTTATCGCACAGTTCGAGCTGTTAGCTGTTGCAGCTGGCTGGTCTGAGGAACATAAAGCTCTCCAATTGGCTTTGTGCCTGTGTGAGGATGCAGCTGCATGCCTGCTGCTGCTGACCGAGGAGCAGAGGGGAGATTATAATGCTCTGGTCGGAGCACTTCAGAGGTGCTTCGGGCAGTATAACCAACCAGTGCTGCTGAGGTCGGAGTTCCACAACAGACGCAGATTGCCAGGTGAGCCCCTCCGCATTTTGGCCCATGAAGTCGAGTGCCTTTGCCGGAGGGCGTATGACAGCATGCCACCATCAGTGCAGGCGGAGTTAGCTCGGGACCAGTTCCTGCAGGCCCTGAGCCCTAAAGAGCTCCGCATGCAAACTCAGCTTGCTCGGCCGGCCACACTCAGTGCAGCCCTGGAGCTAGCGTTGGAGAGGGAGATGCTTGCAGGATCCTCTGGGGGCGCTGATGACGCACACGTGGTGAGGGCTGTGTCAGCACCTGTGGAACAGATGGAGACGCCAGCGGGCCTGTGCAGTTTGGTGCAGACAGCTTCGCTGCAGTCGCCTTCCCCTCGGGCTGGCCCACACCGCCGACCTCAGAGCTGCTGGGGATGTGGACAAGTCGGACACCTCATCAGGCAGTGCCCCAAGCTTGCAGCGGTTCAGGGAAACGCCCACGGGCCCGTGTAGGCGGGAGTACACGGGCCTGGGAGAACGACATCCCCACACCACCGCCACCTCCACCCGGTGCGGCCATCACTGTGGGCTGGACCCAGGTTGGCGGCTTTTGCCATGTTCCAGTGACGATTGCGGGGGTGTCCTGTACGGCCCTGCTGGACACGGGATCCAATGCAACGCTGGTCCGACCCGATATTGTCCCAACCGGAGCTGCTGTACAACCGACTAACGTGCAACTTAAGACTGTGACCGGTGATCTGGCCCCAATGAGAGGGAAGGGAGTGTTCCAGTTCAAGGTGGGGGACCTCGGTGTGTCTTATGCTGCCTGGGTGGCTGACGTGCAGGACGCCTGCATCCTTGGGCTGGATTTTTTACGAGCCATTGGTGGTGTACTGGACTTAGGCAAAGGCCTCCTCGTACTCCCTGATGGGAAGAAGGTGCCGCTTATTCCTCCCCCGGTCTGCACAGCATCTGCCGCGGCGTCCACCTCCACCGCAGAGACCCCTGCAGACCCGCCAGCAGAACAGCGAGCGGAGGAGGAGGAGAGGCTCTCAGCAGTGAGGAGTATCTGGTCAAAGAACTGTGAGGGGCTGACTCCACAGCAGCAAGAGAGTCTATGGCAGGTACTAAAAGAGTTTAGTGACATTTTTGCCCTGAAAGAAAGTGATGTTGGCTTGACACACTTGGTAGAGCACGTCATTGAGACCGGGGATGCCCAGCCTATTAAAGTGCGCCCCCGCCGCCTGCCCCTGGCTCATCAGGAGGCTGCAGACAGGGAGCTGTGTGAAATGATGAAGGCGGGCATCATAGAACCATCTGATAGCCCGTGGGCCTCCGCGGTGGTGATGGTGCCTAAGAAAAAAAGTCCTAGGATGCGTTTCTGTGTGGACTACAGACCACTCAACAAAGTGACTAAGAAAGACTCTTACCCCCTTCCCAGGATTGATGAGTCCCTCGACTTAGTAGCCGGGTCCTCCTGGTTTTCCACCCTGGACCTGCGGAGTGGCTACTGGCAGGTGCCACTGTCCCCGGAATCCAGACCGAAGACAGCCTTCTGCACTAACAGGGGACTATGGCAGTTCAAAGTCCTGAGTTTTGGCCTTTGCAACGCTCCTGCGACCTTCGAGAGGCTCATGGACAGTGTGCTGGCTGGCGTCCCACGGCAACGGTGTCTGGTTTACCTGGATGATCTTCTAGTGCACGGGAGCTCCTTTGATGCTGCCCTGGATGCCCTGAGACAAGTGTTGGAGAGGGTGGCGGCTGCAGGCCTGAAGCTGCATCCCGACAAGTGCCACTTCATGAGGAGGGAGGTGGAGTTTCTGGGCCACAAGCTGGGTCGTGAGGGCATCAGCACTTTGGAGGAAAAAATTCACACCATTACCGAGTGGCCCACACCAGCAGACCAGAAACAGCTCAAAAGCTTCCTAGGACTGGCGTCTTATTACAGGAGGTTTGTGAAGGGCTTTTCCTCCATAGCCGCACCACTCTTCCACCTGCTGCAGAAGAACCGTGACTTCATCTGGACCCAGGACTGTCAGCAGGCGTTCGACACCCTCCGCAGATCGCTGACAGAGTCCCCAGTCCTTGCCCCCCCTGACCCCGCCCTGCCTTTTGTCCTGGACACTGACGCAAGTAATGTGGGGCTGGGAGCGGTGTTGTCGCAGGTTGGACCGGAAGGGGAGAAGGTGGTGGCGTACTTCAGCCGGGTCCTGAACAGGAGCGAGCGGCGCTACTGTGTCACACGACGAGAGCTGTTGGCTGTGGTGGCGGGGGTGAGACACTTTAAATACTACCTGTGCGGCACAGCATTTGTTGTCAGAACTGATCATGCTGCCCTTCAGTGGCTGATGTCTTTCAGGGAGCCAGAGGGACAGGTGGCTCGCTGGCTGGAGGAGCTCCAAGCCTTCAATTTCACCGTGGAGCACAGAGCAGGGACGCACCATTCTAACGCAGACGCCCTCTCTCGCCGCCCATGTGCTGCAGCTGGCTGCCGTTACTGTGAGAAGCGAGAGGAAATAGAGCGGGAACTCATGACAATAGATGGAGCAGCACAGCTCGCCTGCAGGGTTCTTCTGGTGGTGGATGCAGCGGAGTGGAGGGCACGGCAGGAACAAGACACAGACCTGCTGCCGGTCCTGCAGTGGCTGGAGAAGGGGGAGCAACCCCTTTGGGATGAGGTCACTGGGTTTTCCATCTGTACCAGGGGGCTGTGGGCCAAGTTTGCAGCTCTCAGGCTGAAGGAGGGGGTGTTGGAGCGTGCCTGGAAGGATCCTGCCACGGGGGAGGAGAGGTGGCAGGTTGTGGTGCCAAGGTCGCTGAGGTCAGCTGTGCTGGGAGCCTGCCATGGGAGCACTGGCTCTGGCCACTTTGGGGTCTCCAAGACTCTTCGCCGCCTCCGCCAGGGCTATTACTGGGGTCAACAGCGGAGGGATGTGGAGGACTTTTGCCGCAGCTGTGATGCATGTTCCTCACACAAAGGGCCACAGGACCAGTCCCGGGCTCAGCTTCAGCAGCAACCAGCAGGAGCTCCAATGGAGCGAGTAGCTGTGGACGTCATGGGCCCATTTCCTCGCACAGACAGAGGAAACCGCTATGTTCTTGTGGCCATGGACTATTTTACCAAGTGGCCGGAAGCATACGCCATCCCAGATCAGGAGGCTGAGACTGTCGCTGATGTATTAGTGGAGGGGATGTTCAGCCGCTTTGGGACAGCAGAGACCCTCCACAGTGACCAGGGGCGTAACTTTGAGTCCAAGGTATTTGCTGCCATGTGTGAACGCCTTGGGATTAAGAAGACCCGCACCACCCCACTTCACCCCCAAAGCGATGGGCTGGTGGAAAGGTTTAACAAGACGCTGGCCCAGCAGCTAGCCATCCTTACCTCAGAACACCAACAGGACTGGGATTACCATCTTCCCCTTACCCTCATGGCCTACAGGTCGGCAGTGCAGGACTCCACCCAATGTACACCTGCCCTGCTCATGTTAGGGAGAGAGCTGAGAACTCCTGCAGAGTTGGCTTTTGGGAAACCCCCGGACGCGCCAGAGGCACCACCGGGCCGGGACTACGCAAGGAAGCTGCAGGACCGGCTGGATTCTGCACATTCCTACGCCCGAGAGCAGCTGGCGAAGGCAGGCCTGCGCCAAAAGAGGAATTACGACATCACCACTAAAGGGAGGCACTTCCGTGCTGGGGAGCTGGTGTGGGTCTACAGCCCAAAGAGGAAGAAGGGACGGTGTCCTAAACTGGATAGCAGCTGGGTGGGGCCTTGCAGCGTCCTAGAGCGAGTGGGGGAGGTTGTTTACAGGGTGCAGTTGCCTCCTAGGGGGAGGATAGTAGCGCTGCACAGAGACCGGATGGCCCCCTACAGAGGACAGTCCCTCCCCTCCTTTCCAGAGGGACGTGTACAGAGCGTCCATGACCCTGCTCAGAGGGGCCCCCGACCGGGGCTGCGTTCCCCCCCCTCGGACTCTTCACCCCAAAGCCCCGAAGCTCCGCGTCCTCCTCAGGGGCTCAGGAGGTCAAGGAGGGAACGTAGGCTACCGCCCCGCCTCAGAGACTGTGTCGTTCCCTCGGGGACGAGGAACTTATTGCTGGGGGGGCAGTGTAACGATGGTTAAGTGTTACTGGACAGTGACATGTTGGTTTTCTCTGCACACTGTTGTTGTTCCTTTAAGATTCATGTTTGGTTGGGCTGCAGGAAGTAGTGAGGGTGGTGTACAGGAAGGGGTGGGGGGACCTGGTAGTTCTGTGTGTGTGCCAGGCTGAAGAGAGGTGTAGTTCGAGAGCGCTTCCCCCTGAGTTAACAACCCGCTGGCTTATGTGCCGAATAAACGGACAAGCTGAGACCCCAACCGTCTGGTTCTTGTGAACGTTACAATAATAATAGCGTCATAATGATTACAGGACATCAGATTACTTGTTCTTATCACTTAATAATGCAGGGTTCATCATATAGAAATAAAAAACTGAAGTTGTGCGCTATTTGAACACCTTGCCTGCCTGCAGCACTAAAGGACTCCGTGAGAGACGTCTGTCTCGCCCTAGCAGCACCTGTCCCTCTCCCACTCTTCAGTTCGCCTCAACATACGCTCGTCATATTCTGTGATATGATTTACTCTGAGGTGTTTGACACGGTTAGTGATGTTGCCACAACCATACATGCCAACCCTCCCGATTTTTCCAGGAGAATCCCGAATTTCAGTCCCCCTCCCGAAAATCTCCCGGAGCCACCATTCTCCCGAATTTCTCCCGATTTTCCACCCGGGCAACAGAATTGAAAAACCATATCGCAGAATTCATAGCGCGGCCCAGCCAATTCCAGTTTCCAACAATGACGGCAGCTACTTAGTTTTAATATTACTCTTTTTTCTCTTTCTGGGTCGCAAAAAAACTTTTAACATATTTTCAGGTGAGCATGTAGCTGTGTAAACTTCAAATATCTGAGCCGACCGACACATCGTCTTCAAACCCCCGCGGCCTTTCACTACTCGGGTTAAACATGATATATAAGTCACTTTGATAACTTAAATATGTTATTGTTTGGCTTTTTCAGTGTTTTATTTGTTCGTGAGTAAATCGGTTTGGCTGAGATTAAAGTTATTAGATTAGATTAAATTAAATTTAACTTTATTAATCCCTCGGGAGGGGTCCTCCGGGGTTTTCACACAGCTGAATAAACGTTAAACAAAAAACTAATTAAACAAAGTGTGAGACGGTCGAGAGTTTACGTCAGCGCCTGGTTATATTTTAGATAGCAAGGAGCAGACGGCAGAGTTTCACTCCACCGAGGGAGCTCGTGATGTACTACCCGGCTTTCTTTAGACCACGAAGGCCGGGTCCTCAGGTGGAAGCAGCCTCTGAATTTGGACACCCCCGCTGTTTCCGGGCCGGCCAATAATAACGGTGACATTTAACGTATTTTATCCGATAAATAAACCCTGTAAAATGCATTCATCCCCCCTCAACAGCCCTTTTGAATGTCTCCCTAGTATGGCCACAACACCTCACTCTTGGAGCACTTTTTTGCCACTTTTATCGCAAACCACGTCTCAGCTGTTTGTGGAGGTAAAATAAGTCCACACATGACTCCAATTACACTCAGCCATTGTTGTGAGTGGTGATGTGCGGATCGATCCTGAAATATCGATTCCTCCGATACCAGTCATTTATGTTCTAGAATTGATTCTCATATAAAATATCACTATTTTAGTAATTTAGGGTAAATATGTAGTTCATCATTAACAGGAACAGTGGAAAGAAACTATATCATTCGGATCGTTTACATTCAAAGGAACTACTTCCTCTTCCGCCTTTCATAGTCATGTGCGAAATACGGCTGTATAAATGTCTCGCAGCCCCTTGGCGTTTTTTTAAATCCTGCATATTATTAAAAGGTGGTGATGGCGAATAAATAGTCCATCAAAAGCTTTGTGGGTCAGTCCATCTCAGCCCAGGATCAACTTTATTGCTGGCTTATTGTTAATATCAGGTAACAACAACAAATTTTCATTTCCTACTTTATTGTTCATACTTTTTCTAAAGTAGATTTTCCTCTGTGACTTGTGTCTTTGATTTAAAAAATAATGGTAAGCATCACTGTTTTTATTTTCAGAATTACTAATTAAGATTTTATTTTCATTAAAATTTCTTTCTTTGACAAAATAAAAATAATAATAAATACGTGTGTGTGTTTAAAATGGATTAAAAATGTAATGCGTCTGAGAATTTATTACCACACGACTCTTCTTCAGCTGATTTCACACATAGAGACAAGAAAACTGCATTGTTATAGTTCACTTCAGTTATTATGTTACTGTTTTCTGTCATCAGATCTTGGGTTAATTTTAAAAAATTTGTAACTGGTAGGGTTAATAAAAGAAGCTACTGCTGTACATGATTAATGGTAAAAAGCAATAAATCTAAAGGCATGCTATATATATATTAGCACTTTGAAAATCTTACTGATCATGCAAAGCTCAAACCACATCGAATCATACATTCATCCACTTTAAGCAATATGATCTATCCCCAAATGCACAGCCAGTTTACAATCACCCGTTAACCTAACATGCATGTGTTTGGACTGTGAGAGAAAGGACCTTGTTGCTCTGAGGGAAGATTAACTCATTTATTACTGTGGCAGATGATGGTGATGATGACCAGCCCCTGTCCTAAAACCACTGCACTGTATTTATCAGTTGGCCTGTTTCAAAATTACAAGTAAATTATACTTTATGTTAGAGAAAAAAAATACAGTCCTTGTCATGCATTCACGTTTTCTAATTGTTTATACAAGACACCCATCCTGGATCATATCAATATTCATTTAGGTTTGAATGATCCAAATGCACCACATTGTGACAATAACCATAGCATAGCAGCTGATGATCAGTAGATAGATACGAAACAGCAGGAAGTCAAGGACATATCCTACATGGCACCACTGGTCCAACAGCTGGCTTTCCTTCTGCAGAGAGACGAGGTGGGCACGAAGTTCAGCAAGGTACTGACAGATCTGTTGCAGTTCAGGCAGAGCAGATGTACCTGGCAGAAAAGTGGAGATTAAAAAGTCAAATAAAGAGCACTCCATAATATATTTAACACCACAGATATCTTTTAATTTAATACAGAATAGAACATTTGCCCATGTAACCTTTTTGTATCTGAGTGAACCAAGTGATGCCTGCCAGTATGTTTTCTCAAATACTTTTAAGGTCACAAGATTTTTCAGCACCAATTGGCCATTGGCAGTAATGACAGAGTATTATGTAGGTTGGCTACCGTTACTAACTGGGTGCTGGTCAGGTGCCCGGCTGGCTGGTTGAATGATCCAAGGACCAGAACTGCCATTGGAGTTTCCAGGTTTATCCTTCTGTGGTGTAGAAGGCGGCTGGATATCTTCTGGCCAGCGGTAGCAGATGAGGTTTGCTATATGTTTGAGCACAACAATCCTAACCCACTTTGGAACCTCCCGATATTTCAAGGAGTTATGGTGGAGGACATTTGTAATGATGACTGTTTCCAGTAGACTGATAACCATGAGGGCAAGACACACTGAGAAATAGATACCTAGATTGAAGAATCAAAGGACAAACATTAAAGTAGTCATACATTTAACTTTTAAGATGTTGGCCGAGTTGTTTATCAGCACTTTTAACAGGCAGCTAAATTTGGGGCCTATAAGCCTTCCAACCATTTTCTTCTACTTATCTATAAGGTGGTTTATAACAGTATGCACCTATGATGGGAGTGCCATTTGCTGTACTTGGCAGCAGGTCGTTCATGATGAGCAGGAAGACTGTGTAGCCCAGGATGAGGGTCATTTTGAAGGAGGCACGGTCGACGCTATGGGGAGGCAGGTAGAAGGACAGGATGTCAATGAGCATGAGGAAAGAGCTTGGGATCAGAAGGTTGACCACGTAGAGCACTGGGCGCCGCTTTACGACCACCTAGTGAACAAGAAAGCACATGCAGTTTAGATGCATCTTCACAGGGTGTGACTTCTGTATTCAGAAAAGTGAGTTTTTAATTTTGCATTCGCTTTCTGTTGGTTCTTTTTTAGTTTCTATAAACTGATAGATACTGAATTAGTAAATGCTAAATTCTAAAATCTGTTCACCGACTCCTGTTTGGGGATGAGAATGTACAAAACCATCTGCCTGTTGCAGTTCAAAAAGTTTGTATAGGAGAAGTAAGAAAGGAAACAGTTAGCTAAAAATCACTTTAAAGGTCTACAGTGATGCAGTGGCTTGCAGATAATCTGTGGTCAAGCAGTAAAGCCTTTTGGATGGTTTTAAAAACAACTTCTGACCTTAATAATAAGAGACTCAGCTACATGTCACACTCTGTGTTGAGCTAAACTATACCTGCTGGCTTACATTGTATATTTGCCATACAGACACTAGTGGTAAATAGCATTAATAAGTAAGCATCAGTCCCATTGTTGCTGTGCTGTGGAGTCTCTGATGCCCAAATTAGTTTCAGTCTGTTATATTTGTTTTATTTAAAAGTAGGAAATTCAGTGAAAGTGTGGCTCTCTGACCCAGAAGGTGATGATGTCCCATTCGTCGATTCCAAATTTAAGTATGGAGGTCTTTCCCAGTATGTCCACCAGCTCCCACTCTCCACTTGCTTCCAGGTATCGTTTTGAGTTTAGAGACATCTCCTTAAAAGGCAGAGCTGGACTGACCCTCACATCCCGTACTATGTAAGACAACCACAGCAACACAATACACTGTTAGGTATACATACAAAAGTAATTTTGTAATTTGCACACAATGTATGATAGTTGTGTGATTGAAATGAAGATGTTTGGCTTTCATTTAAGCGGTTTAATAAAGGTATTCAATTAACCCTTTAGGAAATACAGACATTTTCAAACATAGTCCTTCAAATTAATTGGAGTCAGTCTCATAGCAGTTACCTAATCTCAACCCAAACAAACATGTTTTTTATTTATTTATTACAACCCAAAAAGACCCAAAAACAAACAGCAACTGAAGGTGGCTTCAGTAAAACCCTAGCAGGGAGGAAAGGGAGGAAACAGTATTTGGTTAGATGGCTTCTGCACTTCAGGCAGTCAGAGAATTTGTATCCCAGTATTAAAAACAATTATTATGTTTAAAATTATGTTACTTTGTTCCATTAATATTATTTAGCCACTGAAGATGTGAACTATGTGTAAAATTGGCTGTAATTCCTAAAACGGCTGATGCAATTTTTTTGTTAAACCCTCTGAATTAAAGCTGAAAGCAGCCCATTCTTACTGGTGTGCATGTAAGAGCCAAATGTAAATGTGCAGTTCTGCACATCAAAAGGAAAACTGAAGATCTCCAGATTGCAGGATGAGACGAGCCGCAGCATCCTGTCCCAGCGGATGTGACCCGTGTGGTTAACGTAGACGTAAGGACATGCCTGGGAGACGTCGTCATCCACACTGGCAGGGGGAGGTGGGGAAATTAGGAAATAGTATAATATTGAACAAAAACAATGACAGAAAAGAGAGATCGTATTTGTATCAGTCCCACTGTGGATACATATGTATGAGACAGTGTAAAGTAAAAATAGAACTAAATACAAGTACAGTCATTATTTATAACTCCATAGTTTTATAAGTGCCCCTGTAAGTAATTACAGTAATCAAGTACACACAATACTAGGACCATAAGAGGTCTGTATCCATCCTTATTACACCTGTGGTTCCTCCACTGTGACAAGCTAAAATGTCTGCATGAAAAGGTCGATAATGTACCTGCAGATGACATCTTAGAATATCGACATGGTTTGTATTTTGTAACTGGACTTCAGGATCTTTGGCTGATTCCAAGCCTGTTCACAAAAATATCTTTTTCAGATCTGTATCAGCATTTCATGCTTATCACTCTGTACTTATGGCAACTATGCATGTGTGGTTTTGTGCTTAAAGGTTCATTTTGCTGAGCTGATTAAATGTATAAATGTTATTATTTAAAAAAATGTTTTATTTGAAGTGCTTACAACTCATAAACAATGATGTCCGGAGACCAGAGCTCCTTCACAGGTAGAGAAATCTTCGTGACACCATCACACTCCTTGGGGTCCCAGACCAGGAACTCATTGTGCCAGTACTGCCACAGAAGTAATGCATTCATTTTAAACCTCCAGTGTAACATTTAAATATGTGAGCAGCTTTTTACAGTGTCCATGGTTATACTTACTATAAGTTTGACATTTATTGAGTACTTACCAGTCTCAGCCACAAGAAAGTAGTGAGCATCTGAGTTTTCTCATTCTGAAATACAGTGAATATGAGTAAACCTGTTGTTGACTGGTACCACTCAATTCGAGTTAAAACAGCATTAAATAAGAATAGGTATGATAATAATATGGGGTTTTAGAGAAATTCCTTAAGAAGTCTTGGTGCATTTCTTAAAGTGGTAATAAGGAAACTCACCACACCGAGGACAGCATACAAAGTGAAGGAGATGTTGGCTATGGTGGGATTGCTGAGGTTCACGGCTGGCCTGAAGGGTTGGAGGTCAAAGACAGCCTGCAAGGACTCGTGTGTTGGGCCACTGTGGCCATTTTTACAAGACAGTATACTGTAACATACAGACACTGACCACAGAGAAAATGTATTTCATAAAAACAACAAAACACAAAGAATAAACTTTGCTTTTGAGTTTTTGCCTTTATGGATTTTTACCTATAGTGTCAGTTTAGATGGGGTGACCAAGAGGGTCACCTCAAGGCACTTTATATTGTAAGATAAAACCCCTAAAATAATGACCCCCTTGGAGCAAGCACAATAAATTGAAATCTATTAATTACTGTATTTTTCTGACCATAAGGCACACGGATTATAAGGCGCACTGTCGATGAACGGGTCTGTGTTTTTATACATAAGGCGCACCGAATTATAAGGCGCTTGTTAAGCAAAACAAGCATTAGCATTCATCCTCCAGCTTCACTGTTTATGCTATGCTATGCTAATATAGCTGTGCTGCTAGCGATCACGGAGCACATCATTATATACCAGCTGGCCCAGGGGTGTCAAACTCAAATACACAGTGGGCCAAAATTCAAAACTGGAACAAAGTCGCAGGCTAACGTTAATATTTATTGAAATATATTTATTCCTCCAGATATAAGAATGAATCTTTTCTTATGGACTCAAAAACGTTTTGCTGAAAAACTGAATATGGAACAAGCAAAGCTTAATACTAAACTGTGGTGGACCACTGGAGGGCTCCACTCACACCCAGTTCTCAGGAAGTGTTGTTGCTGTGTTTTGGAGGGAAAGTGTTCAGTTCTGTGGTGATGAGTAATAAACGAGCAGTGTTTATCGAGAGCTCTCGTGTTGTCTGTGTTTACCTCCACATTGGTGACCCCTGACTCGAACATGCTGCAGTCCGATGGTGGCGCCGACTCCGCTCTGGATGCATCAGCAGCCGCCAGCTCTCTGCCTCCGGCTGCAGCTACGTTTGCTGTGGCGCTCGAGCTGCCGGACTTTTGGCTTCACGATCCCCCGTCGTGGTTCGTGCACGTGGAGGCTCAGTTTGCCCTTCGTGGCATCTCGGCTGACGACACGAAATATCACCATGTGGTGGCTTCTCTCGACCCGCTAGCCACCCGTCGTGCGTTGACTCTCCTCCGGGACCCACCCACCCGAGGGAAGTACGCTGCCCTTAAGGAGCTGCTTCTTCGGCGCTATGCCCTCACCGACGCAGAGCGAGCCGAGAAGCTCCTCTCCCTCTCAGGCCTAGGTGGCGGTACGGCTCTCGAACTGATGGAGCACATGCTATCCTTTCTCGGACCGGACGACGGGGGATTCCTCTTCGCCCACATCTTCCTCCAACAGCTGCCGGCGGCCGTGAGAGCCGGCCTCGCCAACTCTCCGCTTCTGGGCACGAAGGATTATCGCTCCCTGGCTGAGGATGCGGATCGTATTCTCCTGGCTACCTGCACTTTCCACGATCACGACCTAGTTCCAGCCTCGCCGGCGGCGCCTTCCACTTCCCCGCTGACCTGCCACGACGTACCCGATCCTTCGCTGACGGCAAAGATCGCGGCACAGCGACACCACGGACGGGACCTCTGTTTCTACCATCAGCGTTTTGGCGCCGGAGCGCGCCGCTGCCTGCCGCCTTGCGCTTTTCCGACCCTGGGACATGGACCCCGCCAGCACGCTGTAGCGGCCGCGACCGCTGGCGACAAAGAAAAACTGCTCTTCATAGAAGACTCGCGCTCTGGGAGACGTTTCCTGGTCGACTCTGGCTCCCAGAAGAGCCTCCTTCCCCCGTCCGGAGCCGACAGTTTAGCAGCAGGCTGCGGACCGCAGCTTATTGCGGCTAATGGCTCTCCCATCGCAACGTTCGGGGAAAGGTCCGTGACTGTTTGTTTTCATGGTCGGGATTTCCAATGGACCTTTGTTGTTGCCGCTAGCTCTGTACCTATTTTGGGCGCTGATTTTCTTTGTGCCCACGGACTGCTGGTCGATGTCGCTAACAGACGCTTAATCGATGCACTGTCTTTTTCTTCAATACCCTGTTTCACTCGCGCCATCGAGCCCCTGAATCGGGCTAATTTAGTGACTTCAGGGAATGTTTTTCAGCGTTTGCTCTTGGAGTTCCCTTCACTGACTGTTCCTAATTTCTCGAACACGGCAACGAAGCACGGGGTTGAACATTATATTCCGACGGTCGGTTCCCCGGTGTTCGCACGCGCGCGAGTTTGCCGCAATGGAGCGCCTCGGCATAGTGCAGCGCTCGAATAGTGCCTGGGCTTCTCCGCTACACATGGTGCCCAAGTCAGACGGTCGGTGGCGGCCGTGTGGGGATTTTCGCCGTTTGAATAATGTCACGGAGAATGACCGTTACCCCATTCACCACATCCAGGATTTTTCCGCCCACCTCGCCAGCACCTCGATTTTTTTCTAAAATTGACTTGGTGCGGGGGTATCACCAGGTTCCCGTGCGCGCCGAAGACGTCCCCAGAACTGCCGTTATTACCCCTTTCGGCCTGTTTGAATTTTTGCGCATGCCGTTCGGCCTGAAAGGCGCCGCCCAGACTTTTCAGCGGTTGATGGACTCTGTTTTGCGCGGGCTGCCTTTCGTCTTCGTGTACCTTGACGATATATTGGTGGCCAGCTGCTCTGAGAGTCAGCACGCGTCCCATCTGCATCAGGTTTTCCAGCGCTTGGCGGCACACGGCCTGATCGTCAACCCCTCCAAGTGCCAGTTCGGCTTGCCGGTTCTGGATTTCTTGGGCCGCCGCATTTCCGCTGACGGTGTGGTTCCGTTGCCAGACAAGGTCCGGGCCGTTTCGGCTTTTCCGCGTCCTGCGTCAGTTAAAGCGCTGCAGGAGTTCTTGGGGATGGTCAATTTCTACAACCGCTTTCTCCCCAGAGCTGCGCACCTGCTGCAGCCTCTCTATGCTGCCTTGAAGGGTAAAACAGCTAAGGACCCGATTGATTGGCTCCCTGAACGCATCCAGGCATTTTCTGGGGCCAAGACCGCACTGGCAAACGCCGCCCTGCTGGCCCACCCGTTTCCGTCGGTGGAGATTGCGTTGACCTCCGACGCGTCGGACGTGGCAGTGGGCGCAGTGTTAGAACAGCGGGTCTCTGGTGTCTGGCAACCGCTCGCTTTTTTTAGTCGCACGCTTAGAGACAGTGAGCGCAAATATAGCGTTTTTGACAGGGAGTTGCTGGCCCTACACCTCGCCACACGGCATTTTCGTTTTTTTCTCGAGGGTCGGAGCTTCACCGCGTACGTCGATCATAAACCTTTGACATTCGCGATGTCCAAGGTCTCTGATCCATGGAGCGGGCGCCAGCAGCGCCAGTTGGCAGCCATTTCCGAGTTCACAACGGACATTCAGCACGTGGCTGGTAAGTCCAACTGCGTGGCTGACTGTCTATCCCACGTGCTGGTTTCTCCTGTTTATGTTGGCATAGACTTTGAGGCTATGGCCGCTGACCAACAGGCCGACCCGGACGTCCTTTCCCTTCGGTCTGCGCAAACGGGCCTTGTACTGGAGGACAGACCCGTGTGGAACGGCGGGCCTAGCCTGCTTTGCGATGTTTCCACCAGCCGTCCACGCCCTGTAGTTCCCCTTTCGTGGCGTCGTCGCGTTTTCGACTCCGTACACGCCCTCTCTCATCCAGGCGTCCGGGCCTCGGTCAAGCTGGTCAGCTCTAGGTTCGTTTGGCCGGGCCTTCGTAAATCGGTGAAAGACTGGGCAGCCGCGTGTATCCCATGCCAACGCACTAAGATCCATAGGCACACACAGGCGCCCCTCGAATCCTTCCGCGTTCCAGGGAGGCGTTTTGATCATGTGCATGTGGATCTGGTTGGTCCTCTGCCGCAGTCACAAGGTTTCACGCACCTTTTGACTGTAGTGGACCGCACAACCCGCTGGCCTGAGGCAGTGCCTCTGGCCTCCACTACAGCAGCAGCAGTGGCCAGGGCATTTTTGTCAACGTGGGTTTCGCGTTTCGGTCCCCCCGCCGACATTACCTCAGACAGGGGCCCCCAGTTCGTTTCCGAGTTTTGGTCTGCCATGGCTGACGGCCTGGGGGTCAAGGTCCACCGCACCACTGAGTACCACCCGCAGGCCAACGGGATGTGCGAACGTTTCCACCGGTCGCTTAAGGCCGCGTTCCGTGCTTCTCTCACAGATGGCAACTGGGTTGACCGTCTTCCATGGGTTTTACTGGGGTTGCGCTGCGCGGTTAAAGAAGACCTTGGGGTTTCCCCGGCTGAACTTGTCCTTGGTCAGCCCCTCCGGGTCCCCGGGGAATTCTTGCCTGAGAGCCCACCCCCGTGCTTCGCTCCCTCTGTGCTGTCTCTCCGTGCCCCAAGAGACTCGTTTTCTCTTCCTGGCCCAGTGCACCATTGTGTGCCTGACACCTTTGTTCCGAGGTCGTTGGACTCTTCGCAGTTTGTTTTTGTCAGGCATGACGCTCATAGGCCTCCGCTGCGTCCACTGTATGACGGCCCCTTTCGGGTTATTCAACCGGGCCGGAAGCATTTCCTTTTGGATTTTGGGGGTCGGCAGGAGGCTGTTTCTATTGACAGACTTAAACCAGCACATGTGCTTCTGGATGACCAAGTGGTGCCGGCTCAGGCCCCCCGCCGTGGCCGCCCGCCTTCCACTGGACTGGACAACCCTGCTTCTTCCTCTGGGAGTGCCCCCCACCTGGCGGGGCCCGAGCTATCTTCAGTTTTTCCTGACCGTCCGTGCCAGCCTGGCCCTCAGGCTCGTTTCCCCTCCGCCAGCTCTCCACCTCCCCGGTTCAGCCGTTCTGGACGTTTAATTAAAGCAAGGGTTCTGGACTAGGGGATGACCCTACTGGGTGTTCGGGGGGGGGGGGGGGGCATGTGTGGTGGACCACTGGAGGGCTCCACTCACACCCAGTTCTCAGGAAGTGTTGTTGCTGTGTTTTGGAGGGAAAGTGTTCAGTTCTGTGGTGATGAGTAATAAATGAGCAGTGTTTATCGAGAGCTCTCGTGTCGTCTGTGTTTACCTCCACAAAACAATATATATATATTAGCTGTATAATACCAGTAGGCCAGCTCTAATAGTAATTTGGTATGGCTTCGCGGGCCAAATGTAATTAGGTTGCGGGCCAAATTTGGCCTGCGGGCCAGAGTTTGACACCTATGAGCTAGCCCAACTTCAGTAACCCTACAAACGTCACTGCTGTTTAGTTTTCTGTCTTCATTTATGTTGGAAGTGATAGCAGAGCTGTATGTTTGAATTGTTTCAGAAATCTCTCAGTCAGAACATGCTATATCATATTTAGGTGGAAACTAGCGAGCTAACTTACGGCTAACTTCTATCTCTGTTAAATTTAATAAATCCTATTTTCATGGATGCCTGGATGTTAAACGTAATTGTTACATCTGGTAAAGCAGCAACGCTGATCATTTTATTAAAGATGAAAGAATTTAGACAGTTTTTACCTCTCATTGATGCCGCAGTGTTGATTTGACTTTGGGACCCGAGGCGGATGGATTGTTGGACCCAGATTACTCCGCGAGGCTCCTGACTACGGTAGCCATAATGCTCCAACAATCCATCAGCAGTGCGGCTTCATAGCTTACAAAAGTCGTACTAAAACATTTTTGACAGTTTTTTGAACGCTGTGCCACATAAAATCGGTTCCAGGTCAGTAAGCACAACCAGAATTCATACATAAAGCACACCGGCGCACTGTCGTTTTTTGAGAAAATTAAAGGATTTTAAGTGTGCTTATAGTGTGAAAAATACAGTAGATATGATTCAGAAAGGTCATTGGAGAGAATTGTACTAAACAAATATCAGTAGTAGTGCAAGTAGCTGTACATAATATTAGCTGTGAGATGGCGATGACTAATTTATTCTCTGATGGTTTAAATGTATTTTGTGAAAATATTCATTTAGTCATTAGTTGTTTCGATTAAAGAAAAACTTGATTCAGCAGCTCTGACTGTTTGTCAGCTTGGTTACAGTGTTGAAAAGAAACCTTATGATTCTATTCTCTTTTTTCAGCAATGAACAATAAGTGCCCTAGCTTCACCGAGGAGTTTTTAATTTTTGGTTTTTAAAGCGCAACAAACTTTTTTCTTAAACTAAATAAGCGTCTTCTAAATTAGTGAGATGACTTTTCCTCTCCAGTTTACAGCTTATCTGCTTTCAGGTGTGTGTTTATGAGTTACACTAGGCACTTCTGATTGTAGACTTTATGATGGATTTTTATAGGCGTATTTCATACATAAGACATAATAATGTGTATGTACAAAATGTTACTTAGTTCTATCATTTTCAATCAGCCAGATTTGTTTTGATTCTTAACTGAATATTTTAAAATGTATGTACTAACACTGTATGATAATTCTTCATATTTAAACAATAAGAACAAGAGTCTAATGTCCTGTATTCATTATAAACGTATAGTTTGAAATACTCTCATTTTTAATCCAAACACATCAAGTTTTTGCTCAAAGTATCGGTATTGGATCAGTATTGCTGCCTGAATTTTACTGTATTATCAGATCAGAAAGGAAATCAGTGGTATTGCACATAAGATAAAGGGGGGGGGGGGGGGGGGGGGGATGATTGAACTTATTTATAGCACTTTTAGAAAGAGATCTGCTGTAATCAAATGTTATTCATCAAATGTCAAATCAAATGTTATTCATTAAAAGCCATTAAACAATAACGACAGTTGCCAACTAGAAGATGAAATAACAAAAAATATTTATAGCAGTAAAAAAAACAAACGTCTTTGCAGTACTTATACTTAGAAAGTGTGATTCTAGCATACCACAGTGACATAAACTAAATGTACAAAAGGGAAAAGAAACAAATATATTTGCACAGTAAGACTGATTTTAACCTGAACCTGACAGATAAAACCTTTACATTAGTAATAATTAAAATAATAACAGTCATGCTTATCATTATTATTAAAAACATTTGTTGCAGATGAAAACCTGCTTAGGTTTAGAAAATAAAGTATGAACACTTAAGTAGGAAATAGAGGTGTTATCATTACCTGACATTAAGAGTAATCCTGTGATGAAGTTGATTCTCTGCTGAGACGGGCTCATGCTGAAAGCTTTTGATAGACTAAACTTTCTCCACCACCACCTTTTAATAATGTGCAGTGAAAAGCTCCTCCTGATAACACACACACACACACATACTTGTTTTTGTCTCTTAAAGAAATATTGTAATGATGAACCTCTGGAGATTTAGTGCCTCCTTAACCACAGCCACTACCTGCCTTACCCCGAACAAAACAGCAATCTTAAGACTAATAAACACTCTATTGTTTAAATCATCAATGTTTTATACACATTTTATAAGTGTCTCACAAATAACAGATTTCACTAAAAAAGAACAACAAAAATAATAAACAAAACAATATATGTGCTAGAACTCTGTTGTGCATACCTGTCAAACTTTCAGGACCCTTTAACACGTTTTTTTGTGTTATTATCTCTTTTATTGGGACAGCTGTTGAACATAACAGTAGTTTGCCTTTTTACACTTTCTTTGCTGTCACATTTTAACTTGTAATTGAAAAATAAAGAAGACAGAAAAAGAAGAGAAAAGAAAAGAAGAAGAGAAAAAAAAAACTAGGGTTAGGAGGCAGCAGGGCAGGTAGGTTTACGTAGTACTCAGGGTTGTAACATCATATACAAAATCACACCTCATATGCTTAACATAGTCTGTCCATTTAGACCATATTCCATAGAAGGTATCCCTCTGAAGTTTAAGAGAAAATGACACTTTTTCCATCGTATAGATCTCTTGTACAGAATGTATCCAGTCTTCTATCGTTGGTGGTTCAGGCTTAAGCCATCTTCTCGTAAGAGGCTTTTTACTTGCGGCCAGAAGGATATACAGGAGTCTTCTGTCATTGGAATTCAGTTTATCCACTGGTGCATTGCACAAAAATATGGTCTCAAAAGTTGAAGGAAAAACAAATGAAAAAACATTTTGTAAATGATCATGGATTAGAGACCAATACTGGCGAATAACTTTACAGTCCCAAACCTTTAACATGTTTTATTATGCAAACAGTCACAATGGCAGATTATTTCAGTCTGTTTGAGGTCACTGAGGCCTCGTGAATAGATTAAAAAACAAACACACAAACCAAAAATCACCAACAAAAATAGCAGTAAATAGAAAACTGTGGTCTATGCAATGCGTCACAAACACATACAGGGTAGCACAGAACTTGTTTTTCACACCTACAGTAACCGTTCACCCATTTTGTTTTTCAGCACCTCCACCTGTGGGAGCAGCAGTCTTTTCCGATACCTTTCGGTGTGTACTGTGCTAATGATCCACACAATTATTTTTGGATTTATGCTTTTTTGAAAACCTATGACAGACTCTGACCCTGATACATAGCTTAAAATAAAATGTATGATTCTTAAATTGTACATTTTGTCATAAACAAAGACAAGAACAAGGACCCAAGGTGCCAATCAAGAAAGACACCCCTACTTCAAAACTCACACCTTCAAGCTTGAATGAAGTTTGCATCTGTCCACGTGGACAAACCAAACGCTTTCTAGAGAACATTTTTATGGTCAGACAAGACAAAGATTGAACTATTTGGCCTCAATAACAAGCGGTGTGTTTGGAGTAAAGGTGAGACTTTGAAACCAAAGAACACTAAACTGTCAACCATGATAGTGGTAGCAAAATACTCTGGTGCTGTTATGCTACCAGTAGTACTTGTAGATAACACAAATGGACGGAATATTCAAACGGAAGACCACCTTCAAATTATTTAACTTTACTACAAATCAACATCTAGATGTTTGCAACACATTTCAATGTTCCCAAAGGATAATGAAAGCAAACACACATCAACACTGGTTTTGGAATGCATAAAGCAGACTAACATTAAGCTTCACCATCCAAGTCAGGAAACTAACCACTATCAAATCTGCCAAAAAGAGTAATCAATTATCTTGAATTATGCCCAACCCATATGGAAAAGAAATAGAAAAAACTTATAAAAGACTTGCATCAGATGTGGCCTACTTCATATAGTGAATCATATAAGACTTATATGATTTACTCATGAAAGTGGCCACTTTCATATATTGTTTTAGTAAGTATCCAAAACATACAAGTTTCATTTATATAATTTTTCTAGGGTTCTTATATCTGTTTTCACTCTTGTATGCTTTTCATACAAGTTTCATACAAGACAGATACAAACTTTATAAGATTTATATATATCTTTTCCATATGGGAAGGCTTGTTGATGGCTGCACAAAACCACACAAAAAGATATATAACCAAAAATTAGTGGGGGTGGCTATTTATATTCGACTGTGTGTGTATACTCTTAACCCTGTGTGGATTAGAGAAAATCCAAAATAATTCTAACTTGTTGTTTTTAAAAGTCATTAAAGATGTATGATGTAGAACTCTTGGAAGGCTCAAATTACCCCGATAATCAGGTTCATAATGAAATTATATATTAAACTTGGAGCTACTAGTCAGGCAAGTGTGAAATGAAACACAGAAAAGTAACATTTTGAATATTGTAAACACTTGCTAAATCAATAAATTCAGCATATTATAATCCTTTTTTTTAACCAGATGAACTCTGTAGGTGACTGATCTGTTGATTTCATCTGAAGCCAAACACAGTGGTTATAAAGCAGACAGAAGACAAGATTCATGACTAATAGATGGTCAACGACCAACCCAGTTCCTTCAACACGCTGTCCCCCAGGTGTGGTTGGATGGGTGTGAGGGTTTCTCTAGATGCGCATACTCTGCAGATCTGTTAATGAGAAGCTGTCTGTCTTCATGTTGCTAAATATAATGTACTGAGTGAACTGCAGTTAACTTTTCCAAATGGCATTGTATTTTTACTTTTTGTATTTAAATTGAATTTCTTTATAATTCCAAAGGATATTAATCAGTGGGACACCAGTAGTGGAATTTTAAATGCTGTTTAATCAATTACACCATCCATTCATGTATTTTAAACAGAGATGAGAAGACAGGCTTCCATGCACTTCCATAACTCAACCAAACAAAAGAAATCAACAACAATCTGAGCAAGTATTGCACTTTTTCCATCTCAGTTGCTTGTTAAAATTAATTGTAAACTGCAAAACTGACAACTAACTGACCAAGAGTGACAGCTTTTTTATTATAATAATTCATAATAATATAATGACATGCTAGTAATGCCATACTTTTAAAGTCAAGGTCTTTTTAATTCTAAGATTAAACAAGACAGAAATTTACCACTAACTTTTGAATTAAACACAAAATAACAAACAGCAAAGAAAATGTGAGAAAGACCTTTAATATTTTCACACAGATACAAAACAAAAGATCATACTAGTTACACAAGATCAGAAATTCTTAATAGTAAGTAATAGAATAAAGGTAAAGGCAACAAGTAATTGATACTTAACACATAAAATATTAATTTTTGTCAAACGATATTTAGCTGTTTGTAAGTCACGCCGTATATATTAGCAGCTTAATGTATGCCAGCTTCGGTCTTTCTACCCTTTGTAACTGACATATGTCATGGACCTGGATCTTTGACCCAGTATTTTCAGCTTTTCATTTTGGACCTTTTGTTACTTTTGATTTTGAGAGATGGTGTTATTTTTATGGTGTTTTGTTTCTGGTGTTATTTCCTGTGTTTCCAATAATTAGTTCTTTATGAAATTATGTTAGTTCTCTTCCCAGTCTCGTCTGTGTCTGGTCCTCAGCGTTTCTTTTGGAAGTCAGTTTTGAATCCATGTTTGTCTACCTTTCTGCCTCCCAAGCCTCCAAGTTCATTTGTCTTAGTCCTGGTCTCAGTGTTTGTTACTTCCTAATTTATTTTGAAAGCATCTTGTCCCATCTGTGTTATGTTCAGTTTTGCTTTCCCTGTCTCATTGTGGGCATGATGTTAAATATTATTTGAAAACTAAAAGTTAATGCAAAAAGTTTAAAGTTTAAAGTTTAAAGAACAGACAAGCTAAAAAGTTAAATTAGGCCGCATTGTATGAAACCACCCAGATAATGATGATGGTAATGAAGCTGACTGTTATGAAGATGATGTAAAGGATGAACAGCAGGCGGTCTATGATTAAACCTATCTGGATCCATTCCTCTGTGCTCAGGCTTTTGCTCAGATGCTGCTCCACCTGAAGGCGGACGGCCTGGAGGACTCTGCCCAGGCTCCTCAGCTCTTGCAGGGTTTTGTCCTCACCCAGTGGCCCCTTCTGCTCCAGAGTCTTGGATTCCTCTGTCACTGGAGAGGAGACTGGCATTTTGTATTGCAGAGAAAACAACAGAGAAAATTATGTCAGCTTTGTCATTTTTTAAGAACTTGCTCATCCCGACATTCTATCTAATAGATTGGCATTTCTATTGAGCGGAGACAAGTCAGAAGATTATGTCAGCTTTAACATTTGTTAATTATTTGCATATCCTGATCTTGTTTCCTACCCTGTGTGACTGGATTTTGGATCACTGTGTCGTTCCGATCTCTGGGCTTTGGAGGAAGGCATACTAGTCGACCCAGGATTTTAAGAAAAAGCACTCTGATCCAGCGAGGAGCTCGAGAATAGTTAGAGGAACCGCAGAGGAAGTTTGTAATGACGATAGTTTCCAGTAGACTAGCCACCATCATAGCCAGGCACATAGAAAGGAAAACATCTAATAACAATAATAATAATAGTAGAGAAATAATTAATGCCAATATTTTACAGACAAATACAAGTTAAATCCAGACAAAAACATTTAAAACTAAAAAAAGGACATGGAGATGGAGGAAGACAGAGAGAGATACATTCCTTCAGTTCACTGTAAAGAGTGTTGCATAACTAATAATGTTTAACTGTAGGGATGTGTGCAACTATTTGATTAGACAATTCATTTTCAGTATTATCACTAATTGATACCAGACATACTTGTTGTTTAATCTCATTATTAACATTTTAATTGATGCCTAATGTCGGTAAATTGTTGTGTCCAAAATGTTATGTTGTTGTTGAGAAACGTCAACAAGGTTTTTAATCTAGGCCTGATCTTGTTACCACTATTATTGTGAAATATTTTAAAAGCAAATGATTGTGAATACAAATGGCAGAAATTAGCTCTCAGTGGGTTGATGGCCTCTCACTCAGTCAATTGGTAGGGGCTCAAAATAGAGCCGCTACTCCTCCATATTGAAAGGTTGCTAGTTGAGGCAGTTGCCTCCTGGGTAAACTGTTCCAGCTGGGCATCTCCTACCAGGAGAAAGCCCCCGGAATACCCAGGACACACTGGAGCGATTTAATCTCGTGACTGGCCTGGGAATACCTCAATCTTTCCATGGATAAGCAGTAGTGATGTGCGATACCACTGATTTCCTTTCCGATCTGATACCAAGTAATATTCAGGGTGGTATCGATGATACTGATCCGATACTTTGTACAAAAGCTTGTTTTATTTATTGTATCTCAAATTATAGCGTCATAATGATTACAGGACATCAGATTACTTGTTCTTATCACTTAATAATGCAGGGTTCATCATATAGAAATAAAAAACTGAAGTTGTGCGCTATTTGAACACCTTGCCTGCCTGCAGCACTAAAGGACTCCGTGAGAGACGTCTGTCTCGCCCTAGCAGCACCTGTCCCTCTCCTCCTCTTCAGTTCGTCTCAACATACGCTCGTCATATTCTGTGATATGATTTACTCTGAGGTGTTTGACACGGTTAGTGATGTTGCCACAACCATACATGCCAACCCTCCTGAATTTCAGTGCCCCTCCCGAAAATCTCCCGGAGCCACCATTCTCCCGAATTTCTCCCGATTTTCCACCCAGGCAACAAAAGTGAAAACCATATTGCAGAATCCATAGCCAATTCCAGTTTCCAACAATGACGGCAGCTACTTAGTTTTAATATTACTCTTATTTCCCTTTCTGGGTCGCAAATTTTTTTTTAACATATTTTCAGGTGAGAAGCTGTGTAAACTTCAAATATCTGAGCCGATCGACGCATCGTTTTCAAACCCCCGCGGTCTTTCACTACTCGGGTAAACATGATATATAAGTCACTTTGATAACTTAAAAATGTTACTGTTTGGCTTTTTCAGTGTTTTATTTGTTCGTGAGTAAATCGGTTTGGCTGAGATTAAAGTTATTAGATTAGATTCAATTAAATTTAACTTTATTAATCCCTCGGGAGGGTTCCTCCGGGGTTTTCACACAGCTGAATAAACGTTAAACAGAAAACTAATTAAACAAAGTGTGAGACGGTCGAGAGTTTACATCAGCGCCCTGTTATATTTTAGATAGCAAGGAGCAGACGGCAGAGTTTCACTCCACCAAGGGAACTCGTGATGTACTACCTGGCTTTCTTTAGACCACGAAGGCCGGGTCCTCAGGTGGAAGCAGCCTCTGAATTTGGACACCCCCGCTGTTTCCAGGCCAGCCAATAATAACGGTGACATTTAACGTATTTTATCCGATAAATAAACACTGTAAAATGTATTTATCACCCCAAAACAGCCCTTTTGAACGTCTCCCTAATTCTGAGGTCTCAAGGTTGGCAAGTATGGCCACAACACCTCACTTTTTTGCCACATGTATCGCAAACCACGTCTCAGCTGTTTGTGGAGGTAAAATACGTCCGCACAATTACGCTCAGCCATTGCTGTGAGTGCGCCCGCCAAGGGACTGCGAGACATTTATACAGCCGTATTTCGCACATGACTATGAAAGGCGGAAGAGGAAGTAGTTCCTTTGAATGTAAACGATCTGAATGATATAGTTTCTTTCCACTGTGTTCCTGTTAATGATAAACTACATATTTACCCTAAATTACTAAAATATCGATATTTTAATGTGAGAATCGATTCTAGAACATACATGATTGGTATTGGAGGAATCGATATTTCAGGATCGATCCACACATCACTAATAAGCAGAAGGCAGCTGGTGAGAGGGAGTTCGGGGTTTCCTTGGTTAGGCTGCTGTCCATTTGACCTGACTTTAGATAAGTTACAGAAAATGGCTGGATGATTTATTGTTTGGAGAGAACTTTATCCTCTTTATCCTCACAAACGTTCCAAATAAGTCATCCATCCACTTTGTATTTGTATACCCTTTTGTATTTGGGCCAAAGAGTCACATTGGGAATAAGTGTATACCAATCAAGACAATTTAAACTTACTTATGAGAGGTATGGCATTTCCAGTGGCAGGCAGCAGGTCATTCATCATGAGCAGGAAGACGGTGTAGCCTAGGATCAGTGTCATCTTGAATGAAGACCGGTCAGCATCATTGGGAGGTAAGATGAAGCTGAAGAGGTCCACAGTGATGAGGAAGCAGCTGGGGAGCAGGAGGTTCGCTACATACAGCATGGCCTGGCGCCGCAATGAGATCTGCAGCAAAATGAGAACTTAACTAATCTCACATAGCTCTTTGTGCTTTGATTATACAGTACCTCATACATATACAATAGTTAAATGACAAGGCCCATAAATTTGCAGATATAACTTAATTGTGAAATGGTTTCCCCATCTTAAGTGTGTAAAACAAAGCCTTTCAATCTGTTTACTGTGGTAGAGAACTAGTTATGATCAGAATACTTGTGGCAGCAGGTAATGAAGTTTCTTTTCATTAGTAACTAAACAATTGAACTGCAATTAATCCATATGGAAAATAAATAGAAAAAACTTATAAAAGACATGCATCAGATTTGGCTTGCTTCATATAGTGAATCATGTAAGGCTTATATGATTTACTCATGAAAGTGGCCACTTTCTCATTACTTTCATATATTGTTTTAGTAAGTATCCAAAACATACAAGTTTCATTATATAATTTTTCAAGGGACCATATATCTGTTTTCACTCTTGTATGCTTTTCATACAAGTTTCACACAAAACAGATACAAACTTTATAAGATTTATATATATCTTTTCCATATGGGAAACTGCAACTATACACCCAAATTCTTTATATACATGAAGCAATATATCCTAGGTTCCTATCAAATATACAAACAATAGAGTCAAATGGTAATGAAGAGAAAACTCTTCTACTTCCTGAAAGAACTTGTCTTCTGTTTTCTTATAGTATGAATAAGTAAATCATACAATAACATTACATTTTTACAGTGCAATGCAGTTTCTTACATAGAAGCGAATTTCATCGTAAGAGCCCGATACTGTAGATGTTAGTGTGTATTTCTTTGCTGCAATTCCAATTAATTCCCATTCACCCATAGTTGCCATCCTAGATTTAGAGTATTCAGTCATCCTCTCTGGAGTCTCTGTCAGGTAAAGCTGCAAAGCATTACCTGCATGGAAAACAGTCAAAGTCAGATAAAACCATATACATATGAATAAAAAAACAGCTTTAAAGACTAATCCACTCAATTCACCAGGATTGCTTGTGATACATCCTCGTGGTTATACTTACTCTTGAGTGTGTATGAGTTGAATGATAAAGTGCAGTTCTGAATGTCAAATGGAAACAAGTAGATGTCAAGCTTGCAGGAGGTGATGGCTTTGATAGGGTGTGAATCACTTACAGTACCATCAGAAAGCAGGTAGGCATTTGGCACCTTTGGAGCTGTGTTTTCATCCATGCTGCAGGAAGATAAAAGACATTAATTGAAGTCAGATATCTACATGGAAGAAATGGAAAATGTATGGAGAAATAGCTTAAACTGGACTGTAGCCTATATTGATTTTCACCAGAAGTGATAACCAGGTATGATAATAGATCAAAGACTTGAGAAACGTGCAGCCTAATAATAAGTGACTTATTATTGTTAAATTATCTGCTTCTTTCTGTCTGCTAAATATTATAGGAGGCAGATGATAAGGATTATACCTTTATATAGCGGATAGCAGTGTTACTGTAACAAAAAATAATTTCCCCCAGGGATCAATAAAGTATTCTGATTCTGATTCTGATTACCAAGCTGCTCTATTGTCCTGTGCATGCCATTATGTTTTTTTTTTTTGTACAATGAAACCAACTGGAGTCACAAGCCCCATGTTTTCTGACAAAATTCTACACATAAACTGTACCTTTGTAGTTTCACTTGTATGCACTTTCTCCATTTTTTCTTTCCTACTTAGCAGAGTTAGCTCTTTATTGGCTAATGATGCTTCAGGGCTAGTTCTCAAGATCATAAAAATACATAAAAAAGAAACTGATTGTAATCTGTGAATTGTTGAAGATAGGACTTACAATTCATTGATTATTATATCTGGTAGCCAGAGATTTGTTCTTGGAACAGACATCCGACTAGTTCCGCACTCTTCTGGGTCCCATTTGGTAAATTCATTTTGCCATTTCTGCAACAAAGAAACCCAAGAGTCTGACACCGTCCTTCTTCTTTTTAACTTTCTCTCTGTATTATTTTACGGTCTTTACCTTACAATGTAAAGAAACTTGCGGCAACTATTGTTGTGATTTGGGGCTATATAAATAAAACTGTACTAAACTGAAAGTCACTAGTGGATTTGACCTTCTACTGCTATTTTGGGACAAAACTTACACTGTGATCCCTAAAAACGTTTTCATGGATAGAAATCAGCATTATTGCTTGAAAACTTACTATGAAGAAACTACTTACAAAATCTTGCCAGAGAAATGTTTTGAGGAGTTGAGCTTTCTCATTCTGAAAAAGAAGATTTTTATCCATAACTGGATAGTTTTACTGAACCTTAATGTCTGTAGAGCACATACTGAACTGAATCATTCATTTGTCTTAATTATTGATGTTCAGATGTATTATACTTATTCATTTTGATTTAAAACTCAAATTAAAAATATGTGGAATGAGAGGGAGACAACATTTTTAAAAAAGCCTCTCATGAGAAGTTTCTTTTGACCATTTTATGCTCTTTATCTTGTACAGTATGCAGAAAAGCACATGCGACCATTACTGAATTGATTTTAAGTTAATAAAGGTGTTATTTACCACTCCCAAAATGCCAAACACAGTTATAGAAATGCCAATGTTAGTGACGGTTGTTATGTTCACCACAGGTCGAATGGCATTCAGGTTGAAGACTGGCTTAAGGGCCTCCAGCATTGAAGGTGAATCAGGGTTAGAGCAGTTCAGCAAGGTGGAGCTGTACTGAGCTACAAAGGATAGAAGAAATGTGCCCTTATGATTTATATACATTGACATTTGCTTCACTATCTAGGAGCAGATATGTTTTTTTGCCCCAAATGAATAAATGGCCCTAGCAAAGCATCAGAAACCCACATAAACATTTGTGTGAAATGAAGAACCATAACCCTGAACCTCAATGTATACAGTGGTTCGGTTTGGATGAACAATTACGACTGGTAATGTTTTGTGCAATTTTGAATTTTTTCATCAAAATGTTTTTCAACCCTACATTTAGGTGAAAACAGAGTACAGAGTAAACATTGATTAACATTACAGTAAAAGTCCCACTCAATTTATTGCAAGTTTTCTTAATATCTAAATATCATGCCTCATTTTTAAAAACACAAACGAGGCATGATCAGTCTAAATGTGTCTAAATCTAAACGTGATTTTATTCAGTGGTCAGATTTCCGAAGATTTTGAATATTTTGTTTTTAATCCAGCCATAGAAAATCTTTAAAATGTGGACACGAACACACATTCTGACTAAATGTGTGATTTGGACATGTTTTGGCTAAACTGTCATTGTGAGTTATGCTAACAAAATAAACAAGTCATGACCCTGGATTAACAGACAAAATAAAAAGTTCTAATGCTGAACCATTACCATGCATACAATCATTTGCATATTTTTTAGTATTTTGGATAACTGACTTGAATGAAAACTGTAAGAAAATCAACACTCAAAAATTGATTAAAAATGTAAATCAAGGAATCACATAAAAGATGTGTATACATTTTTAAGACAAATCAAGTTGATTCATTTTATACATTTTAGCAGCTGTACTTACCATTCACAAGCAGAGATATGAAGATGAATAGAAGCTTAGAAGGTCTTACTTTCAGCAGGCAGCACTAAAAACATTAAAATTACATCAAAACAGGTTGTCAGTTTCAGTGGTGTGCAAGTGGTGAGGAATGCCTGTAAAGATTCTTAGTGGCATTTTAAGTGTTTTTTAATGATTACATCTCTTCTTTTTCTTTGTCTGTTTCAAAAATCTGATACTTATCCCCAACAGTAGAATCAGATATTTCAAGATATGAAATAAATATTTTTATTTAAGACAAAACAGAAAATAATGTTTTTCACTTTTAATGTAACACTGCCTTTATTGTTTTAAGAAAATCATCACAATTAATTCAAAAACCATTCAAACTGAACCAGGGCATGGGCAAACGAGGGAACACACCACAGGAGGGAACACAGCTGAGTGTGATCCAAATAACAAGACAGGGAGAAGCAAATCTGAACATGATGCACACAGGACAGGAGACTAACTTAGTAAAACAGGAAGTATGGGAAACACACAGAGACAGAGATAGATGAAACCCAGGCAACAGAGGCAGGAGAGAGTGCGAGAGCTCAAGGGACACAGAGATTACTTTTACTTTGCTGACTCATGTTAGGGTACCTGGGTCATTGACTCAGTGTTTTTTATATGTATAAGAGCTGTTACAACTATATATTCATGTTTTAGATTACTTGGGTTAAGTGCTGCACTGTAACATGACATTATATCAATGATATTCTTAAGTTGCAGGAAAACTGCAAAATTACCTTCGTTAACTGGTAACATTTTGTAAACATATTACTGATAGTATCAGGAAAATACAGAAATATGCTTAGGGGTTTTCAGGATATCACAACATTATAAATGTTTTCAGTCTCATAAAAAACTTGACTATTCAAGAAATTTGAACTACCATAAGATTCAGCAACCATACTTCATGTTGTTTTTTTCCGCATTCATCAAACAAGCGTTTACTGCATAAAAGTCATTTTACGCTTGTTAACACTCTTCTGCTAAAGCCTTTTCTTTTCCTATTTTTGAGTGATGAGCATGCTTTATGATTGTATATGCACCCAAAAATGCTAAAAATATTTGAATATCAATTCTTATCTATGTACCCATTTTCAAACGCTCTAAGGATATTACTCAAAATTAAGTAAACATTCATGTCACTAGCATAAATTGGGACCTCTAAAACATAGCAGCCGGCTACTAACAGTATGTAACCGAGCAAAGAAGCTGATTGAGACAAACAGAACGCAGAGGCCAAACAAAAGGCAGTTTTTACTTATTAGTAACATAAAGACAAGAATATTTCTTACCATGATGTTCCAAGTGAAATTGTATTCTTTCCGTTCTGAGAAGTTTGTCTTCAAACTACTACAGAATATTTATCTTCTTTAAAGAATTGTCACATTCAAAACATTTTGCTGTCAGATGCATTAGTGAGCAGCTACAGTGCAAAAGTATGTCTGTAGCTTGCCTGGGAAACTAACTCTTGCCCCTCTTAAAGTCAGCCTTCATGGCCAAGATATACATATTGTCACTAAACAAAGATTGATTTGGCGGATTTGGAGAAACCACGGGCAAATGATGTGGAGCAGGAAAAACTAGGCATGGCAGGGCAGCTGCTTTGGCTGTATGTGTTTTGAGACAAAGTGTAGATAAACCACGGTTAATGTGGTTTTCAAGTCAGTGTGTGACGTCAGTGCCACACCTGCTTTGCTCACAAGCAAATGAGAGTAACCGTTGAGAAAGGTGGTGGTTTCAAAACCTCCTACCAGTGAAGCGTTGTCATTTTTTATAACACGGTAATTAAAATTCACCAGTTTTGTGAGAACATAAAATCCTCTGTGTGATAGTTTACATTGTTTTCCTGTTAATAGTAATAATAACTTTATTTGTACAGCTGCTTTTAAAACACATTCTGAAGTGCTTCACAGTTTTGACCTTATTGCAGTATGGATTTTAAATAAAACCAATCTACATCATTAAAATTACGTCTACAGTCGACCCCTGCCTATTTGCAGTGCAGCATTCGCAGATTCATGGAGATTCACTCCAAATTATTTGCGGAATATTTGCCTATTCGATGTATCTAAAATATTCACAAATTATTTTCAATTTATTTTCATGACTAAATACATTTTGGATGACAAAAACATTCAAATATTAATAGGAGTATTAACAACAAGCCACTAAATTATCCCATCCACCCTTTTATCATTGTTTTATTTTCAGTGCAAGTAGCTGTAGTCCCATCCCAAATATTTTCTGACAACAGCATTCAGGTATTGTTGGAATTTATTTATTTTTTATTTTTAAGGCTTATGTCCCCCCATTACTGTATCTTACACAATTACCTCATAATTAGCATTACACATTTGTTTTATCATTTACTACACACAGATATGTATTGTAGAATATTTCAGATTTAGATTGTTACACTAATAACAGATATAAACAGAGAGAGGACTTCTTCTCTGAGGAATTTGTGGGGGATGGTCTGCCTGGACTCTTGATGGCACCAGAAGGTACAAAACTGGCTGACTCTCCTACACCAAAACAGGGCTGTAATATCTGGTGTTAGGAAATGGAATTGACTCTCTCCTCTTCTCTAACTGTACATGCCTGACCAGAGGACAAGAAGGGGTTGCCATGGTAATGGTAGTGATGCCTGGAATAGGGTCATCTCCATGTAAGGAAATGTCCAGAGAGGTGCAGAAGAAGAAACATGAGCCGATATCAGACCACCCTCAACTGATTCTACTAATCATGTTCACGTTGTGTTTCTGTGAGCCCACCAATAGAAGTGTTTGCTGCCTGTGTGTGGCTGGTTGTCTCTGAGTCAGAGAGACAGAGGTCCATTGCGCCATGTAAAACTAATCTGAAATTCTAACCGTTTGATAATAAATTGTGAAAACGTATAATCTGAGCATATTTGTCTTCTCTCATGAAAAAACTCTCACTTGCATTTTTTACATTTTTTAATTTTTTTTGCTACTTAGGTCTTTATGAGCTAATAATGCTTCAGTTCTAGTTCTCAAGATCTTACAAAAACATAAAATATACACGGATTGTAATCTTTGAATAGTTGCTGATGGGACTTACAATTCATTGATTACAATGTCTGGTACCCAGAGATTTGTTCGTGGAACTTAAATCCGACTACAGCCGCACTGTTCTGGGTCCCACTTGGTAAATTCGTTTCCCCATTCCTACAACAGAAATTATGCAGAAAACATGAAACCTGTTGGTTATGTTAGAATTTATTTATTTTTTTTATCTTTAATCATTATTAACCCCATTATTTTATATTTCACAATTAGCTCATAATTTCGATCACACATTTATGCTTTATCTGACATCACACATTCAAATCTGATTTGGATTTAGACTGTTGGACTGTGATGCTAACAGACACAAGACAGAAGACCCCTCTTGAGGATTTGGGTGTGGGTTGTGAAACCTAAAAGAAAACAACTGTATAAATCATGGTCTAAATCTACCTCTGCTAGCCTAGCCAGAGGACAAGAGATGTTTGCTCCATACAGGGTGGAAGATGACCTGAGGGATGGACCCAAGCCAAAGGGAGGACCAAGTCTAAAACCGTGGTACACCCTCAACTGTTTCAACCAATCACATTAACATTGTGTTTTTATGACACACAGTAAAAGCGTATGCAACCTGGGTGTGGTGCTCTTTGTTCATTTCAGTCTCCTGTAAGAGACATAGCACTGTTTTTAACTTAAACCTTTAACCCTTAATAAATTTAACAAAATATACTTTGAGCATATTTGTCTTCTGTCTCATAAAATGAACCAGACAGTTACCATTTCAAACCTCAGATGTTTTCATATGAAAAGAAACTCCAGAGACTAAAGAGCCTGGCACCGTCTTTCATCATTTTAATGTGTTATTGTACGGTCTTTACCTTACAACTTGAGGCAACAATTGTTGTGATTTGGGGCTATATATATAAAACTGAATTGAATTGAATTTAACTGAAAGTAACTAATGGGTTTGACCTTCTGCTGTACAGAATTTCTTTTAATGACAAAACTTACACTCTGATCTATAAAAACATTTTTATGGATAGCATGGATAGAAATCAACATTATTGATTCAGAATTTACTATGAGGTACTTAAAAATATCTTGCCAGAGAAATGTTTTTAGAAGTTGGGCTTTCTTATCCTGAAAGAAAAGATTAATTTTATGCTCTTTATCTTGTACAGTATGTAAAAGTATGGCTTAAGTGTCTCCAGCATTGAAGATGTAGTTGAGCTGTACTGAGCTGCAAAGGAAAGGTAAGATGGCGCCGCCATTGCGTGCAATAGGTTGGCAGCCTTAACATGAAATTTCCCCTTGTGGGACTAATAAAGGTATTTTATCTTATCTTAAGTCCAGTTAACTGTCAAAATCCAAAAATGTCACACTATCCTTTGATAGGTGTTATAATCTGGCTCTTTGACATCGATTTTGCAATTTTGAATTAATAATATAAGAAACATAAATAAATGTGTATTAGCATGTTATACGAACTTTAGTTACCATGCATGAGCAGCGAGATGAAGATGAATAGAAGCTTCGAAGGCTTGACTTTCTGCGGGATTCAGCTGGATCCACTCCTCCGAGCCTTGGTTCTCTTTCTGCTGCTGCTTGACCTGCAGGTGGATGTCCTGGAGGTCCTTGCCCACTTTCTTTAGTTCCCGCACAGCCCTGTCCTTCACTGCTGGCCCCATTGTTTCTTGAGGCTTCATTATTCAGATGGCAGTTGTGGTCTTAAGGTCTACTTCTAAGTTAATTCAGGAAAAATATTTTTTAGCTTTAGTTTTTCAGTGTGATTCTCTTCTTTTACAACTTTTCATGACAAAATAAATGAGTTTCAACTACTCCGTGAATTCAGTTGTTTTTGTTAAAATATAAACTACATACCTGAAGCTCCTGATCTCTTATTCAATCGAGCTGTACAGACAAGAAAACCCAGAAACTGCAGAACGAGGACTCAGCTCCAGCGAGGGACAAGAGAGAAGTCAGCAGACCCACACAGCAGGTTGGCGATGAGGTTTATTTCCAGCAGACTGGCCACCATCAGAGCCAGGCAGATAGAGAAGAACACGGCTACAGAGAGACAACGGTCTGTGTTGAGACCCAGAAACAAAGGTTTACAATTTCACAGTCTAATCGACTAAATATATGTAAACTACAATAAACACTTTTAGTAATTTTGCCCTTGAGCCACATTAATTGTCCTACATGCTCATGAAGGAAGAGCAATACATGGTGTAGGCATTAAGTGTAGACGTTACAAGCAAGGTTTCTATTTTTTATCTACACTCAATTTTTTTAGACACTCTTGTAAGAATGTAATTTTAAGAAATCACTGTAGACTTTTTGTTGAGTGTCACTGACTTATGAGGGGTGTGGTGTTTCCAGTGACTGGCAGCAGGTCATTCATGATGAGCGGGAAGACAGTGTAGCCGAGGCTGAGGGTCATCTTGAAAGCATACCTGTTCACGGTCTGTGGAGGCAGCAGGAAGCTAAAGAGGTCAACTGCGATGAGAAACCTTGGGTGCAAGAGGTTTACCATATACATAATGGCCCGGCGCTTCAATCTGAGCTGTGGAAGGAATGAAAAGAAGAGATGAGAGGCGTCCTTAAGCTGTCTTGTCATTACCTGTACATGTATCTTCACTATATAACTGTATAATTCTGGTTTTAATTGAATTCATATTTTTAGGTGTGTTTGACTTATACAAGAAAAACTTTTTAAAAATGAAAATAAATTTCCAATATAAATTTGCTTACTTTTGACTCTGACTATTTATAGTAGTTTATAGTTACAATCAACTTACATAAAATTCAAGCTCATTAACACATAAACCATCACTGCCAGTATCATTCTCTGTTTTTTTATCCAAGGTGATATCCAGTAGCTCCCATTCACCGATGGTAGAGTCTGTATGTCACAGGGGAAGGTGTAGATATCAAGGTTACAGGAACTGACAACTTTGACAGGCTGAGCATCATCCACTTTACTGTTGCTATGCAGGTAGGGAGTAGGTGGTGTTTTGTTTTCCTCCATACTGCGAGACCAGATCAAATGTGTGAAGTGAGAGAATGGCACCCAAAGATTTAAAGTATACAATTATATTTATTCATTTACCTATTAACCTAAGCTTAACAGGTCTAAATACTGGAAAGATTTTTATGATAATAGTTGACAGTAAGGAAAACACAGGTTATCTCCACATCTCTCCTTTTAAAGAAAAGTTTTCTGAAGACTCAAAATACTCGTGCAGAATTATGCACAATTGTTTACCAAAACCTAGTGTACAGTAGTTTTAATAAATTATATCCCTATTCAAAGAATTAATAAACAATTAAACAAACTATTTATTTATTTAGAGGTTATCTCAACATTTCTCCTGTTCTTTGGAAAATACTTGTGCAGTTTGATGAGCTTTTGTATGATGATACTTACAACTCAGTGATTACAATATCTGGAAGCCAGAATTTGGTTCTGGGGAGATGCAGGAGGTCAGTACCAAACTGAACTTTGTCCCAACTGATGAACTCTTTCATCCAGGACTAAAATAATAAAATTGGTGTCAGCACAAAGAGCAGGTCTGAGTAGTCATCACATTTACAAAATATAAATCTAAACCCTTAAATCACTTTATGGGACTTATAGGACTATCATACTACTTTACATATCGTAGCTAAATAAGTATTTGGATAGATTTTGGTTCTGGACATTACCACAATGAATTTAAAATGAAACAACTCAGATGCATGTGAAGTGCAGTTTTTCAGCTTTAATTCAGTGGAACTGAACTAAGAATTTTTAAACATAATCTCTTCATTTCAGGGCCTCAAAAGTCATTGGACAAATTAAATAACTGAACATAAAACATTCATTTCCAATACTTGGTTGAAAACCCGTTGCTGGCAATGACGGTCTGAAGTGTTGAACTCATGAATATCACCAGGGCTTCCTCCTTTTTAATGCTCTGTCAGGCCATTAGGCTTTCAGTTACTGTTTTTTTTTTTGTGGGCCTGTCTTTAACAGGTGAAATGCTCACTTGGGTTAAGATCAGGTGACTGACTTGGACATTCAAAAATATTCCACTTCTTTGCTTTAATAAACTTCTGGGTTTCTTAGGCTGCATGTTTTGGGTCATTGTCCATCTGTACTATGAAACACCGCCCAATCGGTTTGAATGCATTAAGCCAAAATCGAGCAGACATTATGTCTCTGAACACCTCATAATTCATTTGGCAGTTTCTGTCCTGTGTCACATCATCAGTAAACACTAGTGTCCCAGCGCCACTGGCAGCCATGCACGCTAGTGCCATCACACTGCCTCCGCTGTATTTTACAGATGATGTGGTGATGATGTGCTTTGCATCATGAGCTGTTCCACGGCTTCTCCGTACTTTTTTCTTGCCATAATTCTGGTAGAGGTTGATCTTGGTTTCATCTGTCCAAAGATTTTTATCCCAGAAGCTTGCTGGCCTTTTTTAGATGTTCAAAAAATGTTCAAAGTCCAATACTTCCAGTACTTTCATGCAGTCTTAAGGTAGACTTGGATATCGCACAGTTGGCTATTGTGGAGGGGTTTCTCTTGACCATGGAAATGCAAGCACCACACCTGAGATCAACTCCAGGAAAACAATAACAATGTGTGTTTTAAAGTCTATTTAGAACATAACATTCAAATTCAAAGAACACACATTTCACACATAAAGACAGAAAACCATTCACACTCACATTCAAGGCTTTGGCCATGTTTGCGAACATATGTAATATTTATTTATAAAATCATGAAGCTTTTCTCTCAGTAATTTGTCTACACTTGAAGAGTTTTAGAAAGCAGTTCTGGAAAATGTTGCGGCCTGTATATACTCTCATTAAATTATATATCAAGCTCATCTTCAAAGAGGTGAACATACCACTCCTAGAATCCCACACAGCATGAGGAAAGGGCCGACATGGGGCATATGTCACTTACTTCAAAGACTGGAGACAGACAGTCCAGCAGTGCAGGTTGGTTTGGCACAGAACAGTTCACCATGTAAGCACTGCACAGAACTGATGAAACAGTTGAACAATAATATTGAGTCTAATTATGTTCCCATGCATGTTGTCTTTTTTTGTCCATGCTGCTAAACTAATTTCTCCTTGTGAGAAAATAAAGTATTGAATTGAATTTTCACCAACTGGTTAAACAGAAATTTATATATATATATAACGATCATGGTTGGCTTGATGATGGAAGGACCCCGTATAATTAAAAGGAAGTATAATCAAGATGTTTTATTAATAATAGCTAGCAGTAAAACATTGCATTAAAGTAACAGATGCACTATTGCTATTAGTTATTATGTACATTACCTATTAGTTACACTTCATAACATAAAGACCAGAAGATTCCTTTTCATGACTTCAGAGTCTGCAGCTTTTCTGGGAAACCAGCTCCAAATTTCCAGCCTTCATGGCCAAGATATACATATTCTCATTAAACAAAGCGCGATGAGGACAAACCACGGGCAAATGATGTGGAGCAGGGTAAACTAAAGGCAGAGCGACTGCTTTGGCTGTATGTGTTTTGAAACAAAGTGCAGATAAACCACAGGTAATGTAATGTACCTCAGTGTGTGACTCAAAAAATGGTGAAGACTGACCACAGCAACGTCAGTATCACACTGGCTGATCACAAGCAAATAAGAGTAACCTGTGAGAAACAGGTGGTGTTTGGTTTCAAAACCTCCTACTAGCCAAGCTATTTATCATTTTATATAACATGTTTATTGAAAAAGTTTTTTTGTCTACTATTTTTTCAGACTTGGTTTAAGTTATATACAATAACAATGCATGCATACTTCTTAATATTAATTTGCTCAGGAACAAATAAAACAGCGAAATAAACTTAACCCAACAGATATAAGTGAATTGTGTCTGGTGGCAGTCAGTGTTTATGTAAGCTGAAAATAAATAATTAAATAAATAACTGAATAACTAATTAAATGTGTCATTAATGAATTAATTAAATTGGGAAATAAATGAATCATTTCATAAATGTTTTAAATGAAATTGCCTGATTTTTAGTTAACTATTTATATATTTATTTTTGTCTATTTTAATTTATTAATCACAAATGTAATTAATGGTCTAATGATGCATTTATTGAATTCATTTTGGCACTTGTGGCCAAACCAACCAGGGTGGGCTCGTTTGGCTTACAGCAGTTCGCCTTGCAAGCAATGCAAAGTGCTGATGAGACAGTACAATAATATTGAGTCAAACTATGTTGCAGCATTTGGTTTGCAATATGAGTTTCACAATAAAACAATTTCAACAATCTCGTACTTCTTAGAAATAATTTGGAATTTAATGAATTTTTATTTCCAATTACAGCTCAGTCCAGAAAAAATGAAATATTCCAGGCAAAACCTCCCACAATTCTTCTGCAGTGATGTGAAAAACTCATTGCTAGATACCATAAATGTTTACTCATCATAATTGTTTTTAAAGTTTTAAACCATGAATTGGTTTTGGTGCAAAAGTGGGGCCTTCCTAGGGATGGGTATTGATAAGATTTTAACGATTCCGATTCCATTTTCGATTCTGTTTAACGATTCGATTCTTTATCGATTCTCTTATCGATTCTTTTTTTTTTTTTTTTTTAAAGGAGAACACTAAGGTCGATTAGCTTAGAACTTTGTTTTATATCTTCTCTTTGAACAAGATAGAAATTTAGGAGTAACATGGCCTTACAAACCCAGCAGTGAGATCTTAAGAGATCCACAGCCTACGGCTCTTCAATGGGGTGTCACAGGGTCCCCAGGAAAAAAAATTGTAAATGTAAAATAATAAAATAAATATTCTTCTGTAGCAATAACAAAGTATAACATAAATTGTTCTGTGGCAATTACACAAGAATATCCAGTAATGTCCCTGCCTACAATTAAACACATTCACTTACCAAAAATCGGGGGCATCTGCTGTGGCAAATGGGTTCAAGCCTTTTACCACAAACTTAGTCACTGCTCGGTGACATTCGTCTATCCTGGCCTGAAAGGAGACGCTACGGGTAGACTGCAGCGAGAACTGCCAGCATCTGAGCTAGACTCTGTCTGTCTCTCTCATCATGGTCACCTATAGGTGACCATGATGAGAGAGACAGACAGAGTACATGTACATGCACAGTAATGGCAGGTCTTGTAATAAGGCAGATTGCGCTAACATAATATGCACTGTTAGTTGATTATTTACCTGCCGCATTAACGGGAGAGGACGTGCAAACGTTAGCGCTGCTGCTGGGTTGAGAGTCACGAGTCCGGAGCGGAATTAAAAACGCGTGTCATCGCGTGTTTTGTGAGCAAATGCTTTTGCATATTCGTAGTGTTTCCTCCCTTAAATGAAATATCTACTTTGCAAGTTGCCCTGTTGTCATCGGTTCTCATAAAGTATAATCAAACTTTTGAGCGTTTGAGCCGCTTAGGCGCCGTGTTTCCTGCCAGGTAAATGACGCTCCGCAACGTGGTGACGTCATTCGGGGCGACTGGAATCGATAAGGGAATCGTTTGCAAAAATGGCAAACGATTCCAAGGAATTGAAACAGTGGGAACCGGTTCTCAACAAGAACCGGTTTTTGATACCCATCCCTAGGCCTTCCTCTGGTTCCTGTCTTCTGTTTCCACCCACCTGGTGTAATCACACACCTGTTCTTGATATTCTTGTTTGTGGCCAATACTTTTACTGAAGTTTATGTTGACAAAGGGTTCATTATGCAAAATTTTTCAACACAGTCCTCTTGGCTGACATCTGGTGGCCAAAAATATAAATAACAGCTTGAATCTACAACTTGAAATAAACTGCTTCATTATGATTAGTGATGGATACCGGTGTGGCACCGGTTCTGACATAAACGGTAGTAACCAGACTGAAAAGCAGCGCACATTTCGGTGCTTTATTTCTGTGCATTTTTTTCTTGAGATGTCATACACTTTGGATTCTAGCCAATCATTTTACCTTTCCAAGGATAGTAGGCGGGCCCAGGTACGTACGTTCTTTTAGAGCAGAGCTACAGATTAAAAACGCCCAAGGCCAAGCGGTCAAAAGTGTGGCTGTACTTCACAACAAAAGATGCAAACTCAGCAGCCTGCAAGAAGTGCTTTAAGGTGATACTATGCAAAGGATGTAACACCTCGAATCTGATGAAACACCTGGTGTGTTTTTTTAAAAGCCAAGAAATGGTAAATGGCCTGTATTTGTATAGCGCTTTACTAGTCCCTAAGGACCCCAAAGCACTTTAAACAACCAGTCATCCACCCATTCACACACTGGTGAAGGCAAGCTACATTGTAGCCACAGCCACCCAGGGGCGCACTGACAGAGGGGAGGCTGCCGGACACTGGCGCCACCGGGCCCTCTGACCACCACCAGTAGGCAACGGGTGAAGTGTCTTGCCCAAGGACACAACGACCAAGACTGTCCAAGCCGGGGCTCGAACCGGCAACCTTCCGATTACAAGGCGAACTCCCAACTCTTGAGCCACGATCGCCCCTTTGCACCATGTTTGATAGCTTGCTGAAAGACCTCACACCGAGCACATCTACTGCGGGTGTGGTGCCTGTTATTGTGGTGTAATTGCATTGTACAGTAGATGTTAATGCAGCCGGTAAGTGTAGTTAGGCTGACGGCAGCTAGAGGGCGAGACCGGTATGTTTTGAATAGAATGTTATGTTATGTGGGGAGAAGAATTGTACAGTGGACCCGCGTACAATTGAATAACACAACAGAAGTCCTGTACTGATCCATATAACCTGAACGAACCTGTGTCTGGTGGAGCTTGCGTAAAAACGAGGGGGAGAATGTGGCGGATGAGACTGCACAGAGAGCACCGGCGGGGCCGAGTGCGACATTCAGCATCCAGCCACCGGAGTCCTTCGACTTTTCAAAACCGCAAGAGTCCAAATGGATACGGAGGTTCGAGAGATTCCATCTCACCAGTAATTTGAACGTCAGTTCGGAGGAGAACCAAGTCAACACGTTGATTTACTGCATGGGAGACGAGGAGGACGATGTGCTTTGCGGTCTGAGTTTAACAGCTGAGCAAAGGACAACATATGAGGGGGTACATGATGGTTTCCAGGCTTTTTTCATTGTGAAGAAGAATGTGATCTACGAGCGTAAATGAGACAGTGGATGCTTTTGTGACTGCACTGTATGTGCTAGCAGAACATTGCAACTATGGAGTGCTACATGATGAGCTGATACGTGACAGGCTCATTTTGGTCTCACGGACAAACGGCTGTCAGAATGCATGCAGCTTGACCCAGATTTGACTTTGCAGAAGGCTATCAACATGGCGAGGCAAAGTGAAGAGGTAAAGCGACAACAATCCTCCTTACGAGCTGACTCTAGAGCTGTGGCTAGCGATGCTAAGTCTGTAGATAGAGTGCACAAAATCAGTCGTAAGCCTGTTAGAACCGAACCTCTCCAGGCTGATAGTCGTCAAGCTAAAACACGTGGATTCCGAGAAGACGGCAAAAAAGGGCCAACCTGTCAGAAATGTGGTGGCGCTCCATCCCATTCAAAGCAGGATTGTCCAGCGAATGAAGGGAAATGCCATGCATGTGGGGAAAAAGGACATTACAGGAGCATATGCAGGGCACCCAAAACCGTGCATGAGGTTGAAGAGGATGAACGTGGTTTGTTCCTAGGCATTTGTTAAGTGTGAGGGTGAGCCGTGGACTGTCGGCTTAAGCATAAACAACAAGAACGTGTCAATTAAAATTGATACGGGCGCTGATGTGACAGTCCTACCCCTTAAGGTGTGTCATGGTGCTGGGTCGTTGACCCAGCGTTTTGTGTTTCATATTATTATTGTCTTCTGTTCTAGTTTATTCTGATGTTGGTATTCTGTGTCCTCCCCTTGTGCCCTGTTCGTGTTGTGGATTTCCTGTTTTATTTTGAAGGTCTGTGTTTGTTGTCACTGTGTTCAGCTTGTATCCTCAGGTCGTCTGTGCTCCCACCTGTATGTCATTTCCTGGTCTCCTTGTTTGTGTGTATATATAGTGGGTGTTGGCCTGTGCTCATTGTCGGCTTGTCTGTGTTCCATGGTGTTTCGTTCCTCTCTCTGCCCCGCACCCCGTTTCTTATGTTCTCAGGTTTGTTATTTGGTTTTCCCAGTTTAGGTTTCTTTAGTCATTTGTCATTTGTCACTGCCAGTTCCGTCACCCCATTACTTGTAAATAAACATCACTTGCATTATCAGTCAACTGCCTGCATTTTGGGTCCTTTTCCTCCAACACCACGCGGCTTGCCTCGGCAGCTGTGACAGTACGAGCCGACCAAACATGGACCCAGCGGCATCCGCACCTTCCGAGGAGCTTCGGGCTTAAATTGACTCTGTTTCGAGGTTGGTTAACCTGTGGCTCGAACCTGAGGGAGAAGGATTTCACCGCACTGTGGAAGCCAGGCTACTAGAGGTGGGAATCACCATACATCCCACGATACGATATTATCACAATACTTAATGCACGATACGATATTATTGCAATTTTTTTTATATTTTGCGATATTCAGATTCTGTACATAAAGGTAAACTTTATCAATATTCACTTTATCTAATATCAAAGTCTCGCACTCAGTCTTTCTCTCATTTCAGTCAGTTTTATTGTTGACAAACTGAACGGTTTGTATTACAGTCTAGTCCAACTTAACTGAATGCAACCATCTGGTACAATTATAGCTATTCTAAACTATGCAATTTATGAAAACTATGCAGCCCCTTCAGCAACTGAAGAATTTGAAAGTAAATTAAAACAAAATATAATTTTACATTAAATAAAAAAGTTTTAAACTTAATTAAAATAAAACATGTCTTAAATTAAAATAAGTAAACTGTCATGTTTATTGCTGCCAAAAAAAAGTTAAACACATTTGGACAGTGAAGGAATGTCAGGATTCTTGCTCAGAAAAAGGATCAACATGCTCTGAAGTCAGAGCACAAAAACCTTTTTTGTAACAAAATATCGATTTCTGCCGTCCCTGTATCGATACATTACTAGCAAACTAAATATCACGATACTACACAGTATCGATTTTTTCCCCCCACCCCTACAGGCTACAGCAATTAATCTCTGCTCACCCCAGGCTACTGGACTCTCTTCACCTGCTCGCACAGGATTTTATCCTCCACGAGCTTCACCTTCACCCTCCAGCTGCTACCGCTTCCCTACCCAGCCCGGCGGTGAATGTTTTGCACGGCCCGCCAGGGAATCTGCGGCCCGGCCCGCCGGATATGGAATTACCCGGCCCATCGGAGCCGTCTCCGAGAAGGAAGCGACGTTCGCGCCGTCGGCCCATCACCCCACAGCCGGATGTTGGGACTTCAGAACTGCCGGCTGTGGTGAGTGGAAAAGACACTTTTTCTGTTTTGCCAGACTTTGTGACTGTTTATTCCGGGGCTGTGTTTTTTGAGTCAGCTGCCCAGCCAGAAGCTCACTTGGCTGCACAGCCAGAAGCTCACTTGGCTGCCCAGCCAGAAGCTCAGTTTGCTGCCCAGCCACAAGCTCAGATAGCTGCCCAGCCACAAGCTCAGATAGCTGCCCAGCCACAAGCCCAGTCATCGTTTCTTTCACTAGCTCAGTCTCCTGTTTCCCCGCTAGTGCAGTCATCTACTCCACCACCTACTCCAACTTCACCATCGTTATCATCTCAACCTTTACTTCAGTCGCCCTCAGCTCAGCAACCTATTCATCACCTCTTGCTCTTGACGAAGGCGGTCGCACTTTTCTCCTCTCCTCCTCTCCCTTAGCTTCCCTGCCTCTTATGTCCTTGTCTAGTCTCATGTTTTTTGTATTACTTTTCCCTGGAACACTCTCTCACAGTCTGTTCTCTAAAACCTAAAAGAGGAATTATGGATTTGATCAACTGGTCCCTAAATGCAATTGACACCCCTTTCTCAACGAGAAGTTTGGGCTTGGGTGAGCCTGAGTGCTGAAGATATCTACCTACCAGTGTTGGGCTGTTAGAACAGCTTTGAAATTCATATGAGCTGTTCGCACTAAAGTAAAAAGCACCAACACCTCATGTGGATACCCTTTCGGCGCCAGCTTCGGTCCCAAGGCTGGAGCCGAACAAAAACACCCTGATAACAACTGTGTTTAGACTGTTCCTTCCCATTCCATGCAAGGCCACCTGGGTTGGCTGGAAGACTGTTTACTTAGCCTGGCAGGGCGAAGGACACTGTCTCAGCTGAACTCTGGACACGCACACACATACATATACACTGATATGCACACACCCATCCCCCCCTTTCCAAACGCCTTCGATGGTGGGTGTCGGTCTGTGCTCGTCGTGGGCTTGTCTGTGTTCCATGGTGTTTCGTTCCCCTCTCTGCGTCTCTCTGCCCCGCACCCCGTTTCTTATGTTCTCAGGTTTGTTATTTGGTTTTCCCAGTTTAGGTTTCTTTAGTCATTTGTCACTGCCAGTTCCGTCACCCCATTACTTGTAAATAAACATCACTTGCATTATCAGTCAACTGCCTGCATTTTGGGTCCTTTTCCTCCAACACCACGCGGCTTGCCTCGGCTGCCGTGATAGTACGAGCCGACCAAACATGGACCCAGCGGCATCCGCACCTTCCGAGGAGCTTCGGGCTTAATTGACACTGATTTCTGGTGGTGGTGGTACTGAAGAAGACAGAAGATGTACGCATATGTGTCGACCTTACACACCTCAATGAGTCTGTGTGCCGAGAGAAGTACATATTGTCATCAAATGTACATATTATTTTTATTTTATTATTTTTTTCAAATACAGTAGAAGACTGAGGAAGTGTCCCCCTATACATGTCGTTTATGCTTTCAACAGAGCATTCTCTATATTTTCTGGACATATGAGCAGTAAATGACGATTTCACAGAGAACATACTTTTACAACCAGTTACTGGACATGCCACAGGTCACCCCTCCACTCTATGCTGTTTTAAGTGAGATATAAGTTCTTTCACTGTGTGACATTGGCGCTCACATAGTGTTGTGGCACATTTTAAGTCTGTAAAAATGGCGCTACCAGCAATAGGGCGTGCAGGTACATTGTGAACCCGATAGAAATGGGCTTTAAAATGTATGCCTGCATTCACTACCGATGCATTTGAAAAAATGATGGGGTTTGTTCCTGTGAACGCGACAATGCAGCACATAACCCCTCAACGTCTTCAGCGTTTTGTTGCAAAAAGAGCACGAAATCATTGTAGCTGTCAACAGCACATTTGTTTTAGGTTACTAACCTCCTATGACCTTATAATAACCACTGCTTGAAAACAGCATGGAAAAAATAGGAGTAGCCTATTGCTCGGTCAGACGCCATTAATACTATTACTGGAAAACATACTCTCATGTATTTTAAGATAACAGAAAATGCAATGTTAGCTTACCAAAACTTTTGCTCATGCTAAAATAGCTGAATATCTCAACGTATACACATCTCCACCACTCTGCTTGCAGACTGAGCGCGTAATGGCACGAGCCGCCAAGCTTGCTACTCCCGCAATAATTTTAAGTAGTCCAATCAAAGAACAGAAACAAACTCTCAGTGATTTGCCAAGGTAGAGCTTGTGTAGTTTTAAATACTAACACACTTTGGGCATTAAAAAAATAATTATTTGAGCAAATGATTAATTTAACTTTTACTAAATCTGGCTAAAATTGATTGAACGTGGTGCAAAATTAAAGAAATGACTAACATGGAGGAGATGACCAGCTGTCTATTTGAAAGATAATCAGCACAGACTCTAGTCTGGCCCACTGGCCAGCTTTGGAAATTTTAATTTTAACAAGTTTTGGATTTTTCTTCCACTGAAAAAGACCTCCCCCAAAGCCATTCCTACTACACCAAAATAATAACAACTAAATGAAAGAAACATTCCTGTCTTTTCACTGTCTATAAAAAAAACAGGACATTTTCTATGAAACAACAAAAACCTTTCTATTTTATAATTACATGACAATCTGGCCAGTGGGCCGCCATAACTTTTAGGTCATTTTTAACATTTATTTATTACAGTTTAAGACTAAAGACTTATGCTGAATGATTTCATTTATGTACTACAACAGTTTGTCTTTAAAATGTAGAAAAACTGACAAGTACTGTTGAAATTGTACTGTCATATAAAGATATCTCTGATAACTTCCTTACACTGACAGAAATTGTACTGGTCTGTCCCACTTAAAAAGTGGTCTGCATGTGACCAACATTGTAAATGAGTTTGAATGAATTTGTGAAATGTAATACAGATACTTTCTGAATTAAAAAAAACTAACAAAATATGTAATTTTAACATTATTTTGGTACAGTTTCAGTTGTATGTGTTGACTTTTAAATTACAATTTTTCAGTGTTTATAAAACAGTAAACTGTAAATTCAACAAGGACATTTGATATTTAAAACATATTCCTACTGTAAAATTAACACTTTTATTTGGTTCAGGACTTTACAGGTATATATGTATTATTTACAAAATGTTGATGTAAATTAAACATTGCTTTCTTGTTTTTCTATTTAAACATTTTTGATGTCAAGATTTTACACAATTTTACTGTTAATTTCACAAACATTTTTTACAGTGTAGGCTTCACATAAACATCGTCATGGATTCCCTCTGACTTTTGCTGTTTTGCTTCCCAGCGATGAAATCACACTTCATGCACAGCTCTCGCTCTCTCTGTACACTTCAAGAACAGTTTCCCGTCTAAAAATCTGTTTTCTGCATTATTAACTTGCTTATTACGTACAGCGCTGTCGGATGCTGTTTTTTTTTGCTTTTACTTACTTCTGAAAAGAAAACCTAATTCCTGCTGTTCAATACTGAACAAATTTAAACTTTTACAAAACTCTTAGCTGTGTCTCTAATCAAACCTCTGTAACTTTGCTGTTTCACTTCAGCAGCGTTTTTGATCTACTGCAGAATATTTTTATAAAATCCCAGGCCAGGAAAATTGCCTTCATGTTTTTCTGTGTTTCATCCTCATCTACTTTGACACAAAGGCATCTGCTGTGATGCTTATACCTCTGATGAAGTCTTGCAAGTGTCAGCTTTCTTTTTATAGATATAAAAATATGGAAATGTACTGACGCATGATCTGAAATATAATATTTCTGACTGTCTGAGGCAAAATTTCCCCGATTCAAATCGAATTGAATCAAATCGTATCGATTCAGGACCTTGTGAATTGGAATCTAATCGATTCTAGATATCAGTGATGATACCCAGCCCTAGTACATGCGGCTGTCTTCTTGTTTGATAGAGTGATACCATATATGCCCTATAGCTACAAAAAAGGCTAACATTGTTATCTTTTTACAAAGAAAAACAGCTAAACATGAGAGGTTTTTGGACAAAGTTTGTGTTCTCCATTCTTAAAACACCAGTTCGAGCACCATTTAAGCACCGGTATCGGATAAAACCTAAACGATACCCATCCCTAATTATGATTGCCCCATCTGCAGAGCTGATTTGACAGCTTCTGTTTAAGATCATGTGACGGTTCTGTGGGATATTGGGCTACCGTTCTGGTGCTTTGAACATATATTTTTTGGTGAAAAAATTATGCTATGTCAATTTGATTAATAAATCATTTTGATGAATACAATTGTGTGTTCTCCTTTTGCTTGTGTCTTCTTGATGTTTTTTTTCTTAATAAAAATCCAAAAAACAATTTGAATGTAATCTATACAACACAATCTTACAATAGGCTGGAAGTATGCTTGTGCTCCATGTGATTATATAATTCATTAATCAAGCTTTATTAACAGACTTAAGTTCATGATTATACAAAAGAAAAAAAAGCACAATATATAAAACCAACCAAATATTAACTTTCGTAAAAGTGCTTTAAAAGTGCAAACACCTGCAGTTCCAAACATCTGAAAAAACGTCTTACAACCCCCTCTGGCTATTTTAAAAAGGATTCTCATTGCATCATTGTATGTGACATGCAACTTCGGCATGCTACATTGTGTGTAAGATGACCACAGGGGGGCAGTATAGAATGGTGTGCAATATGCTTCAAACCAGGTGTTTCCAACTCCAATTAGTCCAGAGCTACTGTTCTGCAGCTTTGGATCCATCCCTACTCCAACACAGCTGAATCAAATGGTTGAATTACCTCTTCAGCATACCATAAAGTTTGGCAAAGGCATGGTAACAAGACCAATCATGTAGATCCTAAGATTTTCAGTGTGATGACCATGGTGGTGAGAATTCGAATGGAATAAATCAGAGCATTGTTATATCCCAAGATCAAAGTTGACCACAAACCCCCCCCCAAAGCACACTGAGTAATATATCATATGAAAATGCCTGTAGAGAACTGTGCAAAACATAGTTTTTCCCAATCACAATGACGCAATAAATGTAGCAAAATCACACAGTACATGAAAACATCTTAACCCTTTAAAACCATCCGTGTCATATTTCCTACATGAGTTTGGGGGGTTTTGAAACTTCTGCATCGTCAGCGTGAAATAAATTGGAATTTTTTTTTCTAAGCATTAAAATAACAAACAAATGCAGGATGTAGCAAATATGACACAAATGAAAATTATACTGAATTTAATATTTAATATTTTTTAAAAATGTCATCAATAGAGTCAATAAACAGTCCATTTTCAAAAACAAAAAAAGGATCCTCTAGTGTGGTTCAGGCTTTAAAGGAATTTTACAGCTTATAGAAGCAAACAATTTCAGCCAAAATAAGATAAGATAAGATAAGATAACCTTTATTAGTCCCACACGTGGGAAATTTGTTTTGTCACAGCAGGAAGTGGACAGTGCAAAAGTTATGAGGCAAAAATTAGAATACAATAAGAATAAATACAGTACACAACTGTACAGAATAGAATAAAATAAAATACTATATACAGTAGAATAAAATAAAATAAATATACAATAAGATAAAAATAGAATACAAATACAAATACTATATACAACTGAGTAAAAATACAACGATGACAGAAAGGATTATTGCACTTTGTATTATTGCATATGTATGGATGTGTGTGCTTGATCAGTTAAAGTCTTTATTATGGAGTCTGACAGCAGTGGGGAGGAAAGACCTGCGAAATCTCTCCGTCCCACACCGTGGGTGCCGCAGTCTCCCACTGAAGGAGCTGCTCAGTGCTGTCACAGTCTGCTGCATGGGGTGGGAGATGTTGTCCATCAGGGATGACAGCTTAGCCGCCGTTCTCCTGTCACTCACCACCTCCACTGGGTCCAGAGGGCATCCTAGAACAGAGCTGGCCCTTCGGATCACCCTGTTCAGTCTCTTCCTGTCCCCAGCAGAGATGCTGCCGCCCCAGCAGACCACACCATAAAAGATAGCAGTGGGTGAAGATAATAAAATACACCATAGTGTGGGGGTTGCACACTATGAGTGCTTTTGTTTTATTATTTAATTTTATTTTAATTTTGAAGCCTTTTGAGTAATTTAGCACCAAACATCAAATACAGAAAACTGCTGCTATAGAAGATGTATGTATAGGGTTCACAAGAACTCAATATAAAACAATCATCAGTTAAGATGCTTTTACACAGCTTAGAATATTTGTAAGATTTATTATCTGGACTTTAAAATATCTTGATTTAATTGTCTTATTGGTTCACAAAGTCATTGAAATTTAAGACAGATGAAGGGCTTTGTTGGAAAACAGGGCTCTGCTATATATTTATTTGCATAACTGGCATACTAAAATGACAAAACATACAATACAAAGAGTTTAAAGAACAGACAAGCTAAAAAGTTAAATTAGGCCGCATTGTATGAAACCACCCAGATAATGATGATGGTAATGAAGCTGACTGTTATGAAGATGATGTAAAGGATGAACAGCAGGCGGTCTATGATTAAACCTATCTGGATCCATTCCTCTGTGCTCAGGCTTTTGCTCAGATGCTTCTCCAACTGAAGGTGGATAGCCTGGAGGCCTCTGCCCAGGCTCCTCAGCTCTTGCAGGGTTTTGTCCTCACCCAGTGGCCCCTTCTTCTCCAGAGTCTTGGATTCCTCTGTCACTGGAGAGTAGATTGGCATTTCTATTGAGCGGAGACAAGTCAGAAGATTATGTCAGCTTTGACATTTTTTTAAGAATTTGCATATCCTGATCTTGTTTCCTACCCTGTGTGACTGGATTTTGGATCACTGTGTCGTTCCGATCTCTGGGCTTTGGAGGAAGGCATACTAGTCGACCCAGGATTTTAAGAAAAAGCACTCTGATCCAGCGAGGAGCTCGAGAATAGTTAGAGGAACCGTGCAGGAAGCTTGTAACGACAATAGTTTCCAGTAGACTGCCCACCATCATAGTCAGGCACATAGACAGGAAAACATCTATAAAAATGATAGTGGAATAATAATTAATGTTTACATTTTACAGACAAATACAAGTTAAATCCAGACAAAATATTTAAAAATTAAAATCATGAATATTTTTGGTCTATTCAGAGGAATGGAGACAAGCCGTAAACTATTTAAGAAATATCCTCAGCCCCTGTCAGCTCAGTGACAAAAATTGTCACAGTTGACGCTTTAATCTGCCAGACTGCAGCTGCACCTTATGTACATTTTGTAGTATTCATTCCACCTCATTCATTTCTGTATTTTATGTATGTAAGTTTAGATTCGTTATTTATAGTTGGTTTACACAGCTTTGTGTATGTATGTGTATATATAGACGTGTGTGTGTGTGTGTGTGTGTGTGTGTGTGTGTGTGTGTGTGTGTGTGTGTGTGTGTGTGTGTGTGTGTGTGTGTGTGTGTGTGTGTGTGTGATTTACATTGCTGTGCTTGAGAGCCACCATCTACCGGAACCAAATTCCCTGTATGTGTCTGCACATATACTTGGCCAATAAACACGATTCTGATTCTGATTCTGATTCTGATCTATGAGACTGTGACTCAACTGCTCTCAAAAATTTTGTGTGCTGTAATGCATATATTGATTTTCCTAAATCTCGAGTCTGACATATTTGTTATTCATTATTAATAATAAGAATAATTAAAAAGACCCAAACTAACACTGAAACTAATTTAATTTAATAACAATTAAATTAAAACTAAACATTTTCATATAATAAGAACTAAACTGAAATGTGCAGACCTAGAAACACAAAGCTGAAACAAAATAGCCAAAAATAACTGTGCAGTATAACCAAAAACCTGGCACTTTGTTAATGATTAGATATGATGAATTGTACTTTTTAAAGGTAAACTTTGGCTGGTATTGGCCAGAGGGGCTGATGGTGCGATATGGCAGCCTCGCTTCTGTCAGTCTGCCCCAGGGCAGCTGTGGCTACAACTGTAAATGGCCTGCATTTGTATAGCGCTTTTCTAGTCCATAGGACCCCAAAGCGCTTCACACTACATTCAGTCATTCACCCATTCACACACTGGCGATAGCAAGCTACATTGTAGCCACAGCTGCCCTGGGGCGCACTGACAGAGGCGAGGCTGCCGGACACAGGCGCCACCGGACCCTCTGACCACCACCAGTAGGCAAACAGGGGGTTAGTATCTTGCCCAATGATATTTGGCATGCAGCCAGGATGCAGCCTGGGATCGAACCACCGACCTTCTGATTAGTGGCTGACCTGCTCTGCCACCTGAGCTACTGTAGCTGCCTCCACCAGCGTGTGAATGTGAGAGTGAATCAATAGTGGAATTGTAAAGCGCTTTGGGTGCCTTGAAAAGCGCTATATAAATGCTATCCATTATCATTATTATTATTATTACTTTTAAGAATATATTATACATCGTTTTCTTTCTCACATGTAGCTTCATCATTACATTATGGTAGTTATACTGTTAAATCTCTAGGTAGGTCAGAACAAGCAACCCTTTTGTATTTGGGCCAAAAAGTCACATTGGGACGAAATGTATACCAAACCAGACAATGTAAACACACTTATGAGAGGTATGGCATTTCCAGTAACAGGCAGCAGGTCATTCATTATGAGCAGGAAGACGGTGTAGCCCAGGATTAGTGTCATCTTGAACAAAGACCGGTCGACTTCATTGGGAGGCAAGATGAAGCTGAAGAGGTCCACAGTGATGAGGAAGCAGCTGGGGAGCAGGAGGTTCACTACGTACAGCATGGCCTGGCGCCGCAATGAGATCTGCAGCAAAGTGAGAACTTAACACTAAGGACGGTGCTGATGTTCCTGGGTGTTTTTGATGTTTTTAGAACTTTTAGATGTATTTGATTTAAATGTTCTATAGATCCTAAGTTCCTCTGATATACTAACTGAACAGTTAAATATCTGATAATGAAGAGAAAACTCTTGTTTCGGATTACTTTCTAAAAGCCTTTGCCTTTGTGTCCTCCGTTTTCTTATAGTATGAATAATTAAATCATACAATAACATTATAGTTTTACAGTGTAAGAGTGTCTTACATGGAAGCGAATTTCATCATAAAAGCCCGATGCTGTAGATGGTAGTGTGTATTTCTTTGCTGTAATTCCAATTAATTCCCATTCACCCATCGTTGCCATCCTTGATTTAGAGTATTCAAACATCCTCTCTGGAGTCTCTGTCAGATAAAGCTGCAGAGCATTACCTGCATGGAAAATAGTCAATTTGTCAGACAAGACTATTCATATTAATGTCAGTGAAATAATTTTACTGTATTATAAACTAAACCATTCATTTCATAGGACAGACTGTGAAAGATCCTCATGAACTTACTCTTGAGTGTGAATGAGTTGAAGGTTAAAGTGCAGTTCTGAATGTCAAATGGAAACAAGTAGATGTCAAGCCTGCAGGAGGTGACAGCTTTGACAGGCTGTGAATCACTCACAATGCCATTAGAAAGCACGTAGGTATATGGGACGTTTGGAGCAGTGTTTTCATCCATGCTGCAGGAAGATGAAAGACATAACATTTAGAAACACAAGCACCTGTATGCTGATAGAGCCCTCATTATTAAAATTAAGTTTACTCAGATAGCTACATGGCAGAAATAGAAAATGTATGAAGAAAGGGCTTACAGTTGATATGTAGAGTGCCGCCTAATATTAAGTATGACTGCTAAGTGTTAACTTGTCTGCTTCATTCTGTCTGCTAAATATTGTAGGAGGCAGATCAAAAAGATTATACCTTCATATAGTGGATAGCAGTCTTACCAAGCCGCTCTATTATCCTATCCACACTATTGTTATGTTATTCCACTGACATCAGTTGGACACCTATGTGAATCGCTACCTTATAGTAGTGGAGGGGTTTGTGTGTCCTACTGATCCCAGGGGTTATGCTGTCAGGGAGCTTTGTCCCCTCGCATGGCAAATTGGTCCTGGGTGAGGGATCACACAAAGAGAAGAGCCTTCAGAAGACCCTTATGTGTACACGACCAAAGGAACCATTCACCCTGCTTGGGATGGAGTTACTATCCTAGCTCAGGACCACTTTGCTCGGACTAGAGCCGCTACTTCTCCATGTTGATGTCAAGGTGCTGGGTCTGGTGACCCAGTGTTTGTGTTTTTGTTAAATATTCTTTGTTTATTGTTGTTCTTGGTTTTGGTTATCTTAATTTCTTAAGCTCTCAGGAATCTTAGTGCTCCCTCCCTCAGTGTTCATCTTAGCCTGTGTTTAGTTTCTGTTCCCGTGTCCCACGTTTCATGTCTACTCTCCCCTGTCTCTGTGTTCCCTGTGTCTCCCCAGTCAGCCGTGTCTCCATGTCGCAGTTTGTACTCTTGCCTCTGTGCTTCACGTTCACTCTGTTTTCTCTGTCAGCCTTGCCTCCTTGTCAAGTCTGCGTCTCTGCACCTGTCTTTTGTTTCCTGTTTTACTTTGATAGTCTTGTGTCCTGCATTCACTGTTTTGAGTTTTGCTTCCCCTTCGTCTCGTTATGTCAGATTAGTCCCAGCTGTTTCCCTCCTGTTTTCCATTCCCTCTTTACTCCCTGGTGTATTTAAGCCCTGTGTTTTCCTCATGTTGTTAACCATGATGTACCTCTGTGCTGCGTGTGTTTCTTCTGTACTCCCACGTTAAGTTTCCTAGTTTCTTAGCTTTTTAGTTTGAGTTTCATGATTCTAGTTTCTTGTTTTTGGTTTTGTTTTTTGTATCAGTGTTGGAGTTTTTCCAGCAATAAAGGTGCTGTTTTGGGTTTACTCCCCCGTGTATAAGTCCTGCATTTGGGTCTGTCACACAGCAAACTACGACAGTTGAAAGGAGCCAGTTATGATGGTCAGGCATTTGATAAGGATGCGTCCTGGTGAGGTGTGCTTGACACATCTCAACGGGAGGAGGTCCCGGGGAAGACCCAGGACAAGCTGGAAAGATTATTTTTCTTGACTGGCCTGGGAATGCCTCGTTGTTCCCCTAACTAATCTGGAGGAGGTGGCTTGGGAGAGAAATCTGAGCTTCTCTGCTGATGCTGCTGACCCCGCGACCAGATAAGAGCAAGAAAATGGATAGATGGAAATTAGTTAGGGGTGGCTGTAGCTCAGGTGGCAGAGCAGGTCAGCCACTAATCAGAAGGTCGGTAGTTCGATCCCAGGCTGCCTCCTGGCTGCATGCCAAATATCCTTGGGCAAGATACTAACCCCGTGTTTGCCTACTGGTGGTGGTCAGAGGGACCGGTGGCGCCAGTGTCCGGCAGCCTCGCCTCTGTCAGTGCGCCCCAGGGCAGCTGTGGCTACAATGTAGCTTGCCATCACCAGTGTGTGAATGTGTGAATGTAGTGTGAAGCGCTTTGGGGTCCTTAGGGACTAGAAAAGCGCTATACAAATACAGGCCATTTAGTTGGAGTCACAACTCAAATATTTCCTGACAATAGTATGCACAGAGACCATGCCTTTCTACTTTCACCTGTATGCACCTTCTCCATTTTTGTTTTTGCTGCTTAGTAAAGTTAGCGCTTTATTGGCTAATGATGTGTCAGGCTAGGTCTCAAGATCACACATATACATAAAAAAGAAATGATCTTAATCTGCGAATTATTGAAGATGGCACTTACATTTCATTGATTACAATATCTGGTACCCAGAGATTTGTTCTTGGAATTGAAATCCGAGTAGTTCCACAGTTTTCTGGGTCCCACTTGGTGAATTCATTTTCCCATTGCTGCAACACAAACCATGCAGATGTAAACATAAACACAATATAAAACCTGCTGGCTACCATTTAAAAACTCGAGATAATTAAATTTAAAAGGGAACCCCAAAAACTTTTCTTTTATCTTAACACTTTTATGTCACTAATGGGTTTGCCTATTTGCTGCCCAAAAAGATTTCAAGGGCAAAACTTAAACTTTCATCTATAAAAACATTTTTTTATGCATAGATATGGGTAGAAATCAGCTGTTTCATTATTGCTTGAAAATGTACTATGAAAAAACTGCTTACAATATCTGGCCATAGAAATGTTGTGAGGAGCTGGGCTTTCTCATCCTGAAAAAGAAGATTTTAATTTATTTATTCTCAAAAAAATAGAAAATTGCCCTCATGGAAAATTGCTTTTGACCATTTTATGCTCTTAATGTTGTACAGTATGCAGAAAAGCGCATGCACATGATCTAATAATGAAATGGTTTCATGGTAACAAAGGTGTCATTTACCACTCCCAAAATGCCAAACACAGTTAAGAAAAGGCCAACGTTAGTGACTGTTGTTATGTTCACCACAGGTCGAATGGCGTTCAGGTTGAAGACTGGCGAAAGAGCCTCCAGCACTGACGGTGTATCAGGGTTGGAGCAGTTCAGTATGGTGGAGCTGTACTGAGCTACGAGGGAAAGAAGAAATGTGCCCTTATGATGTCGCAGCAAATACCTTTGTCTGAACGCCCACAATTACAACTCTGGCAAACGCGACCCAAATACGAGTGAGGCATCATGTATATCTACATTTATCTAAATCTAAACTTGACTTTATCAAGTTTCAAATTTGAATTTCAGTTTTTAATCTAAAAGTAAAATCTTTAAAATCTAGACAGGAATGAATTGGACAACATGGTCCATAACATTTCTGGCTAAATGTGTATTTTAGACAATTTTTGGCTGCTAGGACCTCATGTTTCCTCTTCCTTAAATATTTATAAGACTAGCTAACTGTCAGTGTGAGTGGCGCTGACAAAGTGAACAAGTCAAGTACAACAACCTTAAATTAAAAAAAAATCCTCCAATACAAAACATGTACACTTTATCCTTTAATAGGTGTTATAATCGGACTATAGGAAATCACATTTGCAGTTCGGAATTTCAACAGGTATAACATCATTTTGTAATAAGATTATTTTTTAATAAGATGTCTGACACTGTAGATTATGCACATAAAATAGGCGGTATAGTGCAAATAATAACACAGTTTGATGAACCATTACAATGCGTCATTTATATGTTTAAATACTATTTAGTATTTTGGATAGTGACTGTGAGAAAATCAACACATCAACAATTAATTACACAGGAGATTCAAATAATCAGTAATATAAGAATTAGTTATTTTTTAATAACATAAATAAATGTGTATTTGTACATTATAGGAACTTACCATGCATGAGCAGAGAGATGAAGATTAATAGAAGCTTTGAAGGCCTGACTTTCAGCGAGCAGCACTGAAAACATTAAAACTGTGGTTGTCAGTTTGAGTGGTGTGATAGTGGCGTGGGAATCTTTTTAAAGACAGTCATTACAGGTCATTAAAAAAATCAACGTTCAAATCGAACCTAACTGTTAAACCTTGACGTTGTTAAATATTTCTTCATCTTAGATCTGTTAAACATCTGGTATGAAATTTATGCAAACCTTCCTTGTATGCCCACAATGTAAAAGCAGGTTTATATCTTTTATCTGTTAGATATACACAATCAACAGTAGTTACAAGTGTGAATAATGAATGAGGTGTATCTTGGTCTTGAAACTGATGTTTTAGATTACTTGGGTTAAGTACCACACTGCAATATGGTTTAATCATCATTGTATTCTTAAGTTGCAGATAAAATTAGATTTTGTAACTGGTAACACTGTGTAAACATATTATTGATATAATCTCAGGAAATACAGAAATATCTGTTGGAGTTTTCAATAAGAGGGAGAGCCTCTGTTTTCATGATATCACAACATTATCTTTTCATGTTTTTCCAGTCTTAAAAACAGATTAAATATCCAAGGCTTCATCCTAAAAGACCATAAAGGTTGGCAAACATATTTACAATGTATTTTTTGTACACTCAAAATAGATAAATATTTGAATACCTGCATCCAGTCCTCTGAGCCTTGGTTGACTTGCCGGTGGATGTCTTGGAGGTCCTTGCCCCCTTTCTTTAGCTCCTGCACAGCCCCGTCCTCCACTGCTGGCCCATTTTTCTCTTGAGGCCCTTCGTAATCTTCAATATTTTCCACAGCAGTCGTGGTCTTAAGGTCTATTTCTAAATCAATGAGAGAAAAAGTATCAGAATCAGAATCTTTAGTGCCATAATGCTAATAGCACAACAAAATTATGTGCTACTCCATTCAGTGCAAAGCAAGGGAAGCAAACAATCAGTTTAACTATTGAAAAAATACATAAATAAAAAATAAAAAATATGTTCTGAAAATAAATATTGTATAAACAGTATAGAAATATAAACAAATAGATAGGTACATGTGTGGTTAATTGAGTCATTATTGATTGCACAGGTTGTGAAGAGAACATATCAATGTTCAGTTATTGTTTATTATTTACAATCACAACAGCCCCTCAATATGTGCCGTTTATTTTGGTTTTTATTGTCCTGTGCTGCCTTCCTGTGGAGTAGTTCATGTGCCGAGGATTGTTTGATTTAGGTCTTTTTTTTTTTTTTTTTACAACTTTGCAAAATAAATTATTTTGAACTCTGTAAAATCAATTATTTCTTTTATCCTGAATTTCCTCATGCTACTGATTGTTAACCACTTCAAAGCGACTTAAAAACTACATACCCGAAGCTCTTGATTTCTTATTCATTGGTGCCATGGAAACAAGAAATCCCAGAAATTGTGTGAGGACTCGGATCCAGTGAAGGACGGGAGAGAAGTCAGCAGACCCACACAGCAGGTTGGTGATGGGGTTTATTTGTCGCAAACTGGCCACCATCAGAGGCAGGCAGATGGAAAAAAAAACACCTACAGAGAGACAACGGTGTGTGCTGAGGCCCAGAAACAATACAGATTTACAATGTCGCAGCCTAATTGACTGAATTTGTGCGTGTGCCTGGGCATAAGCATTAAATACTGTTGGCATGGAAACCTGTTCCATGTAAGATTACATATTTTTCTCTATACTGTAATTTTTTACACACTCTAGAAGAATGTTCCCAGTCCAGTTTCTATTCAAACACAACTGTAGCCAGTTTCAAGAAATCAGTGTAGACTTTTTGTTGAGTGTTACTCACATATGAGGGGTATGGTGTTTCCAGTGCCCGGCAGCAGGTCATTCATGATCAGCGGGAAGACGGTATAGCTGAGGATGAGGGTCATCTTGAAAGCGGACCTGTCCACACTATGTGGAAAGCAGCTGAGGAACAGGACGTTTACCATATACTTAGTGGCCCGGCACCTCAATCTGATCTGTGGAAAGAAAAGAAGAGATAACTGAGGTACTCTTAAGCTGTGAACCATGCTTGTCATTACCTGGTACATGAATGTTTGCTATATAACTGTATAATTCAGGATTTAGACTGAATTTATATTTTTAGGTGTGTTTTAATTTTGCAATAATGTTAAACATTTAAAAAATATAGGGAAAAAATTACAACATAGCTTTGATTTTATCTTACTATTTATTGTAGCTTCTCATTAGAATCAACTTACATGAAATTTAAACTCATCAGCACATAAACCATCACTGTTAATATCATTCTCTGTTGCTTTATCTGAGGTGATATCCAGTAGCTCCCATTCACACATGGTGGCCATCAAACTCTTGGAGACTATTGCCTTTATTTCTGCAGGTCTTCCAAGAAAAATCTTTATGTCCCTCGCTATGCGGGGAAGAAAAGTGAAGAGAAAAATGCTGACTTTAGTCAGAGCTCACTTAAAACCCACATTCAATTTAGATATAATTAAAAAGGGTGAAACTGATATGCATAAGTGTTAAATGTTCTTACCAAAGTGCAAGTAGGGGTTGAAGGGGTTGCAGTTTTGTATGTTAAAGGAGACGGTGCAGATATCAAGGTTACAAGAGCTGACAGCCTTGACAGGTAGACTGCCATCCCCCGTACTATTACTACACAGGGAACAGGGTGTTTTTTTGTGAATAGATGTGTGAAATGAGGACATGGCATAAATTAAAAGCACCGTTGATGTTGACAAACAACCCCAACAATAACCCCATTATGTCACAGCGAAAAACTAAAACTAAATTATTTTGTAAAAATACTTCTTGATGTGTCTTTTTGCACAATATTCAGGAGAACAATTTTCAAAATCCAAAAATTCAACATTCTCAAATCCCGGGATTAAATTTAGGGTTTTTAATTAAGTGTAATCATATTCTCTTGTTTGCATATAAGTTAGATTTGTAATTTCAAGACAAAGGCACAGAGGATTTGTGGCATTTACAACAACAGAGTATCCCACATAATGCTGAAACATTCATTTTAGTTTCTAGATGTCTGCTCTTTTGGAAATACTTGTGCGGAGTTTGAGATAAAGAGTAAATGATTTTGTACTTACAGCTCGTTGATTACAGGCTCTGGAACACACAATTTGGTTCCGGGGAGATGTATTAGCTCAGTACGCCACTGAAATGGGTCCCAACTGACAAACTCATTGATCCAAGACTAAAACAACAAAATTGGTATCAGCACAAATAGTAAGCAAACCCCTGCATGGCTACTAAAATTATTGCAGTACATAGTGCAATAATAAGTGAGGAGAAGTTCAGCCTTTTCATCCTGGAAGACCAGAACAAAAAGTCTCTACCACAGAAAACACAGAAAGCCTCTCTTTGAAGAAGTTTGAACTAGTTTGTGACAGTCCTTCAACTCAAGAGTTTCAGATACAATAGATACCAAAATATAAAATATGCATACACACTGTTGGGAAGCACTAATGACATCGTAAATAAGCTCATGTGACAGGTGACATACTGCTCCTAGTATCTCACACAGAGCGAAGAAAGTGCTGACATCGGTGGAATTTGTCATTTTCTCCACAGACCATATGTCACTTACTTCAAAGACTGGAGACAGACACTCCAGCAGGGCAGGTTTGTCTGGTGCAGAGCAGTTCACCATGTAAGCACTGCAAAGAGCTGATGAGGCAACAAAATCATGAATCTGAGTGTAATTACGTTGTAGTGTTTGGCTTGCAATGGGATTTGGCTGAAGTGAATTCAGTAGTTGTCAATTCAATTGTCTCTCTCCAGATTTAATGCTCATACTTTTACTATATTTAACGTCATTGATTAACTACTGAACACACTGTTGTTAAAACTGAAACTCAAACACTTTCATTGTGCTTAACAAAACACATACCTGTCTTGAAGATCAAAATCATGGTTGGCCTGAGTGACGGAAGAAGCTCCTGTAATCGCAATCAGGAGGATTTATGGATAAAAAATGGTAATAACATTTTGGATTCAAGTAACAGATATGCACTATTATTAGTATTTAACTTCAGCAGTAACACTTGTGACAATGTAACGAGAAAAAATTCCTTACCATAATGTTGCGAGTGAAAGTGTTGTATTCCAGCTGTTTTTTGAATGGAAACTGTTTTATTTGGTATACTACAGAATAATCATCTCCTTAAATAATTGCCACATTTAAAAAAAAAAAATTGTTGACAGCTGTATTAGTCAGCAGCAGCAGAGCAAAGGTGTGTCTGCTGGTTATCTGGGAAACTTACTCTTGCAAGACTAAACTGCGAAGATATACATACTGTCACTAAACAAAGCGTGATGTGGACAAACATTGGGCAAATGATGCGGAGCAGAAGGCAGGACAGCTGCTTTGCTTGTAGGTGTTTTCATACAAAGCACAGATAAACCACAGGTAATGTAAGGTACCTCAGTGTGTGACTTGAAAATGCTGAGGACTGACCACAGTAGCATCAGTGTCACACATGCCCATCACAGGCAAATCAGAGAAACCTGTGACAAGCAGGTGTTAGTCTGCCAAACAAGCTTTTATTATTTTATGTAACATGTTTTTTTTTTTTAAATAAATTAAAATTCACCCATTCGATGAGAACAAAGAAATAACCTGAGATGATACTACTACTACTACTAATAATAAAACAAAATTCCTCATGTCATCTTGGCTATACTTGCTTTGATTATAATCACTTTTTGTGTTTCTGCGTCACTACTACGTCAAATTCTCTGTTGAATTTAAAATGTAATTTTCTTTTCTCCTTTATGAGTTATGTATCAAGATACTTTGTATCAGGTCGGATTTTTAGTCCAACTGTGGAAATTTTCGATATGTGATCATAATGCACCACAACAAGATTCCCAGCCTAAGCGTTACTTTGTTTGTTTATCAGTAAGCAGAAAAGTGTTAACAGACTAAATTATATTCTAGTAATTAATTTAACTATAACACTATTATACCTATACTGCAGTAGCATGGCTACAAGCTATAAAACATAATATTAAGCCTATTACTTTTCCATATACATTTAATGACTGTCTTCCTAACTGTGATGGAGAACTTGCAACATTTTAAATAAAATACATATTGGGATCATATCAACATATCAGATTCTTATATTTGTTGCAATATCTGTTTTGTTTTTTTGATTGATGATAGTTTGATTTCTTACTCCACAAAGTAAAAGCCACCAAGAATTCATTGTGCTCCTGATTATTTAGTTTTTAGTTTAGCTTCAGAGCTACTGAGTGGACAGATGTGTAAAATTTCACACAGTTCTCTGCTTGGATGATATGATACCTTATAGACATCCAGTATTTCAATGAAATTTTCAACAACTTTTACACTCAGTCAGATTTACAGATGTTGTCTAGCAAGATAAGTATTTATTCATAATCAAACCTCATGATAAATATCGGCATGAACTACATGATCTATAAATGCTACATCAGTACATGTTAAAAAAAAAAAGTGACCTGTCCTGAAGCATCATATCAATATCGCCTTTGTCATTTAATTTACTAAACACTGAAACTCCTAATATTTGTAAAAATATTTTTTTTAAAAATACTGGGGGAAAGTGTTTAGAGTGTGCTTGAATGTCTTAAGACTATACTCACAGTTCACCATACTTGGAGTGAATATCCTATATAGCCGGAGGCTGGGACTTCCGGGTGATGCGTGGCAGCACAATGGACGCATAGTCACTGAGCTCTGTTCCAACTGAACTAAATTGCGGCCTCCAGACTTGAAAGTAATAACGTCAGCCCTTTCAAAAAGGGATGAAAAAGGGAAAATCTAAAAGAGGACAGAAAAACACTAACCAATCAAAGACTGAGGAGGCAAAGATCCAAAAAAGAATGGAACCACACGACAAGGAAGATGGCGGCTGCTTGCTACCTAGCCACGAGTCAGCGTTGCCTGAGTTAGGAGGAGATAGCATCATCCTCCGGGAGATCGCAAAAGTGTCCAAGGAGCTTGGCAGCTTTAAAGATAAAGTCCAAGAATCATTGCTGGGACTCACGGAGGACACTGGCAATAAGCTGGCCGATGAGTTGGCAGCGTTTAAACAGGAACTAAACCAAAAGCTACTCGAATGTGTGGCTACACAGCAGTCACAGGGTAAGGCCATTGCGGAGGCAAAGGGACATAGAAGGACTTAGGGCAGAGGGACTTAGGCTTGCCTGGAAGAAAAAAGTGTTTCTGGGAAACAAGCAGATTTCTTTTTGACCACGACTATGCCTTTGAAGTCATGGAGAAACGCAAATCCTACACGGGAATAAAAAAGGCACTAAAAGAGAGGAACATTCGGTTCCAAACGCCCTTCAAGCGGATTTGCATCCACTGGAGCACCGACCCACGGACTTACGAGGACACAGTGAAGGAGCTGAGAGCACGGGGCATTGAGTTGGAACCCGGGACCCAGCACTGAAGAGAGAGTACGTAACGCATTTTCATGGCATGGAGTGGATACGGAGAGGGACAGAGGGCCATGAATGGAAACTCAAGTCCGATGCAAACTGCGGGAATATAGAAGAGACTATTAAATATGAATGACAAGGAGGATAAGAGCTAAACTCACAAGCAAACAGACTATATAAGAAGGGAATATGCACCATTTGGTTTCATTGCTGTTCAAGTTGGTGCGTTGATAGTTCAGTTGATCAGATTTATAAGTTGCCATATATGTTGGATTCATCTAGTGTAAGTGGGATGTACCTGCTGGACAGTCGCCACAACACTAGGGAGAGCTCCCACCGTATGGTGGGTCCTTACTCTCCTCTCCCCAACAGGGACCTAAAGGGGTTGAACGATCCTGAGTAATTGGAGGACTCCATATGGGCTCTATTGTTTTTTTGTACCTATCTTAGTTTTGTGTTAACAGTGGGGGCGCAACGTTTTACCTCAGTGACATTTGGAATGCACATTCATGGCTCTATCTGGTTATAATAAAGTCCAACGTTAAAGGTACTCTCACTTACTGTAAATGGGCTCCAAAGCCCGGCAAAGCAGGGAAAAATTCTTAGTAAACTGAAAAGAGAGGACATTGATGTGGCATTTCTACAAGAGACTCATTTGGTGGGCCTTGAGCACGAGAAACTTAAGAGACAAGGTTTCAAGCATGCTTATTACTCTTCAAATGGTTTAAGACATACAAGAGGGGTGGTTATTTTAATATCAGGTAGGGTTATTTATGAACTTTTTGCTACAATTAGGGATAGAGAAGGCAGATTTATCCTGGTACAGGGCAAATTGGATGGGGAATTGATCATGTTCTATAATGTTTATATTCCTCCAGGTTCCACATTTGATTTCTATAGGCAAGTATTCGAGAAAGTAGTGATAGAGGCACAGGGACTACTTGTCTGTGGAGGAGACCTTAATATTACATTAAAACCACATCTGGACGCAGCGGGGATGAGAATATCTCTATCACAAAAACTAACTAGAAAACTAAACCTTCTGATAGAGGAGATGGGATTGGTGGATACTTGGAGGAACCTTAACTCAACAGCAAGGAACTATACTTACTATTCACATCCACATGCAACCTATTCGAGAATTGGCTACTTCCTCACTTTTGGTACTGACATGAACAGAATACATGAGTGCCATATCAGGTCAATGGACGTTTCCGACCACTGCCCTCTATATTTATCTTTAAACCCTACTCAAAGGAGAAAAATAACCAACTGGAAATTAAATTCTAGTATACTGAATGAACGGACATGTGAACATTTGACAGAAGACATTGCTGAATACCTGGAATTCAATGATAAAGATGAGTTTTGTGGGATGCGTGCAAAGCAGTGATGAGAGGAAAAGTTATTACTATAACCTCTAATATTAAAAAATCTAAAGTTGCAAGATTCCAGAAGCTGCAGTCGGAACTATTACAATTAGAGGCCACACACAAAAATACTATTGATACTAAGACAAAATTAGAAATGGCAAAGAAGAGAAATCTAATTGATGAGATATACACCCAAGACGTCCAAACGAAACAAAGATATTATGAGGGGGGAGCTAAATATATGAAACAATTGGCATATAGATTAAGGAAACAACAAGCAGACAGAACAATATACACGATAAGGGATCTGGAAACCTGTACTCACTCTACACCTACGACTGCACAGCCACTAACAACTCCAACATCATTGTGAAGTTTGCGGACGACACTACAGTGGTGGGTCTTATCACCAACAGTGATGAGACGGCTTACAGGGAGGAGGTCAGCGCCCTGACCCACTGGTGTCAAGACAACCATCTCACCCTCAACGTCGCAAAGACAAAGGAGTTGATAGTGGACTTCCGGAGGTGCAGAGAAGTACACACCCCCATCACCATCAGCGGCGCTGCTGTGGAGAGAGTGAGCAGCTTCCGGTTCCTTGGCGTACACCTGGCTGAGGATCTTACGTGGTCAGTACACACAAACAAAACAGTGAAGAAGGCGCAGCAGCGCCTCTTCTTTCTCAGGAGACTGAAAAGATTCGGCATGAGCCCCCGCATCCTCAGGACCTTCTATCACTGTGCCATTGAGAGCATCCTCACTGGATGCATCACCACCTGGTATGGCAACAGCACCGCCTACAACTGCAAAGCTCTCCAGCGAGTAGTGCGGTGCTCTGAACGGATAATTGGAGGTGAGCTTCCCTCCCTCCAAGACATCTACAGGAAGCGCTGCCTGAGGAAAGCGGGGAGGATCATCAAGGACTCCAGTCACCCCAGCCATAAACTGTTCAGACTGCTTCCATCAGGAAGGAGGTTCTGCAGCATCCGGTCCCGTACCACTAGACTGAGAGACAGCTTTTTCCATCAGGCCATCAGACTGCTGAACACGTCATAGACACCTCAGCTTCACTACTGGAACTTCAACATTATGCACTCCACACTGTATATAAATGCCACTTGTTTTACACATATTCAACTCTGTATATTTTATTATTATTATTATTATTATTATTATTATTATTATTATTATTATTATTATTATTATTTTATTTTTTTACTATTTAATTTGTAAAAATGTGTATACACACACACACACACACACACACACACACACACACACACACACACACACACACACACACACACACACACACACGTAGGAAAATATTTAGTATACACATCCAGAAATGCATACACTATTATATATTGTACATATATTTATTAGTTTCAGATGTAGCCATTCTTGTATTTTGCTTGTTTACATTATTGTATTTTGCACAACTCTGTTGCTTGTGAAGCTCGCACACAAGAATTTCACTCACATGTGCTGTACCAATGTACCTGCACATGTGATGTGACAATAAAAGTGATTTGATTTGAAAGAAAAAAAAAACCAAAATGGAAATGCAGGGTATAGAGGAAATTAAGGATTGCTTTAAGAGATACTATGAAAAATTATATTTATAACCACCCACAAACGATGACGATCAAATGGAGAGTTTGCTTGACATGCTACACCTCCCTAAACTTACAATAGAAGAAAAATCGTTAGTGAAGCAAATTACAAGGGAAGAACTTCACTTGGCAATTGGTAAACTCAAGGCAAACAAATCTCCGGGTACAGATGGTTTTACTGCGGAGTGGTACAAGAAATTAAGGGAACCTTTGACACCGGTCTTACTTAAAACATTTAATTGTGTCCTTACAAAGGGAGAAGCACCCTCCACATGGAAACAAGCCACAATCTCTATTATACCTAAAGATGGTAAAGACAAATTAGAATGTTCCAACTACAGGCCAATAAGTGTATTAAATGTAGATTACAAATTGTTTACGTCAATCATAGCACATAGACTTGAAGGTATCATCCCAAGGATAATAAATCTAGATCAAACTGGATTTGTTAGGTCGCGCCAAACCCATGATAGTGTTAAGAGAACTCTGCAAATTATTAGACATATTAATTTAAATAAAATACCAGCTATATTATTGAGTCTAGATGCTGAAAAAGCTTTTGACTCTGTGAGATGGGAAATTTTATTCCAAGTAATGCGTAAATTTGGGTTTAATGGGTCGATCATTACAATATTGAGTGCTTTGTATAATAGTCCAACTGCAAAAATAAAGATCAAAGGTGAACTTTCAGATGCTTTCAAGCTTGAAAGGTCCACAAGATAAGGATGCCCACTGAGTCCACTCTGATTTGCCATTTTTATAGAGCCGTTGGCTCAAAGCATTAGGCAGAATGATAAAATAAAAGGGATTAATATTGCTGGAAGTGAACAGAAATTGGCCTTGTTTGCAGATGATGTTTTGGTTTACATATAAAAACCTACTGAATCATTTATGAAGCTCATGTCAGTGTTAAAGGAGTATGGGTCCTACTCGGGATAGAAACTGAATATACAAAAAACACAAGTTCTTAGTAGCTTTTACAACCCCCCCCCCCCCCCCCCCCCCCCCCCCCCAATTTGCTCAGCAAATACAAACTAGGCTGGGACAAAAAAATGATCAAATATTTGGGCATTAACTAATCAATGGATATAACCAGTTTGGAAGAAATCAACTACTCCCCACTTAAAAAAGATATCATGGTAGATATTACAATTTCTATAGAAAACCCTGACAGATACTTTGCAGAATGGAATAGGACCCAAGAGTTAAGTTTAAAACACTTCAGCTTCCCAAAGATAAAGGAGGACTAGGCCTCCCTTGCCTATATGACTATCATAGGGCAACACAAATAAGAAATCTGGTGGGCTGGTGTAAACCTGGATACTGTTCAAGATGGAAGGAAGTGGAACTTTCCTTGGGAGGTAACTTCCCTGTCGGGGCACTGATAGGAGATCCCTCAGAGTTATGATTCCCGGGCAACCCTTGGATAGTAAGCTCAATAAAGACATGGAAAAGAGTACTTAAAAAGTATAAATTAAACCAGAGGGCCGGATTCCTTAGTTGGTTTACATATGACCCAGAGACCGACTTGACATTTAAAACATGGGCTAATAAAGGTCTCATCACATACATTACCTTGTTGAAAGATGGAAAAGTGATGAGTTTCCAGGATCTTAAGAATAAGTTTAGGTTGCAAAATCAAGATTTTTTTTAGATATTTGCAACTGAGGGACTTCCTGAATAAAAAGCTAAAACATCCCCAGTTATCGACTGGGAATGAAGAAATTATTTATATATTCAAGAATGCATATAGAAATGCACCCTATCAAAAAATTATTTCCAAATTATATTGTTCACTGACCAATCTAAGGGGTCATGATACAAGATATGTTAAAGCAAGATGGGAAACAGAGGGTAATATATCCCTAACAGGAGAGGAATGGGATGGGATCTGTTGGCAGCAGTGGTCGGTAACAATCTCCCCCTCGTGGAGGGAATTCAGTTGGAAGAATGTAATTCGTTATTTTAATACCCCGGCTCAAAAATCCAATTATTCTCATAACACAACATGCTGGAGGCAGTGTGGACATGCAGCAGCAAATCATTTCCACATTTTTTGGGAATGTCCTCGTGTGGCTCCATTTTTGAAGGAAATACATAATGTCCTGGAAACAATCTTCCAAAAGAAAATACAATTTCATTTTGCAGTATTGTACCTAGGAAACTTAGAGAGTCTTAATCTATGCAAACCGGTTAAATATTTGTTCAATGTGCTGTTGGTAGCTTCCAAAAAGGCCATAACCCGCCGTTGGCTTAAAGAGGACACTCCTACTATAAATGAGTTGATTGATGTGATATACAGGGTGGGCCATTTATATGGATACACCGTAATAAAATGGGAATGGTTGGTGATATTAAAGTCCTGTTTGTGGCACATTAGTATATGTGAGGGGGCAAACTCCTCAAGATGGGTGGTGACCATGGTGGCCATTTAGAAGTCGGCCATCTTGGATACAACTTTTGTTTTTTCAATAGGAAGAGGGCCATGTGACACATCAAACGTATTGGTAATGTCACAAGAAAAACTGCGTTCACCAGATATCAACACAATTTCGATCCGCTCCTCACGTGTTAACCTCTTTGACATGTCAATGGCTGTGAACAAAGAGAAACTTGTAAATAACTCATGAAAGAATAAAGTTACGTTGAAACCAAGCACACCATTGTTTTTCTTGTGACATTACCAATAAGTTTGATGTGTCACATGGCCCTCTTTCTATTGAAAAACAAAAGTTGTATCCAAGATGGCCGACTTCTAAATGGCCACCATGGTCACCACCCATCTTGAGGAGTTTTCCCCCTCACATATACTAATGTGCCACAAACAGGACTTTAATATCACCAACCATTCCCATTTTATTACGGTGTATCCATATAAATGGCCCACCCTGTAGACTATTTTTTTAATGGAAAGAATAACTTTTAGGCTAAAGTTGCAGGTGGACTCATTTGAGGATTACTGGTTGAAATGGTTGAAATATGTACAAAATGGGAGGCCCGATTTTGTATAATCTCATTGTATTTTCTGGTCTGTTTGTTTTTTTGTTTTATTTTGTCCCCCCCCCCCCCCCCCCCCCCCCCCACTGTAATTAAGTTGTATTGTTGTACATGCTGTATAAATAAGAAAAGCAATAAAACATAAATAATAATAATAATAAAGAATATCCCATATAGCCTACCTTTGTGTTAAACAAAAACTACAGTGCTGAAACTGGAAGTTTTAAATATCAAATGGAAAGCAGAAGATGATGCCATGATTGGCATAACGTCTCAAAGCTAAATTCCCTGTTTGAACGTGATTGCTTTGGGACCTGTCTGTGGGAAGTTTTTATGTTGTGTGACTCGATAGGTTTGGTGCTCTGGCTTCCTCCCACAGTCTAAAGAGGGTTAAATGTATGATTCAAGTGCAGCTTGTAGTCTGAAGTACTTAGAAGGAAACCATTATACTATATGATACCATTTATATAATCTACACAGGGATATGATTGTGCGTTTCGAAATGAATGTCACTCACAAATTGAATTAAATTTTACAGACGTTTTATTTTGTATACAGTGGTTTCCTCCATTTAAAAATTGTACAGTACAACACAGAAGGGTAAAGATGAATGATTATAAATGCAGCAGAGCTAATTTAAAGTCCAGTATGAAACAATAATGCAAAATACAGTATAACTATACTATACATACTGCATAAATGTGCTCTAAGAAGGTAGTTTTTCACACCATCTACAAAAATGACAAAATTTTGGTCAAAATGCACTAACATTCAACCCACTAGCACAAATGGAGAGCTTTAAAACACATGGCAGTTGTCTACTTATTGTACGAGTTCACCCAGATAATGATGATGGTGATAAAGCTGACCGAGATGAAGAGAATGTAGAGGCCAAACAGCAGGCGGTCTATGATGAAACCCACCTGCATCCACTCCTCTGAGCTTTGGCTGTCCTTTAGCTCCTGATCAACCTTCAGGCGAATGGCCTGGAGGTCCTTGCCCAGTTTCTTGAGTTCATACACAGCCAGGTCCTCCGCTGATTGCCCCTTTGGCTCTTGAAGCCCCACATAAGTTTCAATTGCTGCCACAGCAGTCCTGGTCTTAAGGTCTATTTCTAAGCAAAGTCAAGAAGAAATATTCATAGTCACCTAATCTTGTAACCTTAGATTTCTAAACTCGCTACTTATGTTTGACATACCTGAAACTCTTGGCTTCTTATTCATTCGTGGCATACAAACAATAACACCCAGAAATTGCAGAACAAGGACTCGCATCCAGTGAGGGACAGGAGAGAAGTCAGCAGACCCACACAGCAGGTTGGTGATGAGGATTGTTTCCAGCAGACTGGCCACCATCAGAGCCAGGCAGAGAGAAAAGAACACGTCTACAGAGAGACAAAGGAACCCAGAAACAATACAAGTTTACAATGTCACAGTCTAAGTCACTAATCTATATATTTTTATCTTAAAAGCTGTTCTTTAAATGCACATGTAAATATAGTTTTAAAAAAAGTGAACATTATTTACAAATTTGGACATAATAATATTGATTTGACTATTTCACACATGTTATGTATGTGTATCTATAACAAGTATATAAGTATACAATGCTAATACTGCATTACAGTATGTATGTGAGTACAGATTTTCAACTTGACTCTATAAGATCGAGGTCTGATATGGGATGTAAGGGTTCCCTTAACTTTCTTTAACCAGTACCTTTCATATTATATATATATATATTTTTTAGTATAGGATAAGTTAATAATTAAAAAACATAACTACAAACAGTTTCAAGAAATCACCGTAGACATTTTGTTGAGTGTCACTAACTTATGAGGGGTATGGTGTTTCCGGTGACCGGCAGCAGGTCATTCATGATGAGCAGGAAGACAGTGTAGCCGAGGATGAGGGTCATCTTGAAGGCGGACCTGTCCACACTCTGTGGTGGCAGCAGGAAGCTGAAGAGGTCGACTGTGATGAGAAAGCAGCTGGGGAGGAGGAGGTTGACCACATACATAGTGGCCCGGCGCTTCAATCTGATCTGTACAATAAGGGAAAACTTGGTCAGGTATGTTTGTGCTGTGAAATCTTCTTATCGTGACCAAGTGGATCGTGTATGTAAGCAAATCGTGATTTTAGCTGTGTTGGATTTACAAAACAGGCATTATGGACACATTAATACGAGGTATGTGAACAAGCCCAAGTATGTGCTCCTTTCTGCCTAATTACAGCAGTTTATTGGCACTGCAATCCACCTACTTGAAATTCAAGCTCATCATAATAAAGATTCTCATTCTCTCCATCATGATTGACTTTATTGGCGGTGATTTCCAGCAGCTCCCATTCACCCATGGTGGCCATCACACTCTGGGAGATCTGTGTTATTAGTTCTGCAGATCTTCCAAGATAAATCTTTATATCCGATGCTGTGGAAAAGCAAAGAGGAAAATACTGAGCTAAAGGTGAGCTCACTAATTGTCCACATGTAATGTATATGTATAAAATATTTTCTGACCATAGTGCAAGTAGGAGTTGAAGGTATAAATGCAGTTTTGTATGTCGAAGGGGAAGGTGTAGATATTGAGGTTACAGGAACTAACAACTCTGACAGGTATAGCGAGATCCACTTGACCATTACTGTACAGGTACAGATAGGGAACAGGCGGTGCCTTGTTTTCCTCCATACTGTAAGAACAATTAGAAAAATGATGGCGTGAATAACAAACATGGCACCTATTTGAACATTTGGTAAGAATTACAGTGTCTAGTAGTTAGACAATTATGGACCTATAAAAAACATGGCAACTGCACAGTTACATGTAATAAATATTGCTGTAAGATGGCCAAACATTAACAAAGACAAATACAAAATGTATTTATTAGACTTGTTTTGGTTCCATAGATTATAATATGTGTATGCTTTGAGAGGCACAGGCTTGGTAATATATCACTTACAATTCATTGATTACAATATCGGGAATCCAAAATTGGCTTGATGGAAGAGCCATCATGTCTGTACCACACTGAACTGGGTCCCAGCTGACAAATTCATTTATCCACAACTAAAAGAACAAAACTCATGACAATGGATAGATCACGCATGCTACACGTAATCATGATGTTTTAAAAAATATGATTATTCCTGTATCACAGAAGAACAAACGTAGCCGGATCATTGCAGTACTCACACACTGTAGCCAAATGTAAGCGGTCAAGAGTTGTGCCTTTTCATCCTGAAAGACAACCCAGTATATGCCAAGGGATTAAAAAACATTGGTGTTGCTATGGAAAGAGAATCATTTGAGCAATGTGGATATGGTTTATCCATTTCTCTAAGTATTTTGCCTTTACTTAAAGAGTTTTAGAGTGCAGTCTGTATACACACTTGTTACATTTTATGTGATGTGATGTTCTGATCGGTGAACATACCACCCCTAGAATCCCATACAGAGTGAAGAAAATAGTGACATTGGTGCATGTTGACATGTTCCTCACAGGCCGTATGTCATTCAAGTCAAAGACCGGAGACAGAGCCTCCAGCAGGGCAGGTTGGGTTGGCTGAGAGCAGCTAATGGTGTAATTACTGCAAAAAGCTGATGAGACAATGAAATAATATTGAGTGTAATTATGTTGCAATGTTTGGCTTGCAATGAGATTTTAACAAGAAAAAAAAATCTGTGTTTATTTTGTACTTTGTAGAAATCATTTGGAATTTAATGAATTCTATATTGATTTGAATTTCCAATTTATAACTCAGTACAAGATAATTTCACTAATCCTGAAGTTCTTTTACTATGTTACACAAACATTGTTCAGTAGACACCAAAAACTTTCTTCTAGACTTTTTCTTTTTGAAACTGATGCTGACTTGTTGTTGAAAATGAAACTCAAATACTCATAGTATGGTTCAGAAAATTCTTACCTGGCATGAAGATACTGAGGGAAATAATCAGGGTAGACTTGATTGATGACAGGAGACCCTTGAATAAAAGCAAGTACAATCAAAAGGTCTGATGGTTAAATGATGAAATGTTTAAATAAAGTAACAGAGGATGTATTGAATTGGTGGTGCTTTATTGATCCTAAGGAATAACATAACATAAACACAATGCAGGTATACCTTACCATTTTGAAAGTGAAATTGTTGTATTCCAGCTGCTTTGGAAACTGTTCTTTGATATACTAGTGAATAATAATCTTCTCAAAAATGGACACATTCATTTGCTGTCAGCCCTATTAGTCAGCGCCTACAGTCCTAAAGTGTGTCTCTACTTATCTGGGAAACTAACTCTCGCAAGTCTAAGTCAGCCTTCATGGCCAAGATATACATAATGTCACTAAACAAAACGTGATGTGGACAAACCCATGGAAAAGTTGTGGAGCAGGCAAAACTAAAGGCAGGGCAAGTGCTTTGCCTGTAGGTGTTTTCAGACAACATGCAGATAAACCACAGTTAATGTACTGTACCTCAGTGTGTGACTCGAAAAATGTTGAGGACTGACCACAGCAATGTCAGTGCCACACCTGCTGATCACAGGCAAATGAAGAGGTGTTGCTGTGTGACAAACAGGTTGACTTTGCTTTCATGCAAAACCTCCTATCAGATAACCTTTTCCTTTTTTCAACAATTGTGCAAAGAACAGTGGGCCAGAATTCCTCCACAGTGACGTTAAAAACGCATCTGCAGTTACCACAGATGCTTGATTGCAGTTCATGCTGCCAAAGGATGACATAACCAGTTATAAGATTTAGGGGGCTTGCACTGATGTTTGAATATCTTTTTCTAAATCATGAAAAACAGTAAGTTATAATTTAAAGGCAGATTTTTATTTATTCTTTGTATTATCTTTGTCTGCACTACAAACACTTCATAAAGGCAGTTTAACTACAGTTGCAGGATCAGTAAACATGACGCACTAAAGTCTCCTCTTGCACTGACGAGTTTGAAAAAAATGGAGAAATAAAATACATTTCCAGAAGATTTTCATTTTTTTAAATTTTTGTAAGAAAACAATATCGTCTGAGACAACAGCACGTGTTCACCCCCTTCCTTTTTTTTTTTACAATTAAAAAAGTAACATAAGAGAAAGTGTACTTATTAATATTTATGAACATGCACATGTTTGTTCTTAAAATACCAATCCAATAATATCTTTGCATATTTTTTCTTGAAGAATGGTGTTTTTTTCTCTTTGAAAAAATTACCCAGGCTCATTGTAAAACAATGTATTATATTTACCAAAATTCATGGTATGTACCATGCTTCATGTGTAAGCTGTGTGTGTGGCTCTAAATCAAATTAAAAAAGAAGATGTTGCCCACCTCTCTTGAACAATAATGTCATGCCTAGTTTTTTTTTCAAAAATATGTATTATTTATTTACAAAATCAGAAAATACGAATTTAAATGTGAAAAGTGACTCCTGTAGACCTTCATGTCATATTTAAATCTTGACTTATTTAATTCATTTGTAACAGTAAATGTATGAGAGCTTTTGTGCTAATTAACGTTTTTAACAAAGAAAGCAATATATTAGCTAAAGCTGTCTGCTACCAAGCACAAATAAAGGATACATACAACAATGTGCATCTGCTTATTACAGAAAGAAGAAATACAATAAAACAGAATGAAAGAAGGCAAAGTTATGATCGAACAGAAACAGGCTGACTTTAAAAGCAGCTCATTTTGTGCACACGCCTTTGATGCACCCCTCACAATGTGTGGGCTCATGCGGGCTGTCAACGTCAAAGCTTCTGAAATACCGCTTCCGTCCACCAGGGTTTTTATGGTAGCACTTTTGTTTTATTTTCTCCACCAGATTCTCCATGAGGATGTGCACATTGTCAGATTCCACGCTGGGATTCTCCATTGGAGCTTCGGAGCACATCTTGCAGTTCTGGCGTAAGGGCCTCACCTTGACAGTGCCCTGCCCGTTTTTCAGGCGCATGTGGAAGAGCACCTTCACCTTGTTGGAAGGCCATTCTCTTCTGCACATGGAACATTTAAACCTTGGAAATGAAAAAGAGCATGTGTTACTTTACTAGAAGAGTCTAGAGTGATTATATGATTATTTTTAATACGAGTTTAAACTTGCATCGAATTGTTTTTTAACGAGATGGCACCCACGCAAGGAAGTGAAAGGAAACAAATGATGTCAGCTCCATCTTACATCTTCAGTTCTAGTGTTGCTAGTCTAAAAAATATGCTCCCATCATTGAAACTCTGGAATATTCTTTTTACTTTTAATGAACTAAGCCTCCTTAGCAACTACATTTATTCCCTCATCTTTAATGTTGCAATCTTCATGCACAGTAATTGGCATAATGCAACTATATTTTTTATATATTAACCTATGAAATATACCATACTGAATATACAAACCACACTGACCTTGCACCTGTGTTCCTGATGTACTGCTTCCAGCCCATGTCTAGGTTGTCAGGCTCAATGTTTTCATCATACTCTAAATACCAAGAGTCTCCTCGTTTAAGACTCTGTGCTTTAATACGAAAGATACGTATCCATTCAGGTGGCAGCATCTTTTAGGTTAAAGTGGTCGCTGGTAGCTGAAGAAGAAGGATAACTCTAACAGCTGATGTGTGCAGTAAACAAACAGCTGGTGAGAATGAGTCATCCTCCTCAAGCTGCGAACTTTGACTGTGGCTCTGCCAGAAGAGTTTGTGGGGAAGACAAAACTTACAACTGTAAAACACGCTATCTTAAGTTTCAGTTACAGTTTTGTACAATCGATACTGAAAGCGTTTCTTGTTAAGCAACACTGACACCTTCTGGTTGCTCTCCATGCTCCTCTTTGCCCAGGTAGACTCAGAAGGCTTTTCTGTATTGCTATACTTTTTGCACTTAGTCGGTGTGACGAAAATGTGCAAAATGTTTTCACTGTGTATAAAAAAAAGACATTAGTGAACATTAGTGGGAAAAAGAGCTGATAAAAAACATTAGTGAACACGTGATTCTTATCATCGTGCTTATAACTCAACTCAGCACTATACCTGCACTCTACTGATTTTGTTTTTCTTTTTGTAGCTTCTCCCTGGTAGCAGGTAGCTCTGCATATGTCTGTGCGCATGTTCAAGCAGGTAATCTTTTGCTTGTTAAGCAAATGTGTGAAACTCTACAATATGGAGTCATTAATTATAATAATGTAGAATAAGAATATATAACATTCATTTATTTATTTGCTTTTTCTGGTAACATAAGAGCAAAAAAGATGTTAATTTTACATGTTCACCACTTTATTTATTTATTTATTTTTGCCAGAGTGAGAATATTTCACTCAAAGTAGTGACTGACAACAAATGTGTGCACAAAGGCTAAACCATAAACCAGCAGGTTCCAGTGTTGCTACAAAACATTTCAGTTTCATTTCACTTACAATCTAATGATTCGCCATCTAATATTCTGATGTTCATTGTATAAACCATAACTGAAACTTAAGGAAGCCTGCTTTGCACTGGTAGCTTTCGGTTTCCTCTCAGCTGGTACAGCCTTATTTAAAGTTCGCAGCTTGAGGAGTCATTCTCACGAGTTCCTTGTTTACAGTACAGATCAGCTGTTAGGGGTTTCTTTCTTCTTCAGCCGATTTAATTGAAAAGATGTCACCAGAATGGACACAAATCTTTCAGATTAAAGCAGAAGATCTTAAGCAAGGAGACTCCTGGGAATTACAATATGATGAAAATATTGAGCCTAATAAGCCAAACTTGGACTGGAAGGAGTACATCAGGAACACAAGTGCAAGGTCAGTATGCTGAACAACTGTTAATTACTGCAGCAGGTTTGCATTGAGTATTTGCATGAGTGTTAATATTTACACTATTGTATATTTGTGTTACATTAATATGCCTTACATTACGCAATGTGCGTGATAAAAGTACACCATCAATACATTTTAGTTATTAAGGAATATTTGTTCATTCCTTGTTTGGTACAATTCCAGAGTTTGAATGATGGAAAATAATTGGAAGTGGTATAAATACAACTTTACCTAAAAATACAGATTTTAGTCTACCAATACTTGCCTTTAAGAGCTATTCTAGCGATTCTAGCTCTGTCTGGTATTGTGTAAACTGGAATAAGTAACATCAGATGGTTTGTTTTCCTTTTATGTTCTTGTTCTTCACTTTTCAAATGTCATTATTACACTATTAATTAGCCAAAAAGCTAATAATTTGGTCTGCTCAGTTACATCTAAAGATATATTTATTAGATTTTCCTCTTTCTTTTATGACATGTATTGTATTACTGTGGTGGCACATCACTGTAACACTGTAATGAATATACTATGGTCATATTCACCTATCCATCCACAAGTTTCCACTGAGTATTCTCTAAATAAAACAAAAAAGCTGAGTAAACATAAAAAGCACAAGCTTCTTCCCTTTGAAATATATTCAACTTTCATAGCTCGATAGTAATTTTTTTAAACAAATTTAAACATAAACATCATATGAATCACACATTCATCCATCAGAAGGGACACAGTTAAGCATGAGAAGCTCAGTTATATCTCCTCCCACTGCCCTTGTAAATGCATTTGATTCCACCCAACATCTCTACTACTTACAGATGTGATTCTGAGTGCAACACATAGGGCAGCTATCAGCTTTTACACAAATCATGAGTTTAGTGCAAGTTTGTGTGGTTAAATGAAAAATTCTGAATTTTTTAAAAGTAATTTTGACTTCTACTGAAACAGACATTCTCTTTCTCTTTTTTAATTTCAAGTTTCAAATGTTCCATGTGTCGAAGAAAGTGGCCTTCCAACAAGGTGAAAGTGCTCTTCCACATGTGCCTGAGAAATGGGCAGGGCACTGTCAAAGTGAGGCCCTTACGTCAGAACTGCAAGAAGTGCCCAAATGCTCCAATGGAGAATCCCAGCGTGGAATCTGAGAACATAAACACCCTCATGGAAAAACTGGTGGAGAAAATAAAACAAAAGTGCTACCATGAAAACCTTGAGGAAAGCTACCGACCTTTCAGACTCTATGAAGTCAAAAGTCCCCATGAGCCTGAACACTGTGAGGGGTGCATAAAAGGAGTGTGTACAAACAATCTGTAGTTTTAAATCTATTTACTTATATTATCAATATCTGATTCGGGGGCTTTAATTATGCTGTTTGCCTCAAATAATGGTAATGTTAGTGCTCAGTCATTACTTCAAAGCTGAAGGGTATACAATTCACAAATTCTGCACAAGCAAAACATGAAGTCCATTTGTGATTAGACATGTGAAAACTTACTGTTTACAAACAAAATGCACGTAAGTCAAAATTGTCTACTATCAGTAAATGTAGCATAATGTTTACAGGAGTCACTATGTCAAAATGATTTGTAAATAAAATAAAAAAAAAACATAGTGGTGATGTTGCAATAAGAATTTGGGAATTTATGATATTGTTTCTTCTGTTGAATGCATTGTTGTTGAGGTGGATAGCAGTTTATTTATTTATTTGTCTTCTGTTTAATGAAGTAAGCTAAATAAGATAAGATAAGATAAGATAAGATAACCTTTATTAGTCCCACACGTGGGAAATTTGTTTTGTCACAGCAGGAAGTGGACAGTGCAAGAGTTATGAGAAATGACATGAAAGATCATATACAACTGTATATTATTATTATTATTAAGATTTATATTTTTCTTTGTCCCCTGTTGGTCTGAAGTGTTCTATATAACGAGCAACTGAAATGAAACAAGTGCATCTTTGTGCCTCTTTGCTAACAACCTCTGTGGCTTAAAGTAAGAATAAAAATTGCAAAAAGATGCAGATTTTGCACATATAATGACACTATTTAGCAAGCATAAATTAAAAATGAATTAAAACTTTTGAAATCGCTGTTGAAAATGTGTCTGCATCTGTATATTGCCAGAGCTGGAAGTTGTTCTTTAAAGACAAATTTACTCACATCTTATCAGTTTTGGGTCTGTTTCTTCAGGGGCTTTGAGCAATGGGAAGCATGATTTGATCAGGCTGCAGCTAAAAGGCCTTAGAACCAGCTGCATTCAGAAGTCACGCAGATACCATGAGTAGCCCAGCAGTTGAAATTATTACATATATTAAAAAACATCATTTTAAGACAGTGTGAATCATGTATGAGTAAAGGCAGTAAAACATCACTAATGGGGACAGAGTATAAATGCATTAGGTGGAAACAGAAACGATTTCATAAGTAGTAGAAGGTTTATGTGTTTAGGTTTACAAGATGATGAAGGAAGGCTTGCAGACAGCTGTCCACATGTTGTAGCTGTTTACGATCACCAGGGGGCAGTGTCACTGACAACCGGTTTGAGGCCTACTACAGCTTCTACTGCTGTTGATCTTTCAGCTAGTCACCGAGAAGAGCGGAGTTAAATCGAAACTGCAATCGAGTGTTAAAAACTGTGAAGAGTGTCCAGTAGCGCCATTATCTGTGATTTTCGTGCTTTTTTGATCAACTTTAATGTACACACGGAAGAAAAACGAACCGGTTAGCTAAGCGGTACTCTTATTTTGAAACAGGAAACAAGGGAAAACGTCGCCATGGTTACGGGTAGCATTTGGCTAGCTTCTTAAAGACGCTCTTCACATTTATTTGCTCGATACTGTAGTTTGAGTACTCATATACCATGGGGGAGTCCGATACTTACCACATACGACCCAATCATCAGCAGAAGTGAGTTGATTCATGTGGTTAAACGGCTTTTTTCCCACACAAGTAAAGAAAACTAGAATTTAGCATTTTAGCTAGCTGATTCGCGGTCTACTTTTAGCTGCGCAGTTGTTCCAGCCTTGAATAAATGACATCTACCGTCAAACTTAATTTAGTAGTATAAATACTACCAATCGTCAATCAAAATAATGTGGTTACGTGTGCAAACTTGAATTTTTAACCGAAGTTTAGTCTGTTACAGCGTTCATGCAGATTTATCTGCAGGAACTTTACCTATTTTTCCTGTACAATGCAGATGTACCAGGGCATTCAAATGTGATTACTTTAGGCATGTAGTTACAATATACAGTGCCATAGGTAAATAAGTTTAAAATGCAAATGAAAAAAAACGTATAGCTGTTGAATATAGAATGTATTGTTCACATGACGTGTATTAGCATGCATGTTGCCATTATTAAGATATTTATTATTAAGATATTTGTGTATCAGAGGCTCATTGTGCTCGTTGGAAGGTTCATTTGCTGTCTTGTTGTTTTCCTGTAAATCTTGCAGGTTCAGGCCAGCTGTTGTGAAGGAGTGTATTCGTGAAATTGTGAGGGAGCGACTGTCTGGGGTGCAGTACAATCCAGAGGAAGTCCCAGAGCTGACCCGTTCACTGGCAGACTCTGTGAAGGACAAAGTAAAGAGTGAGTGAAGCATTGTCACTCTCATGTGCTGTCAAAAGGACAGAACATTCAATTATTTCTAAAAATTTTAGCCGCAGCTTATAATGACCACTTTAATTATAGGATGTGGCAACCATCTGTGTATCTGTTTAAATAACAGTAAACTTGTGTTTCACGTAGAGGTACCCAGGTGTCATAGGCACTTTTTTCCAAGTAACTGAAAGGTTCCTTCAAACGGCTGTTTTCTGCATTTCCACTGTGGTACTCAGACCTATAAAGATGAGGCATTTTAATCTGCTGCATGTAACTTTTTTCATGCAGCTACCACTACATCTCAGGCCAATATGTGTCATGATTTCCAGGTTCAGTACTGTGCAGAAATCTTGAGTCATCCCGCATTTCTTCATATTTTTCTTCTTAGGAGCCAAACTTTTTTACATTTTTAAAAACTGGTCCTGAGCAATAGTTCTCCAGGCTTTCTGAATGCCATGGCCAACTTATTCTCTCATTTTCAGTCCAGTCCTTTTTACCTGACCATTTGCATCATTTTCGTAATTTTTAACTTAACTACTAGTTAACTACTTAGCACTGATCTATAAACCATTCAGGGGATGAACCAGTGTTTGTGTCTACTTATAACAGAAAACTTGCCAAAGAACTCGTTTTAAATTGTGTCTTTAGGCACTTTGTTACAAGCAGCCTGTCACAAAAACACATGATTGTTCCCATTACTTTAGTTGAATATAAGAAAAATGAACATATAATTTGACAGTCATAAAATATTTTTTGAGCCAACATGGTGATTCCCAACAAGTTATTTTGTCAAAATCAAGAATATCTTAGGATAGTGTCCAGTGTGCTAGCATTATATTGGGGAAACTGACAAAGTGGAAGATAAAAGAAGACGTGCCAGGCTTAAAAAACTATGTACAGCAGATGAACTGTATCTGAAAGTCATTAAGACATCCTTAGGTAAATAAGGTTTTTTCCTTAAGAAGTTGGAAAAAAAATCCTGCAGAGACCTGACACAGGACCTGAGAGATGGAACTGCCCCTTCTGCTGATCCATCTGCTCTTCACTGAAGGTTCATCAGAAATGGTCTCACTGAATGGTGATTGTCAGGAAGCCATTCTTTAAGAAAGGAAAAAGAGAGAAAAGGCTGAAATTACGCCAAATTACACAAGACACAAGATCTGGACTGAAAATCAACATGTCTTAATGAGTAATGAATCCAAATTTGAAATTTTTGGTTCAAGCCATCAGTATGTATAGACAGAGGACAGTCAGAACAGAGACACAACAGTGAGTGTGTACACATCTATAAGACACGGTGGAGGCTCTGTCATGGTTGGGGGCTGTATTTTTAGCCAGTGGTGTTGGGGATCTATCTTTTTCTATCGGTGTTAGCTTTTTGATGCGTGTTGACTTATTCAGGGCTCCAGTACCACAATGGTTTGAATGCAAACATTTCTGAAAGTTTCAGCAGTGGAAATGCAGCAGTGACAAGACTAAAAGGATTGTGGATCTTCACAACAGCCTGTTGGAGCAATAAATGTATAACACCATAAATTCCTGGCCCCACAATGTTAATGAATTATTTCCCATTTAAAACAAATTTGATTAGTAAAAAATATTGACTAATATTCATATTACACAGTATTTTTTTTCTTTTGGATGTACATATAAAATACTATCCTATTCTCTTTGTGAACAGATTCAGGATTTGACAAATATAAGCTTGTTGTGCAGGTGGTCATTGGAGAACAACGAGGGCAGGGAGTCAAGTAAGTCTTCATTTGGTACTGGAAACATTAGTCTTGCTCTTGACTTTCAGAAACTGACTTTGACACAGGGATTACGGTTAGGGCTCAGGGCTCAGTGTATTTTTTAGACATGTCATATGTTGTACCAGAGAACGGAGACCGGATCATTTAGGTTGTTAACAAAGATCTGCTCTTCATATTTACATCATCAGTATCAGCAAACACCTGATTAAGGTAAAACTGTAGTGATTCAAAGTTACTAAAAATTTGAAGTATCAGTAAAAGCAAACGGTAGGACCGTCTCAAGAAGACACAACCATTATTTTACATTTTTTCAGCGTAGTTTTTTTTTTTAAGTAGTTCAAACTTTAAGATTTTCATTGCTTGGTCTCTGTTTGTGTGTTTTTTTTCTCCCCAGGATGTCTTCCAGGTGTTTTTGGGATGCTGACACAGACAGCTATGCAGAGGATGTTTTCATGAATGTAAGTGCTCTGCTCAGTCACAATTTCATCACTCGAGTCCGCTTTCTAAAAAGCACTCTGATTGTCCTTCCACAGGACAGCTTGTTCTGTGTGGTAGCAGTTTTTGGAAGCTATTACTACTGAGGAAGAGAGGATGGACCACAGGAAAAAAAAGACTTTTACATGAAAATGAGCTGGCCTCAACTAAAGAAGCGACGCACATCTGGTCTTAAAAATGAAAAACCTCATTGTGATTTTGTGACTTATTAAGGACAAAGACTTGTTATGGCTTTTTTTTTTTTTTTTTTTTTTACCTCAAAACATTGTAATTGTTTAAAATGATACATATATTGTTACTGTATACAAGGTTACAATACTTTATGTTTACTTGGGTCTATTATATGCCCAAGTTACTGTTTATGAGAATAACATCTGAGCTCTGTGAGTTCTCTGAAAGCTGACTGCTTTCAATGTGCAGTTTCCAGCATTTTTTAATACAGGTAATAACATGGTCATCTGCTCTATGCACAGAGAAAGGCCAGGCAGGTTTATTCCAAGCCAAAAGCCTTTAAAGTGTCATTATCTTCATACAGTTTCACAAGAGTCTTTAGTTTGTTTTATGCAGTAAACCTAACAAATGAATAAAGGTCAGATTTAATATATTTGGTGACATTTTAATTTTTCACCTCTACACCTGTTAATATAACTTTATTTATCCCACACTGTTGAAATTCAACTATCACAACAAAAAGTGAATCAAAGACATACAAAAGGCTATTGTTGGTACAGGAAAATGTTATTGTGAAAAAACAAAAGATTGTATTATTTCGAGCAGTTGACTGAGCAGAACTGGTCCAGCAGAGGTCAGTATCTGCCTGTAATCGCCAAAATCCAGATGCACGGATTTTTATTTTATTTTTTTAAATTAAAGTTATGTGTGTTCGGGTCGGAACCGCCACGAGTCCCGACTTCGTCAAAGGAAAAACAAATTGTTCAGCAGTTTACGGCGGGACTCCTGGTCCCTGTTTCTGCACAGAGCACGAAACAACTCGGAAACAGTTTTAGGTCCTGGTTGGATTTAGCTATAAAAAAAACTTCATGGTAGAATTTCACCAGCAGTTGCAGTCTAAGATGATGGAGTTAGTTTAGGAAACCTCGGTATGAATGTCTATCCATGTGATAACTGGTCAGCAGCTTTCAAAATAAGAGCTCAGAGACTGTCTAAGTATTTCCAAGATGAAGTAAAAGAAATCATGAATTGCCTAGGAAATCCACCTTCTGTAAATATACAAAATATTAACAAATTATTCTTTACTATATATTAACATATTCATTAAGTGATGCCGTTTTGAACAGTGATGGCATCAAGCTGAGAGCTAATTACACAAGGCTCCGCTGACAAACAGGTCATAAAAGAGCAGGAAAAGAAAAGATTTCATTTGTATGTTTATAAGTTGTATCTTTAAATGCTTAGTTTTATTTACTGATGCAGGAAATTTATGAACCATCCATCCATCCATCCATCCATTTTCATCCGCTTTGTCCGGGGCCGGGTCGCGGGGGCAGCAGCCTAAGCAAAGAGGCCCAGACCTCCCTCTCCCCAGCCACCTCCTCCAGCTTATCCGGGGGAATACCAAGGCGTTCCCAGGCCAGCCGAGAGATATAATCTCTCCAGCGTGTCCTGGGTCTGCCCCGGGGCCTCCTCCCGGTGGGACATGCCTGGAACACCTCACCCAGGAGGCGCCCAGGGGGCATCCTTGTCAGATGCCCGAACCACCTCAGCTGGCTCCTTTCGATGTGGAGCAGCAGCTGCTCTACTCTGAGCCCCTCCCGGATGGCCGAACTTCTCACCCTATCTCTAAGGGAGAGGCCAGCCACCCTTCGGAGGAAGCTCATTTCTGCCGCTTGTATCCGCGATCTCGTTCTTTCGGTCACTACCCACAGCTCGTGGCCATAGGTGAGGGTAGGGACGTAGATCGACCGGTAAATTGAGAGCTTCGCTTTTACACTCAGCTCCCTCTTCACCACGACGGACCGGTGCAGCGTCCGCATTACTGCAGCTGCAGCCCCAATCCGTCTGTCGATCTCCGGCTCCCTTCTCCCATCACTCGCGAACAAGACCCCGAGATACTTGAACTCCTCCACTTGGGGCAGGAACTCATCCCCGACCCGGAGTGGGCACTCCACCCTTTTCCGGCTGAGAACCATGGCCTCAGATTTGGAGGTGCTGATCCTCATTCCCGCTGCTTCACACTCGGCTGCGAACCGCTCCAGTGCGAGCTGGAGGCCCTCACCCGATGAAGCCAACAGAACCACATCATCTGCAAAAATCAGAGATGAGATTCTGAGGCCACCAAAGCGAAAGCCCTCCGCCACTTGGCTGCGCCTAGAAATCCTGTCCATAAAAATTATGAACAGAACCGGAGACAAAGGGCAGCCCTGGCGGAGCCCATCACCCACCAGGAACAAGTCCGACTTATTGCCGGCAATGCGAACCAAGCTCTTGCAACGGTTGTATAGGGATCGAATGGCCCGTAGCAAATTTATGAACCATTTTATGTTATATCTCGTGTTAAGCATTGAATGTTCTTGGATTCTGAATGAATAATTCAATTTAAAATTCATTGACGTCAACACATTTTTCTGTCTGGTTGTTCAGTGTTCCTTTGGTTCCTGAATCAAAGTCAGTCTGACTGCGATCTAGTGCATCACAGATTCAGCCATCATGAGTTTGTTGGCTTATTGCGAACATTATTTCTGTGGTGTTTTCATTATTGTGATTATTTAACAGCACTTTCAGAAGTGAAGTGATCATAGCTTTGCATGCTCGACTGTCTTTTCATCCTTTTATGTCAAAGACAAATGGACTGTATAAAGCTGCAGAAGTAATACTGTGTGTGGATAGAACAGCACTATAATCAAACCGTGCCTGAAAAGCTTCCCTGTACTTTGTGACCATGTCATTACGTTCATCATCATCAGGCTGGTTCCATCACTTTGTAGCTTGAATTTTAAATGACACTTTAGCTAATTGTTAGTTACTGGGTCATTAATACTAAATTAAACTCTTTAGCATTTAGTTTTAAAAAATATGGCATAGTGTCATGTCTAAAGTTTTTTTTTTCCATCTTGATGACATGTAGACATCTTCCATACTTGTGCCCAGAAGTCTCCCTGGACTGTGGCCAGAAGCAGTACTGACACCCTGTCTACACTCATAGCCCCCTGGCTTCTTATTGTAAATAAAGTGAATTGCAGGTGTTTCTGTCTGTGTGAAAAACATGTAAGATCTTCGTTCAACAAAATCCATAGGTGTTTAATTGGACTGAGATGTGGTTTCATCTGCCCTTTGGATGGAGGCATTGTCAGTTTGGAAGCGAATTCTCACATCAGGATAAACCTGTTCAGTAACTGAATACACTGGATTACAGATAAAGGTTTTATTGATTTGCAGTGACACTTATATCTAAGGAAAGAAAAAGTCAACCCGTCACAATATCCACCACAGCACAACAAAGTCTCAAGAAGCACTCAGGACAGGGGTCAAGGGTTAAGATGTTTCCTTTAAGTCTTTTTTCTGTCCGCAATTTAACATTTTAGGGACTATAATATATCAGTTTATACTAACATATACAAGATATGGGACTGTTGTGTAATAAAAGGTTAGTAAACTCCAGATGATTGCATTACACAGTTCAGGCTTGTTTTTGCAGTAGAGAAACTGGAATTAGCAGAAATGGTTGTTATGGGTATATGGTACACTGGTTATTTAAAAAAATGGTACAAATGATACAAAACATTCTAAACTGACTAATTAGTTCATATTTGGGGCAGGGATAGCTCAGCAGGTAGAGTGGTTGCCCCATGATCGGGAGGTCGGGGATTCGAATCCACTGAATGGTTACCCTGCGGTACCCCTGAGCAAGGTACTGTCCCTACACTCTGCTCGCCGGTGTGGCTGCATTACTGTTATTTTAAAATAAACTATAGTTTACAACAACAACAAAAAAATAAATACCAATTTGATGGCAATGATAAAAGTGCCATAATGGCATTTAAAACAATAATAAAACCATAAAGTCCACAAATTACACAGCACTATACAAAATACCTTAGGTTTAGTTAAATGTATGGCTTTTGGTAATTATTTGGTCACCTAGCAACAATCCACAGAAAATGGTGCATGCAGTGACTCTTATTTTTCATACAGTCAATATAACTCATGCATGCTGCAGAAATTGTGGAATGCAATATGAAGACAGATATCCACCAGATAAATGAAATATGTTTTGTTTTTTTTTTCTAGAAAATTGAAAAATGTACATTTCTTTGCTTAAACAGCCCACCTGTCTCTCGTCCTCAAAACTCGGAGTGCCAAGCAACCTTCAAATGTTTAAGCTGTTCCAGAAACTCAGTTGGGTTTGCTTTTGGAGCTCTGAGATTAGGGGTCTCTCACCAAAGCAGTATAGTTTACTGAGATTATAGGACAGACCTTTAAACTGTGGCCACAGGTATTACATAGAGGTGTAACTTTAAGCCATCACACTGGTTCCATTAAGATCAGGCTGGCCTGAGTGACCTGGATTGTGGCTATAAAAGGGAGGGTGAGTGCTTATGATGAGGGAAGCTTCTTCCAGAAAATCCTAAAAAGCTATTTCAAAGGCTTACTTGTGTTCCTTAGCCAGACTGCTCAACTGTCTTCCTCCAGTCTCTCTGTGTATTCTGTCATCTCTTGGGCTGCTCTCAGATGTTGATTGAAGCTGTTTAAGTCACAGGTTAAATGATCGGCTTATGATCAGCTTACCACTAACATAATTATTTGTTATCCTGTGAACAGTCTGTAAATCTTAAGTGTGAAGCAGATAAGGCCAAGTCAAACGTGCACAAGGTTGTCACAGTTGTCTTTGTTGGTATGCAAATAGTTGTGTAGTAGTTGGGTTCTGCCAGACATCAACGGAATGACAAATAACAACTTAGACTGCACGCTAACATAATGACTTCAGGGCCTTGCATTACTTTGCCAGCCCAGCACAACACCAAACTTGGTAACTTCTTTCCATTCAGAAAGGAAATACTGCAAACATTGTGAGACAAAGCAGAAGAAGCTTAAGTGCGTTGGTATTTGAAGCACCTCAGGACTGCTTTTTCTCAACAGGCTGGGTCATGTTGAAGCAGACAGTTACTTAACCAACAACACTGACACTTTGACCAAATATAATAATTGTATGACACACCAGGATATTCAGTATACAGGAAATTCAGAAGTCATGGCTGATAAGGAAGTCTACAGACTACTTAAAGCCAGGGATACTGCTTTCAGATCTGCTGACAGTCTGAGGGCAGCCAGGGTCAACCTGTCACATGTCGCATCAGAAGAGCCAAACACCGCTACTCCTACAGAGATAGGAAAGGCTTTAGGAGTCTGGGGAAAGGCATTTAGATCACCACGGACTACAAACACCCACCAGAGACCTTTGACAGTAACATTGCTTCCTTTTTCCTCCACTCAGCTCTCACCCACCAGGGCACACATGCGCACACACACACACACGAAAAAATAAAACTTATGTCAGAATGCTGTTCATAGACTTTAGCTAGGCATTCAACACAATCATCCCCCTTGGAGTTAGTATGCAAACTGGACCCGCTGAGCCCGAACACCTCACTTTATAATAGACCTCATCAATGGGGGACCACAAGCACTTTGGGTCGACAACAACACATCGACCACCATCACGCTGAGCACTGCAGTCCTCCAAGCATGTGGTTTCATTAACTTTGTGGATGGCACAAACGTAATGTGGTCTCACCAAAAAAACAACACAGAGAGGCCAACCAACTGGTCGTGTGGTACAGTGGCAATAATGACTTCTTAAATGTGGAGACAACAAAAGGGATTGTTCTGCTATGGAAAGGGTGAGCAGCACCAAATTTATGGATGTGCATAACACAGATGACCTTTCCTGGACAAACAAAAATGCATTTATGGTCAAAAAAGACAGTACACACAGTAAACTTCCTCTGCAGATTGAGGAGAGCGAGAGCCCCGGTGCTGATTTTGTGCTCCTTCTACTGAGGCAGAATTGAAAGCATCTTGACTACCTACATCACTGTGTGGTTCAAAAAATATACTTCCTCGAACCGCAGCAGCGCCATTTACTGCAGTGCACAGTAAATAGCGCAGGAAAGCTCACTGCTGTCCCCCTGGTCTTCTTCATGGACCACTTCGTGGGCTCAAACCTTTACTGTACATGCATAATTCATATTCTTCTAACTTTGAATTATTCTTATTTTGTTTGTGGACTGGGTGAAACAATATTTTACTCCTGTGTATGACTGGCAAATATGGCAGAATTGACTTGTATTAGCTATGTATTAGGTTATTGCAGACAAAGGTGTGATGAGTTGATTACCTTGTTTCACTGAGTTATATGGAAATTAGAGCCGATGGAAGATCAGTTAGAATCCAGCAGTGATGGTGGCATCACAGTGGCAGTGGCACCATTAAATGATGTCTGAAATCATACTTCTCTAGATCAAACAGACAATTAACAAAACAACTGAGTTTGAACAGGGAATTTATTTCATATAACATTGCTTGCACAGATGGAAATGACTCAGGCGGCACTTATGTAAATGTATATAAAACTTCTTTAAATACATTTAATCTAATATTAAAGTATTAAAATGAATTTATTGATCTTTTGGTCTACTGTGGCTTTCACTGTGAGCACCATTACATACTTTATCTTACTTATCCCAGTGATTACCAGCCATTTATCTGTCACATGTGCCATTTTCAGTCTGTTTGATGTAGTCAGTTTTTTTTTTTAAAAGTGGTTCTAAAGGTATTAGATCAAAAACAAGTGAGACACATTTGTATTTACTTTTACTTGATTACATTCCTGATGTACAGTTTTTAAAATGTGGGCTAAAACACAGTTTGGATTTTAATAATAATAATAATAATGGATTGCATTTATATAGCGCTTTTCGGGGCCCTCAAAGCGCCTTACAATTCCACTATTCATTCACTCTCACATTCACACACTGGTGGAGGCAGCTACAGTTGTAGCCACAGCTGCCCTGGGGCAGACTGACAGAAGCGAGGCTGCCATATCGCGCCATCGGCCCCTCTGGCCAACACCAGTAGGCGGTAGGTGAAGTGTCTTGCCCAAGGACACAACAAGTTCCCTTTAACCACAGTTAGCAGTTATCAGTTGTGACAATTAGGAGTTATTTAACAAAGATCATCAGTTAAGGAATTGAGATCTCTTCTGTCTCAGTTTGTCGATGAAATTGAAAAGTTGTGTTATATCACCCTGGAGGTCACTTTCATATATGTTTCTGTCTTAACAAGTGCCCAGCCAAGCTGAACTATCCAGTGGGTATTCTGGGCAGCATGAACCCAGAGACTCATGTACAGTAAAACCTTTGTTGGTAATCACAGAGGTTAGACGTGTCTTGTAGATGGCCACTAGTTTTGCAAATGCTCTCCAAGCCGTTAATGTTTCATGGCTGATGTTTGGCAACTCAAACCTTCAGCTCCCTCCACAGATTTTCTGTGGGATTAAGGCCTGGAGACTGACTAGGCCACTCCAAGACCTTAATATGCTTTTTTCTTGAGCTAATATTTTGTTGCTTTGACTGTGTGTTTTGGATCATTGTCATGCTAGAATATCCACACATGATTCATTTTCAATGCCCTGGGTGAGGGAAGGACATTCTCATCTACATTTTGTCCCCATCCACCCTCCCTGTGATGTGGTGCAGTTGTCCTCTTTTTCTTTGCATAAAAACACCCGAAAGCACAATGTTTCCAGCTCCATGTTTGACGGTGGGCACAATGTTCTTGGAGTCTTTGGTAGCGTTCTTCCTCCTCCAAAAGTTAAGTTGATGCCAAACAGCTCGATTTTGGTCTCATCTGACCACCTAACTTTCCCCCAGTCCTCCTCTGAATCATTGAGATGTTCAATGGCATACTTCTAACGGGCCTATGCATGTCCTTTTCTGAGCAGGGAGACCCGTGAAGCATTTCAGTCCTTCACGGCGTAGTATGTTACCAACTGTTTTCTTGGTGACTATGATCCCATGAGATCACTGTGCCATTATGGCACCGGATACCGGTACCCATCCCTACACCCGATGAAGCCAACAGAACCACATCATCAGCAAAAAGCAGAGATGAGATTCTGAGGCCACCGAAGTGAAAGCCCTCCGCCACTTGGCTGCTCCTAGAAATCCTGTCCATAAAAATTATGAACAGAGTCGGTGACAAAGGGCAGCCCTGGCGGAGCCCATCACCCACCGGGAATGACCCCGACTTATTGCCGGCAATGCGAACCAAGCTCTTGCAACGGTTGTATAGGGATCGAATGGCCCGTAGCAATGGGCCAGACACCCCATACTCCCGTAGCACCTCCCACAGGACACCCTGAGGGACACGGTCGAATGCCTTCTCCAAGTCCACAAAACACATGTAGACTGGTTGTCAGTCTATTTAATTTAAAAGTCTGAATATTTAGAAGCTTAATCTTTAGGCCTAATCTTTATTTTCCTGTTATGCTCTGTAAACTTTGTAAGTAGGAGAAACCCAGAAACCAGTTAAATTATTATTCATCCAAGAACTCAAATCTAGCATATATTTGCATCTTTTTAACTAATTAAAGCATCTGCTTTTTAAATGCATCCCATTCACACTAATCATCTCACAGCTGATAAAACTGAATATATATATTTATAATGTATTTGAGTTCATTTACAGTTCAGCTGTGCTTCACAGCCAGATTAAAAAAATCTAGCTTTTCAGTGCAACAAAATAATAAGTAAGTAAATAAGTTCAAACTGAGCATCAGAATGAGGCAGAACGATGATTTAAGTGACTGATAGGAAGGATAAAAGTAATTCACATGCAACTTGTTACAACCAAGGTATGCAAAACAGCATCTTTGAACAGCAGCAGAAGACCACACCGGGTGCCACTCCTGTCAGCTAGGAAAAGGAAACTAAAAATATCCATCCATCCATTCACTTCTGCTTCTCCTTTTCAGGGGGCGCTGAAGCCTATCCCAACTGTCTTAGGGCGAGAGTTTTGAGCTTGTTAAAAATATTATGAAAATTAAGTTCTATAGTTTTTAAAAACATCAGATTTAAACCGAAGATTTTTAATATAATAGGATATAAGTGTCTTCAAAGTGCAGGTTACTTTTAATTAAACTTCAACCACCTTTTTCTTCACCAATACCAATATTAAGACAGACAGTGCTATTGAGAAGTTGATGAACTTCAGACGGATGTCCAGCTGACAGGATGTGAATGATCACAATCATGTGAAAAATCTGCACTTTTTTTTTAGTTTCATTCAGAAAACAGTGAGCTTTGTTAACATTGCACTAAAACATCAAACCTCCTCACATTGCTTCTGTTGTATGTTGTATGTTTTTTCAAGAACTGCACAGCGAGACTTTACAATGTAAGAAATGATTTAGATCTAGTTTTTTTTTTATGTAAATGCAAATACTAACTGCTGTGTGTTTGTCACTCAGGAGAAAGCGACTGCGGCATCTTGTTCATACCCTCTATTATAATTTGCTTTCATCACCCTACTGGCTGCTTTTCTGGAAGCAGTATAATTATGTTTTACGCTAGATACACCTGGAGGATGTTGTGCCTGAATGTAGTAAATGGTTGACATGCTTTACTCAGGGATTCTTTTTTCTTTTTTTTTTAGCATGGATCATTTGCATTACTATGTTGTCCAGTTAGTCCTGTGTTTCATCCTTAATTCATTAAAAAAGAGGTTTGGATGGGCATATGAATTCAAAATTCACATTTTGGTTCTTTTTAAATTATTCAAGCAGTGTTTCACCGAGTGGTGAAACCCTTCACATATTTAATTCTTTAAAATAATCATAAAAAAAATCAAATACTGGATTTAAAAGACTGGCGAATCTTTTTTTTTTCATTGATATTTTATAGACACTTGATTTTGGGAGGAAACAGTGATCTTATTTTGACTTAAAAACGACTTCCTGAGTTTAATTCAATTATGTTTGTGAACAGTTGTTAAAGATTTATATTCTCAGTAGGAGGGAAGGGCTTAGAGCTGAGAGCCACACTAGGGGAGGCTGGAAAGTGGTGAGGAAGCTCTAACAAGCAATTTGTTTTTCTTTTAGTCTTTGAATGGGATTTGCTGAGAACAGCAGCCCAGAAGAAGCGTTGCTTATTATGTCCTGTTTAAAATAGTCTCAACCACCACTTACTGGACATCACGGTGTGGGTTTTAAAGCTGTATCACAGGAACCAGCTGTGCCTTTGTCTTTGTCACAGGTATTAATATTCAATTCAATTCAATTTTATTGATATAGCGCCAAATCACAACAACAGTCGCCTCAAGGCGATTTATATTGCACAGTAGATCGTACAATAATAAATACAGAGAAAAACCCAACAATCATATGACCCCTTGGAGCAAGCACTTCTATTAATACTATACTAATACTAATAATGCTTAAAACTTGGCCCTTTATTGGTGAAAACTGCTGCCATTTATCACATGACGTTTACACCAGGTCATTGAATAAAACACCACAGACACATTTTCTATTATTTAAAAAAAAATAATGGACTGGTCAGCGTTCCTCACAGTTTATGTTTGGATGTGTTATTTAAACCTTTCACTTTTAGTTTGCCTATTCCCAAAAGCATACGCAGTGATTAAGCAGGTCTATTGATTTTTCAGAGTAAACACTTTTCTCTTGAGCCTTAATTGCTTTTCCGGCTTAAAGCCAGCAGATGCACCTAAATACCTGCCCCTCAGAAATGATTTCAAACTACTTTGGCTCAAATCAGGTAAGGACAAACATGTGGAAATAAATAAATCAATAAATGGGGACTGAATGAAGTTGGAGGGAATGTTCATTAAATCTTGACTTAAAATCCTGTTTACATTTTTCCTTTTATGTCTTTATAAACTTTTTTTCTGGCTCTATGATACTTCATTAAAAAGGATGATTGTTGGAGGTGCTTGGTAAGGTTTACATTTAGAACAACATAATAGCATCAATTTAAGTGCATCAATAAATCAAACCGGGAGAGGGAAGAAAACAAAAACGGGAGTTTGAAAGAGGAGGAGGACATATCCACAAGAAGTCTTAAAATACTGTTCGATGTAGCTCAGATTTGTGTCGTCTTTTTATACGCTGCCATATCCTCTGCATAGTTTAATCTGACAACCTGTAATTATCATTGTGGCTGACAATGATAATCAAACTCCCTCTCAGTAGCTATATTTATAAATTAGCCATAATTACTGGATTGCAGGATTTGCATGAACACAGTCGATGCAGTGGTCACCATAAGTTCCACCCAACTATTAAGAATTGGTCGTTAATATAATTAGGCGAAAATAATTATTGGTGGCAGTTTGTGTGGTTTTTTTGTGCACACTTTGTGAACACTCTGGGTTTCAGCTTTTTTTTCTTGGCTTTTTTCATTCCCTACATGCACTTTATAATCTTCTTATTGATTATACATTTCACTCAGTGATGCAGCGTGTTATACACATTGTCTGCTTGTATCAGATTTTTATACTTTCCACAGAGTAATTGTGTTTTTATTGCTGTTATTTACTTTGCTGTTTATGAGCAGCTTCGATGCGCCGCTGTTACTGTAGGAGAATATTGGCTGCAGTCACTCATCAAGGTTTCTGGTGAAAATGATTTTTCTTTGAGTTGCTTTATGTTTGGACTTTGAACAATCCTGACCTGCTTTGAAACCAAAAAACACAAACAAACAAAACAAAGACCAGCCACCTTTTTTTCTGCTCTGTATCTACTTCGTTCTCAATTACAGAATAAGTACAGAAATATAACCAAAGCTCATGTCCAACAACAGAGCCGTCTTTCTGACACCTTAAGCTACAGGATGATAATCAGGGTCAATCTTAAAATGTTGTTACGGTTGGAAGGAGGACTCAAGCGCAGGACTCCGGTACTGATGCTTACAAGCAGGGGCGGAGCGGGGGGGTGGCTTACGGGGCTTAAGCCCGGGTTGTTTTGTCAGAAGCCCGGGGTATTTTGGAGTGTAATTTTTTCATAGTTAGATGCCTGGCTGACAACTGTATAAAACAAAAAGTACACACAATATTCGAAGCACATAGTGCACACTGTGGGAATTTACGACTGTGCGTGAATCCCCCCCTGATATTGGTATGATCCAAGCTCAGGCACTAAGCGACTGAGCGAGGGGGCGGGGCAGCTGCTGCCCGTGAGTGCGCTGTTGGAGAGACGGAGCCAGCCATACTAAGGAGAGCTTAAGTTTGACCAGGTACCAAAGCAAATCATTCGTACCGTACAAATAATGTAAATATGACGGTGCATCACGAAAGATTGATATGAAACTGATCACTTGACCAATATTACGTTACTTGCTCTTCAAGTGAATCAACAAATGGCAAAATGAAAAGCTGAACAAATGCTATTTTTTTTAGAGAGTCTTAGCTTACGTGTGTTTATTTCATATTTTCAGTTCTTACCCTCCCCGACTAAATCGGTTTCAGTAATGCACTGAAATATAAGAATGGACATTAGAGGGTTCTTTCAAAGAAAAAACTCAGGTAAATGTTATTTTATATATTATGCTTTGTATGTTGTTCAGTATATTTCTATGCAAAATAAGAGGGATTTCAGTACACAGCAGGATATTCACATTTGTAACCAGATATTTACATACACTTTAGGGAGAAAACATAAAACATTTTTACTGTACAACATCAATTTAGAGTAAATTTTTGTTTTAGATAAATATTGAAATATATTTTGAATTAGTTAAATTTCAGAATAAAGAGAGACAGAGCTATTTTTATCACTTTCATCAAATTTAGGAGTACATGTACACTAAATTTATTGTTAATTAATAAGAAAACTCCAGACGATTCCATTCTGAGCTGAAGAAGCTTCTGATAGGTTAGTAGAGTCCATGTGAGTAAATTGGTGGCACACCTGTGGATGCATATAAGGCAAAACACAGAGCCTGTTTCTTTGACATGGAAAAATCAAGAGATATCAACCAAAACACCAGGAAAAGAACTGTGGAGCTCCATAAATGTGGCTCAAGTTTGAATACAATTTGGTGCCATTTGCAATTAAGAAATACAGATAGTTTCTCTCTTTACTCTTAAAGTTAACAAATATGTTTTTATATTTATCAATCTAAAAAAATAAACATTTAGTCTGATTTGATGTTACAATTAAAAAAGTGTTTTTATCTGAAGAGTAAATATCTGGTTTCAACTGTATATTTGATGATTGTCAGCACAAAGAGGGAGAGAGGAGAACGAGGACAGAACAGATGAACAAGAGCAGGTGAGACACACATGTTAGTCAAATGGTTGTTTACCAAAAGTATCACCGTATCATAGGTCCTCATGTATCTCGTACCTAGTGTTTCTTTTTAGGTTTGTTATTTTTCAAATTCTGTATTTATTAAGTTCTGCAGGCTTGTTTGCACAACAAGGCTAAATAATTATATAAACTTTTCTCAATCTAAATAGTGGACTTTGGTAGAATTAAAAAAATAAGTGTAGTGCAGGTCTATGATGATTTTTAGTGCTATCATCTAGTTCTGATTCTGGTTCTGTCTTGGTTAAGTCTTCAGTAGTCCTGATTTTGAACTGTTGTAGTCCTGTTTTAATTCTGGATCAGTTCTGGGTCTGGTTGAATTGGGGTTTAGTCCTCGTGTCTTGATACAGCCCTGACCTTGTTCTGCCTTGCTGCTTAATTAAAAAACTAGTTTAAGGTGTCCTGCACATGTGATATATATTTTTCCCTATATGAAGTCAAACTTTTTTGAACAGAGCCTATTAATCTTTCAGTCATTTCTACACCCCCCCCCCCCCCCCCCCCCCCAAAAAAAAAAAAAAAAAAAATCCCACATGCATACTACTCTTTGGGCTAAGCCCCGGGTGTTTCAAATGTCTGGCTCCGCCTCTGCTTACAAGAAGAGTTTATTTACAAGTCACCAGGTGTATATACAAGAATGTGCAAGGGGGTGTTATATACAGCTGAGTGGGGGAAGAAGGGGTCTCCAGGGAAGTCCAAGGGAAAGCATACGTTCTTCAGAATATCCACTCACACGATCACAGGTTCACACTCCAACACTGCCACACGGGAAACACACGGGGAAAAATCCAAGAGGTTCTGTAGACAGGGAGACAGGGTTAAGGACGATGCACAGAGGAAAACACTCTTCACTAAACTTGCTGTAGCTTTGACTTTACTAACGCGTGGTAGACAACGATCCAGCGACGAACAGCAGTCACCTCCTGGCTTAAATGCTGCTCCCCTTAATGAGACACCTGGGTCTCATCTCCCGAGGGCGTGGGCCAAGGGCATGAACCCACAGTGAGTTCCGCCCCGGCGAGAGAGAAGAGGAAGAGAAACAGAGAGGGCTGATCAGCGTGCAGCTGATCCGCCTGGCCGTGACAAATGTACTAAGCTTATCAGACTGCAAAAGAAAAAAACACACAGTGTACTGTACATATAAATACAGGCAAATATATTTCCAACACGAGTCCTTTCTTTCTAAAACCTCTGATTAATCAGCTAGTGTGAGTCTTAATGGGACTTTGAAGTGTTGTGAAGTGGCTTGCATGTTTCTTTGGTGTTCTTGTTTACTGTCATAGCTCTGTTTCACAGCCTCCACACTCTTTTTGTTTTATATATTAAAATTATGATTCTGTTAATGATTTATTTTATTTTAATACAGTGTTTTCTGAATAAACAATGACACTGCTAGGCTTAAATTGTACTAATGCAACAGAAACTTTGTCAGTTGTGGTTACAAATAAATGAACAGTTAATGCAGTTAATATAATTACATTGCTGTCATTGCATATGATCTTAAAGATAATCTGGTGTAAGGAGTGAAATAAGCATTTTTGCTCTCTCTCTCTCGGCCTTTAATCAGGAGGTGATGGTTAATCAATTTTGCTTTATAATTATGCATTCAAGGTGAAATTGCTTTTCTCTTAAAAACTAGATGAAAGGGATAATTACACAAAACAGCAGGTAACAATTTTAAAACGAGTACATGCTGTGTCCTGTCCTTCTGTATAACTGTGATATTAGTTCATTGTTAGGTGGTTTTGTCAACCAATGTGAAGACTTCAATAATAATAATAATAATACGATATATTAGTTAGCTTTTTTGGGTATGAATTAGATTTTTTTTGTTGTGAAGTAAAAACAATATAATACTTTTATATCATTTTATTATTGCAATAATGCTGAAAATGGGTCATTTTAGCCCACTGGTAATACGGTGACATTAGAGTATGAGTTAAACAGTACCTTTAGTAACCTTCAGGAGCACGACGCTTGATTTAGAATTTTGCAGGAAATCTACGTCCTACCTTATGTAGTAATCATTCCATCCTTACACTGCAGCCTTCCACACCATTCAAGTGGAAGGCCATTCAACCCGGCGTGTAGCTACATATCTCAGGAGGTGCAGCTTCTGTAGAAGGTTTAGGTGAATGTTTACAAAGGGATTCCAGTCTGCGACATAGATCTGACACACATGTACATTTACAGATGTAGCTCAACTGTGTAGGAGTTTGTGGGTGGATGAATAGGCGAACAGATGAAAGCGGTGGCTGTGCCTCAGGAAGTAAATCAGTGGGTATTTTAATTGGAAGGTTGGTGGTTTCATCCATGGCTGCTCCAGTCTGCATGCCAAACTATCTTTGGGTAAGACACTGCATAGAATAGAAAGCTCTTACAGTAGAAAGATAAGGAAAAAAAAGACATAGACATAGAAAAAGTGTTTGGATGAATGTGTGAGGGAATGATGTGACAAATACTATACAAGAACCAATCCATTTATGACTACAGAGGGACACAGGTGTACAGTTTATATCAAATAAAAAAAATCATATTATAAGTATATTTATTTAGTAATGAAGAGTTATTGAGGAATCCTCTCCATATTTTGTCTGTTACATTAAAGCCTTCAAAAAAAAAAAAAAGGGGGGGGGGGGGAGTTGCTAAAGGGCTTTAGTAGATGCTTGTAACTTAATAGCAGATTAATTATGAGAGATTGTTCCTGGTGATATCAGGAAACACTCAACTCTAAGCTCTGTCTTTAACTTGCAATGGCTGGTGGTGGTTAAATGGTTGGTAGCCCCAGTTGCAATGCAGGTGAATGCAATGTGCATGTAAATTCAATGAAGCTGAGTGCTTTTTTCATTTATTTGCTTACTTTGTCTCCTGATTGACAGACGTTATTACAAAGAACAGCACCAAATTCTCCAAACAAAAGGAAGGTCAGAGCACAACCTTGAAGTGGTTTTGTCAGGCTTCATTTTTCCAATTTTCGATACATACAGGACATCAGTGATGGCCTTTGAATTGAAAGATTAGATGCCAATTTACAAAACATTACATTCCCAGAGGGCAACGTAAGGAGGAAGCATTACCACAGAGAGCAATTTACTCTTTTTTGTTATAGATGGCTGTTTGTAGGGCACAGGGAACAGGTGCATTTTTCCTTCACCTTAGAGTTTATTGAAATATTGTCTGGTTTCTACAGCAACCATGATCTCTACCATTATCTGTTAGCCAGAGACAAGGCTGTGTAAATTGGTAATCTTTGAGTGTGTTAAAGAGAGGTATCTAGGGAAACACTTATGAGGATTAGGAGCTTCTTTACAGAGATGCTTTTGGCACGACTCATAATCATATCAGTCAAGACAAATCCATACACAGTATGAGTATTGTGTAAGTCTTGAGCCATCCCGTCAGCTCTTTAATACTTTAATACACATCCTGAACTTTCTCAGACAAGTTTCCTTTAGGTAGTGTTCAGGAATAGTTCTCCAGCGTTATTGAAGGACATTCAAAGCTCTTCTTGTTTTTCTTTTTTGCGCCTCTCTGCATTCAGTTATTTACATTCTCTTCCACACCATGTTTTTTGTCCTGTCTTCATCCCCTAACCCCAACCGGTCGCAGTAGATGGCCGCCCCTCCCTTAGCATGGATCTGCTGGAGGTTTCTTCCTGTTAAACGGGAGTTTTTCTTTCCCACTGTCGCCACAGCTTTGCTCATATGGGGCCATGTTTTCTTTGCAATATTGTAGAATCTTTACCTTACAATGTAAAGCACCTCAAGGCAACTGTTGTTGTGATTTGGCACTGTATAAATAAAACTGAATTGAATTAAAATATAATTCTTTGGATGTCGACTGCTTTTTGTTCTGTTCTCTCAAGATGATCCCACACTGCTTCAATAATGTTGTAGGCTCTGGGGGAGGATAGTGTTCCAGGTATGATTTTACTGCATTGGCAGTGTGTTTGGGATCATTTTCATACTAAAAAAATAAAGCTGTTGTCAAACAGATGTTGTACTAAAGGTTGGATGAAAATCTGACATTAGTTTTCTGCTTTCATAAATCCATCAATTTTGACAAGATCCCAACACAAAGTGTAACGAAGTGTCTAAAAGTTCAATTTAAAACTTCTTTGCCAAGTTGTCTGTTGTGAACAACACACCAGATGTAACAGCGGTTCATGCCTTGTGTTAGATGCCTTATGTGGCTTAACAAAGAAACAAAGGAACGAACAAAACTTTATGGTGAAAAGCCGACAAGAAAACTCACCACTGCACTAGTGCCTTGTTTTACTGGTAACCTTGGTAACGAGACATTTAACCTCTTAAGCCCCAAGCCTACCTGATCTCCTGCTTTTAGCCCCCATATTTGTACCATGGTTTGATTTTTATAGCAGCAAGAGTGTTTTTTATGCAATCCTGTTTTGTAGTCTATCTTTATGCGCGTCTGCAGAGTCAGTAAAGTGCATCATTGTAATTATGTATAATGTAACTTAATTTTACATGACCAAAATGCAAAATAGTCACTCAAAAACACAGTTGTTAAAAGATAGCAAAGAAGAAACCATGCTTTCTCTTGCTTCGCTGGTTTTAGCAAGACTAATTAGTCTATAGTTTAGCATAAAGGTATTGTAAATGTTTATGTTTCTATTTATTTATTTTTAGCCAGTGTCTGGGTCTGTGTCTGAGCAGGGCTGGTTTCCCTGTCCCTCATGTGGACATTTTGACATCAGTCACAGCCTATAACGAAGGACCCAGCTTGTCTCTTTGATGCCGAAATGTTGAAAGTAGGACAGGAAAATAAGCCCCTTTCATGATTAACCAAATAATCTCCTTTTTTGGTCCAAGATGCACCAGATGTTATTACGGCTTCTTAGTTCTCAGTGTGTTCTTCTCATATCTCTGCCTTTTGTTCCTAACTCTTGTCTTAGATCATAATGACATCTTTAGAGTACACAAGGGGGATGAAATGAGCCCATAATGCACTCTGTGCACCTTGTTTTCTTTTTTGAAATCAAACAAGATCTAAGCTTATGTCAGCTGTGTGAGATTAATGTTGTTCCTATTTGACAGGGCAATTTCAGCCGAGGGTTCATCTTTTGTTTCCACGCTCCCAGATGGGTTTAAGTGGTTGCGTTTAAGGTCGTGCGTTTGCATTTTACATTGTACTGACAGACTCTGTGTTGAGAGTTGTGGCGATGAATTCATCAGGCTTTGTTTTCCTTGTCTTCACCTCTCCCCCTGGGGATGGCTGTCTATAGCCGTTTTCACACATGCACGGGAGCCATAAGCCTTTCTAGGCATTAGCTGGCAGAGCTGCGTGTGTCGATGAATATCTTTGAGCAGTCTTTGCAGCACTTGCTCCCCTGAACAAAGTCTGTTTAATGTCTGACTGAGCCAATATGGGAGAATAGCAGATAATATATTCAGAAAATTCAAAGCTAGCGGGTGTGATGTCCTGCCTCCTGCATGCTCTATCCAGGTGTCACACCTTGGCTAAATCAAACAGAGGATTTCAAGTGGTGAGAACGTGCCCTATGTCAGTCTACTCCTGTGTGTGATAAGTACTAGAGCCCCCATCTGCCCCAGCATCAAGTCTTCAGCCATTTTTATATGTCAAATGACACGATTTCTGAGTTTTACACCAAGTAAAAAGGCCTAATTAAGCAATCATGACATAAGATATTATTTGAGTTTGTGCACATTTCAGTTACTATGTTGTTAGATATACATTACATTTGCTACACAAATTCACAGATTACTTCATAAGAACATCTGTTTAGCTGCTTTATAATATGTCATTTAGCCAATCACATGGCAGCAGTTCAGCGCACTCAAGCATGTAGACATGGTGAAGGCAAACTGCTGATAGACTCAGCAGGTTAAAATGAGAATCAGGATGGGGAAGAAAATGTTATTAGTGCCAGACAAACTGTTCTGAGTGTTTCTGAAACTAGTGATCCACTGCGACCTCCACACACAACAATCACTATGGTTTGTTGTGTGTGGTGTATGGTTTATATAGACTGCAAAGAAGAAAATGTCCAGTGAATTGCATTTCTGTGATTGAAAATGACTCGTTGGTGCCAGAGGTCAGAGGGGAGTGGACTAATTGCTTTGAGCTGATTGAAAGGCAACGACAACTCAACTAGCCACTTGTTACTGGAGAACATGCCGAAGCTTGGAGTGGATAAGCTACAGCTCATACTCCTTAAGGAGGCGGCACAGTGGTACAGTGGTTAGAAATGTCAACTCACAGCAGGAAAGTTCTGGGTTCAAACCCTTAGCTGGAGCCTAACTAGGTGCAGTTTCCATTTTTCCCTGTGCAGGACCTTTCTGGGTACTTAGACGCCCTCCCAAAGACATCTGTATGTGTTAGGTTAACCAGTAGTTCTAGTTTGGTCGTAGGTGTGTAAATATGAGCATGAATGGGGCATTAATCCTCGTATCCACTGGCACTCTGTACACGGTTCGTCCTGCCTCTCAGCCTTTATGCCATATGGCATCTTAAAGTAGGCTCCAGCCTAGTTTAAAGACATTTTCAATCCCCAGTATGCAAATTTAGAGTCAATGAAAAATGAGCATTAAGCTACATCCTTCAGAGAAGTGCCATCATTACTCACCTCGCCGGGGGGCAAAAAGATAAAACAGGCAGCATCCAAGATGGAAATTTGTGTCATGGAAATGTCCTGCGTCTATCCAACATTTCTTTTCAGGAGGCACGTGCAATAGTATCAGAATTAAGTATTTAGTAGAAAAATACATGTGCACTACTTAAGACTGAGGGTTTAGCCATGCACTGGGTCTCATGAGCTTCTTGCAAAGACAGATAAATCTTCAGATGTTCATTAGTCAGTAAGTTTATTAGCATCATTGCTCATTCTGCAAATGAGAGAATTTAAACTGATGATATGATTTACGTTTTAATTTCCATTGTAAATCGCGACAGCTTTAATAGTAAACATAAAACTGATAGTATTTTGGTGAATGGCATTGCTTGTTTTTCTATCAACCCTCCAAAGACGTGTAAACACATTCAAGTGAGCAACAAAAAGTGATTACTTCGGTGTGAAGGAGGTCATAGCTGCATGTCCATTATGAAATAATTTCAGGTTCTTCGCTTTGTCATACAATTTAAATGTAAAACCATTACAAAGTGTTTTACAGGTGAGGCAGAATGAAACAAAATGACTAAAAAAAGTCAAAATCATGGAAAGCTTTTTATAAAAGAATCCTTTCAAACATGACCTAAATAAAGCAACTGACTCTGCCATCCTAATTTCTTAATTTGTAGGTTGATACAGCGCTTCTGAGGTCTGATTGCAAACTCTGTCCCCTTCTTTTCCCCCGGGCCATGGAAAAAGACAAACCATTGCTCGAGGATCTCCAGGTATGACCTGGTGCGGTCAGTAGATCTTCTTATGCTTCTGCAGAACCAGAAAGTGTATTTAGTTAGAAATAAAGGATGTGACTGTGAGACATGAATCATTTTAGCTCTGTTGCTATGAAACAGATGTAACAGATGTAACAGATGTAAGAGCAAAGCAAAGTTAAAGATGCCTCCCTCGTGTAGTTATCTTGTCATCCACTGCACCAGCCTCCTAATAATTTTTGCATGACTGCGTGGACTTAACCATTTCTCTCTGCAATTGTTCGTAACTTAAAGTAACTTTATAAAGAAATTACAGTTAGAGGAAGGTAGCACATTCAGAATACTGACGGGGAACAGAAAGACAGAACATGCTCTCATATCTCATATTTCCAAGGATGTAAGACCTCATAATATCTTACAGACTTGTATAATGTCCAGTTATCTCAGTAGGGCAGGATTACATGTGTTTTGGACACTCAACTCCCTGTCTGGCTTCTGGAGACAGGCACTCCCTGTACTTTTAAGATTAGGCTTGAAGGTGTACTTTTGATAAAGTTTATAGTCAGGGCTGGATCTTTTTTCCAAATCAATTCAATTTTATTTATATAATGCCAAACTGCTTGACTGCAAATTATGCTGTGGCTATGCTGCTACAGTCTCGTGGCGGTTTTCACAAAGCCATACTTAAGGAAAGGAGAACAGGGGGAAAGGCTGAAGAATGTCAAATTACACAAGAACTGCACTGAAAATCCATGGCAACAGGTCTTACTGGTGCATCTAGAGGCTAGCACTGAACATTATTGAAGCATTGTGGGATCGTCTTGACCGAAAATAGAACAAAAGGCAGAAACATCCAAAGAAGAGCTTTGAAGAAAGCTTGCCAAAGAAGGTTCAAGCAATATAAAAGACTGAAGGGAGGTCACACTAAATACTGACTTTCTCTCTATATGGTATTTTCATATATATTTGACGAGTAAAATGTAAAGAGAAAAGATGTGGATCAAGACTTTTGCATATATTACAACATAGAGAGTGAGAGAAAGAGTGTATATTAAGAGCTCCAGTGAAAGGCAAGTTTTCCTTTGATATGAAGGGTCCTTATGGTCACATGTCCAGGCTTCCTGAATAATTACCTTTCGGCAGGCTCATTTCTGGGATTAAAATCCACTGCAATGTTAAGAAATATTCAACAGTTAGGAGTTCTGTGTATTTTGCCTTTGTGGTGCCATTAAACATGGCAGGACTGCAGCTTTACCGCTGCTGTGGTTAAATTATTACCACTTCAAGTGGGTGGTACAACGATTTGCCCACATCACCCCATCAAGGTAAAATTCATCTTATCTGTGAAATTTAATAGTCTTGCTGCTAAGCCTTGGGATGATGCAGTTAGGCTAAGAACTTCAAACGTTTTGCACCTTTATGTTATCGTATTGCAATTTTATTACTATGTTAGCGCAATGACCACTATTAGACAGAATACTTTAGCTCCTTTATTTTGATCTTGGCAGAAGGTTTGTTCTAAGGCATTTGTTAAGTGTAAAAGATCATATTGAAGCTATAGCTTTTTTATGTATATGTTAGTACTGAAGATTTACCTTTAGAGGTAACCATTCCCTCAATCTCCCACAAGCTACATTAGTTACAATAGTAACTAACGTTACATTAGTTACAATAGTAACTAATGTAGCTGAACCCCTCCAGGAAGAAGGTGCACTTGAAAATTGAAATTGTTCCAGGGTATTTTGCAGCCAACACAGGTAATGATGATGGTGATAATACCTGTGGTCAAACAGAGCATTAGGAAGAGAGGTAATGTGGCTGACTGCTGGTCAGTAGAAATGAAAAGCCAATAAGCTGCAGGAGACAAAACAGCAGAAACATCACATTAACACCAACAGAATCAACTGGACATTGTCCACTTCTCTCATTTATGTTTTTTTCTAAATCATCATGCTGCACTTCCAGTTCCTTTCATGTGGTATTTGCAAGTCCTATCGCAAAAGATGAAAATGGACACAAATAAAAATGTCTTATTCAAAAAACAGGCTGCAGTTATTAAAAATATATACTTTTAATTTCTGAGCTGGCTTTCTCTCCCATGATGCTCATCATCAAGTAAAGTGACCAAGTGAATGCACCAACTAACCACAAAGAGTGACACACTTATCAACCAAGTGCAGTTTGTGCTCATACAAACCAGCACATCAATCATGAAACATGTTTGTTTTTCTGTTACATTCTGCCTGAAGACCAGACCAACTCTTTACAGAATTAAATATGACTGTTTTTTTAACAATGTTCAGATAGATAAAATGAAGAAATGTGAGGACAGAGCCAAACCGCCCATCTATCCATTTTCTGAAGCCTATCTTAGCTGTCAAAGGACAAGAGGTGAGGTACAACCAGGACCAACAATCACACACTCACATTCACATCCATAGTCTGTTTAGACCAGTTAACTTCATAAGCACCTCTTTGGACCGTGGGAGGAATGACAGGGAGGGAGAACATGCAAATGAAAGCACCTAGGTGCTGAAACTCCTAAATGGGAAATTCCTTTTCCCATAGTGTCAGTATTAATGTTTAATAAATGCTTCCTCATTGCATGCCTCACAGCTGATCCACACAGTTTTATTCATTTAGCCATCCATCTGTTTTCTTCTGCTTCTACAAGCCAGGGTTGCAGTGGGGCTGGAGTCTATCCCAGCTGTCACAGAGCAAGAGGAAGCATACATGCTGGACAGGCCAGCGTACACACAGCGAGAGCCAGACAGTTATTCACAGGCACAGGAAGAGCACAAAATCTCCACTTAGCAAAGTGCCAGCCAGCCAGTGGATTTGAACCCAGGACCTTTGAACTGAATTGAATTGACTAACACAGCTGATTATTTTTAGCATCATCTGAGTTGCTGATGTAGGACCTCACTCAGTTTCCCAAAACTCTCCCTTTTCACACCTCCAACTGATGTTCACCCTGGGGTCCCATATACAGCAAGGACAGGTTACAAGGCTACATGATGTCACTTGATCAGACTCCTGATTACTCTTTGCTTTGCTTCACACTGGCCCAAAGAGAAACCCCAACCAGCAAGTGAGAACAAAGGGACCAAGTTTTTCTTGCCTCATCATAGTCTTTGGTTAGAGCAGGATAAGTTCGTTCAAGTATGTAGATATTTCACTACAGCTGTTAAATTACTGCAGGTCCCAAAGCTAATTAAGAGGAATAAAAGGCAATCAAGTCCCTTTTATTTAACCGTGTCGAGGACTCACTGTCCTGCAGCACACATGGATCTGGACAGAGACCGGCGTGATAAGTCAGAACAAATGGGCTCCATTCACCACTAAGTTGTTGGATTACTCTTACATGGCTGGATAAGCACAGTGGGAGCATTGTTTCATGCTGCTGTCTGGATGGGGCAGTCAATTAGACTTAGTCATCATCTTAAATTAGATCAGAAGACCTCCTCAGGTCCTGCACTGATTTAAATATAAACTAATTTTATATATAGTTATTACAATTCAAATATGAAAGGATTGAAAAACCTTGAATTATGAATTGCCATCACTAGTAAATATTTGTTTTGTATGCACTGTATAACTTCTGGCGGGGCATCACGTTGCTGTCGGTACCCGGGAAAGTGTTTTGCCTCGCTCTTTTGAATCGGCTACGACACGCTGTGAACGAAAGATTGCGAGAAGAGCAGGCTGGGTTTCGGAGTGGCCGGTCATGCGTCGAGCAAATCTTCACCCTCCGCATGATCATTGAACAAACATTGGAATACCAAAAGAAGATTTCTATTAATTTCATTGACTTCGAGAAGGCTTTTGACAGCGTCCACCGGCCGACTCTATGGGCTATCCTACGCCACTATGGAGTCCCTCAGCAGTTTGTAGATGCCTTTCATTGTCTCTACTCCAACTCCCGTTGCTGCGTCCGGACGGATGACGGCTGCACAGCCTTCTTCAAGATCAATACTGGCGTCCGACAAGGATGCGTGCTATCCCCTTTCCTCTTCCTGTTGGTAATTGACTTCATCATGCGACGATCAGTTGACCAAGCTGACATCGGTGTGCCCTGGCACGAAGCGCGTAATCTCACTGACTTGGACTTCGCAGATGACATCGCCCTGCTGGGCTCGACTCAGGAAGACCTCCAAAAGTTGACCGCGGCCCTGCAGAGGAAGGCAACGAAAGTTGGATTAAGAATCAGCGCCAAAAAAACCAAGGTACTCCGAGTTGGCTATGCACGTGCCCGCATTCCTGTCATGATCAACCAACAACGTGCTGAAGAGGTGGAGAATTTTACATATCTTGGCAGCATCATCTCGAATGACGGGGTCTCTGATCGGGATGTCGACGCCAGAGTAGGGAAGGCAGTTGGTGTCCTGCGACGTCTCCAACCTATTTGGAACTCGACCTCCCTGAATGTGAGGGTCAAGATCAGACTACTGAACTCTATTGTCTTCCCTACTGCACTTTACGCTAGTGAAACCTGGCGCTCAACAAGTGCAATTATTCAACACCTGAACGTGCTTCAACAACGTGGCTTGCGGCGAATCCTGAGAATTTCCTACCGGGACCGAATAACAAATGAGGAGGTCCTACAAAGAGCAGGCACCCGCCCATTAGCCGATGTTGTTGCAGAAAGGCGCTTTCGCTTTGCGGGACATATTTTACGCCTACCCCCTCATCGCCCAGCTAAGATTGCCACGACATGGCGTCCACGCACTGGCAAGCGAAAGCAAGGCCGACCAAAGACCACATGGCGTCGAACATTTATGGACGACCTGAGAACTGTCGACATTGCCTGGGACGAAGCTGAAGCAGTCGCTGCTGACCGACATCGATGGAGATCACTAGCTGCCCGATGCGCCGCTCGGCGTAGGAGGAACTAAGTCTAAGTAAGTAAGTATAACTTCTATGTCTCATGATATGATTTATCCATGAATGTGGAAACGTTCATAAATGTTCTCATATTAAAATTGATCAAACATTATATGTAGGGAAACTGTGCATACTGTATATCTACAATACTTACACGTCTCAGTAATGAATATGCTGCTGTAACATAACATGTTTATCTATGGAGCGAGTTACAGAGTTGTGGGTTAGATATAATATGAAATCTAGTAAGTGGATGAAAGTCTGAGGATAAAACAGTCTGCATTTCTGACATTTGTAAATTTTCCCCTCAAAAAGTCAGATTCAAGTAGCATTATGAGAAGTATCTCACAAAACTACAAGGAAAAAATGCTTCCCACTCTCACCCGTTCTCTCTTTTGCTCTCACTCCTATCGCACAACTTTACTCCAAAAAGTAGCCTGACCTCGCACACAGTGTTACATTTGCAAAAAAGCCGCCTCCACAAATTACATGTGTATTATAAAGGAATTTACCTTTTTCAATTTGTTCAGATATGTCAAGTAGGTACATATGAAAACTGCAGATGTTCCAGAGAATCATGTGGCTGATGGTACCTGTTGGTAATGATTACGCTGATCCAGCAGATTCCTCAGGAGAAACGTTCTGCCTGAAAACCAGATATTGTTTTAACAACAGCTAAAACTACGCTGCCTCCAGCCCTGAGAGATTTGATTATCTTGAAAGGCCTTGAAAATCTATTAGCAATGCCATTTCAATTTTAAGGAAGAGGCACACATGGTTAATACCTGTAAATACACATGACTTGTGTGAATTTCCTTCAGTGGACTTCTGGCCCTGAGCACAAATAGCTTGCTAAACAAAGCCAGATAGAGATGTTTAAAATTGTTTTGTGGTGTCATACAGTTATTTTAGCGAAATAACAGGCCGGCAGGAATTAAAATGCCAATGTTTTGAGATGTCACAAAAAATCCAGGTTTAAACAGAAGACCATTTGAGAGGTGATGACACATAGTGTGAACAAATCTGCATCCCTTGAGTTTTTAGTGAACAGATTTGAAGTTATTAGATGCTCTCGTTCTGATACACAGTCCTCATTCAATTAAATTCAATTGTATTTACACAGCGCCAAATCACAACAACAGTTGCCTCAAGGCGCTTTATATTGTAAGGTAGACCCTGCAATAATAAATACAGAGAAAAACCCAACAATCATATGACCCCTATGAGCAAGCACTTTGGCTACAGTGTGAAGGAAAAACTCCCTTTTAACAGGAAGAAACCTCCGGCAGAACCAGGCTCAGGGAGGGGCGGGGCAATCAGCTGCGAGAGAGAAGTAAGACAGGAGGACACTCATGTGCAGTGTGTGGTAAAAAGTTTAACTGAAACTTGTATTTTCCATTTTTCTAAATGGTCCTTTTTGAGATAAGAAAGCGCACCCCTTTACACCCCTTGTTCGCACCCCTTTTTATTTCAGGAGACGGACTGTGAAATTTGTTTCCTGCTGTTGTTCGCCCCCGAGGGTTCATCTTTTGTTTCCACGCTCCCAGATGGGTTTAAGTGGTTGCGTTTAAGGTCGTGCGTTTGCATTTTACATTGTACTGACAGACTCTGTGTTGAGAGTTGTGGCGATGAATTCATCAGGCTTTGTTTTCCTTGTCTTCACCTCTCCCCCTGGGGATGGCTGTCTATAGCCGTTTTCACACATGCACGGGAGCCATGAGCCTTTCTAGGCATTAGCTGGCAGAGCTGCGTGTGTCGATGAATATCTTTGAGCAGTCTTTGCAGCACTTGCTCCCCTGAACAAAGTCTGTTTAATGTCTGACTGAGCCAATATGGGAGAATAGCAGATAATATATTCAGAAAATTCAAAGCTAGCGGGTGTGATGTCCTGCCTCCTGCATGCTCTATCCAGGTGTCACACCTTGAATCCGTTTATTGTAATTTTACCCTTTTGATTTAAAAAACAAAACAACTTTCATTACTTTCCCTGTTGTGCCACAGCAGGTTGTAAACTGGTAAGAAAGACAAACCGCTGTATTGCTCACACCATCTGTGACCATCAGCTGCATTTCTCACTCCTGCTGAGCTTTTGACTTGTCCGAGGTTTCATTCTAAAAATTTGCCTCAATTTAAACTTGTAAAAGCAAAAGCACACGCTGCCAAAATGCCAAAGCACTTACCCTATTATTTTCTACTTGCTACCCCACACTGCCTTCAGCTAGACATGTGGTGTTTTGCAAAGCAGCGCAACACTCAGCATCCCAGGAGCCTGCAGCACTTGCTAAAAGGGTCCTCTGTGGAAAAACAGTGACGTTAACATGCTGAAATCTGCAGCTTTTCTGAGTTATCTTCTAATGTAGACCTTTAGGTGCTTTGTTATGTGATATGTTGTTCTGGCACAGAAACAAAGTACTCAAAACTGTTTTTGGGGGGAGAATAAAATGGTAAGTGGCTGATTAATCGACATGAGGCCAATTTTCACTGAGAGTACCATGAGTACCATGTGACACGTGCCAGGACACGCTGACTTGAAAATCATTTAGAATGTTGACCCCATCATCTGCATGTCTGCAGATAAGATTGTTTTAGCTGTTGTCTTCGTAATGATGAGAATATGGATCCTATAACTTGTTATGTGTTTCTTGACCACAACACATAGTCTCTTCTTTTCCTTGTTTCTGTTACACACAGGTGGCTGCCGGAAATAAAGTTAAAGTGAGGCGATTTGTTTTTTGTTTTTTTTGTCTTTTTCAGGTGTGGTGAGGCTGAAATAAGGACAATAACGTGAACTGTTGTGACGCATCATCACTCACCTAGTCGCTATTGTTATGAAGTCCCTTTGCTAATAACAGGAACGACAGGAGAGTGTGGAAGTGGGACCTTAGCCGGCTGGTGAGAAAGTTTAGGTGAATTTTCACTACATGCTTGACCAATTAAAATATAAAGTCAAGCTTTGCCATTCCTACATTTCACAGTGGGGCTAATCACTGTGAAAGTAACATTTTATTCCTGATACAAAACTAAACAAACAAATTCTAGACTCAATTTAAAATGTTACATCTTTGAGACTTTGAACGGCAACAGTGAGTAAAGAACATTTATATTACAACTCTAAGAAGTACACAAAGCATTAAAACACCAGTATAAGCAGTACACATACACATTTTTCAAATGCACATCAAGGTAGTTTGTGATGATAGAAATAACCAATATTTTGATATACATATTGTGTAGTTTACCTCTTACATCAAAAGACATTAATATTTTACATTCAAAATTATATTCATAGTATTTTAACAAATAACAAATAAGTTCAACACAACTGGTCATTTTATTATTTTGTCTGCAACCTGTATGTCTAGATTACTCCTCAATGATATCATCATTTAAAGCATTTTCTACTGTACACACAAATATGGCTTCTTTCTGACTTTCACATTTATTGGTTCACATAGAAACAAGTCTGACCACTTGGCAGCCATCTTGGTCATGTCTATTGGCAGAAATTTTGGAGTTATGTTTAAGGCCCTGCTTAAATAAACTGTTTTTTCAGTGGCCTCCTGCCGTTATTATATAAAGAAACCTGTAGATTTCAGGACTAGTTGAGTTCCACGCTTCTCTTTTGTAGTGCAAGTTGAGAATGCAGGTTCTCAGAATACACCGATGTCATCATTTAAAAGTATGCTATAACCAGCTATCCTTCATTCTAAAATGCTGCTGTGAGAGTACTAGACAGGGACTAGAATGAGCACATATATATACTTTTTATTTGCTCCCTGTTAAATCCAGAATCTAATTTACAATCCTCCCCCTGACATGCAAGATCTTAAATAGTCAGGCTGATCTTAAAGACCTCACAGGATCATATCATCCAAATCGAGCACTTCACTGACAGACTGCAGGCTTACTTGTGGTTCCTGGGATAAATAGAAGTAGATTGGGAGGTTTATATTGTTAACTGGTAATTATGTAACAATGTGCTTTTTGGAGTAACAACAAAGTAATGTAACCACATGTACTGCAGTGCTTTTTTTTTGCAATGTATAGTAGTGACTGAAGGAAACTGTTTCCAGGGCCTACTCCGTGGATCGGCTTCCTCCGAGGCGTGGACGTCTATCAGCAGAGAATGTACCTTCACCTATCAGCAGAGAATGTCCCTTAGTCTGTAACACAGTCAAATATATTCTCAAGTAATATTCAAGCATGCCATTCAGCGTGTTAGTACGAGCAGCTCGGGAGCAGCTTGGGAGAACAAGAAAACAGAGACTGCTTTAGATTGTCTTCCCAAAGTGACTCAACTTTATTCACAAGTACAACAGTTTATATAGAGGGTAAAATTCATGAGACAGCAGATTTATCAGTTTAAACCAGTACAGACCAAGATAAGGGAGCGTCTTCCTGCCCTTGGGTGAAGAAGCATCCTTTGTGTAGTGTATCAGTTCAGCTACAATTGTGATTATCTCAGCGACATATTTTCAAGGCACAAAACAAAGAGTTCTTACATTAGTGAAATCTGAAACAAACCATTTGGCCTCAACAGGCGTCTCCTAAAAGATTAAGAAACTAATGTAGCTGAGGGAGTGATCTCTGTGGTATTTCAACCTTGTACCAGCCTGTGATTCTCACACATCAATTCTTGGGTCAAAGAGAAAAATAACTAAAACAAAGGGGCCTTATTGAATGACAGAGTTTTCCTGCATAATGTCACTATAAAACAATATCCAGTAAATGCTACCATGGTACTAAAATACCTAACAGTGACCTGTATTGAGAACTTTATAAACCGATGGGTGTGTACATTCATGGAACATATTTTATAGCTTGATCAGCATAAATCAAATCAAATCACTTTTTATTGTCACATCACATGTGCAGGCACACTGGCACAGCACATGCGAGTGAAATTCTTGTGTGCGAGCCCCACAAGCAACAGAGATGTGCAAACACAACAACACAAACGAGCAAAATACAAGAATGGCCAATCTGAAACTAATAAATATATGTACAATATATAATAGTGTATGCATTTCTGGATGTGTATACTAAATATTTTCCTACGTGTGTGTGTGTGTGTGTGTGTGTGTGTGTGTGTGTGTGTGTGTGTGTGTGTGTGTGTGTGTGTATACACATTTTTACAAATTAAATAGTAAAAAAATAAAATAAAATAATAATAATAATAATAATAATAATAAAATATATAAAATATACAGAGTTGAATATGTGCAAAACAAGTGGCATTTATATACAGTGTGGAGTGCATAATGTTGAAGTTCCAGTAGTGAAGCTGAGGTGTCTATGACGTGTTCAGCAGTCTGATGGCCTGATGGAAAAAGCTGTCTCTCAGTCTGCTGGTACGGGACCGGATGCTGCAGAACCTCCTTCCTGATGGAAGCAGTCTGAACAGTTTATGGCTGGGGTGACTGGAGTCCTTGATGATCCTCCCCGCTTTCCTCAGGCAGCGCTTCCTGTAGATGTCTTGGAGGGAGGGAAGCTCACCTCCAATTATCCGTTCAGAGCACCGCACTACTCGCTGGAGAGCTTTGCAGTTGTAGGCGGTGCTGTTGCCATACCAGGTGGTGATGCATCCAGTGAGGATGCTCTCAATGGCACAGCAATAGAAGGTCCTGAGGATGCGGGGGCTCATGCCGAATCTTTTCAGTCTCCTGAGAAAGAAGAGGCGCTGCTGCGCCTTCTTCACTGTTTTGTTTGTGTGTACTGACCACGTAAGATCCTCAGCCAGGTGTACGCCAAGGAACCGGAAGCTGCTCACTCTCTCCACAGCAGCGCCGTTGATGGTGATGGGGGTGTGTACTTCTCTGCACCTCCGGAAGTCCACTATCAACTCCTTTGTCTTTGCGACGTTGAGGGTGAGATGGTTGTCTTGACACCAGTGGGTCAGGGCGCTGACCTCCTCCCTGTAAGCCGTCTCATCACCGTTGGTGATAAGACCCACCACTGTAGTGTCGTCCGCAAACTTCACAATGATGTTGGAGCTGTTAGTGGCTGTGCAGTCGTAGGTGTAGAGTGAGTACAGGAGAGGGCTCAGTACACACCCCTGTGGAGCACCAGTGTTCAGTGTGATGGGGGATGAGGTGATGCTGCCCAGTCTGACCACCTGGCGTCTGTCAGACAGGAAGCTAAGGATCCAGCTGCAGAGGGAGCTGCTCAGTCCTAGATCCTGCAGTTTCCTGTCCAGCTTCGAGGGAACGATGGTATTGAATGCTGAGCTGTAATCTACAAACAGCATCCTCACATACGTGTCTCTCTTCTCCAGGTGTGACAGGGCAGTGTGTAGTGTCAGGGCTATGGCATCATCAGTGGACCTGTTGTGGCGGTATGCAAACTGTAGAGGGTCCAGTGAGTCGGGTAGTGCAGAGCAGATGAAGTCCCTGACCAGCTTCTCGAAGCATTTGCTCACGATGGGGGTCAGGGCTACAGGTCGCCAGTCTTTCAATGAGGAGATGGTGGAGGATTTGGGTACAGGGACGATGGTGGCCATTTTGAAGCAGGCTGGGACTACAGACAGAGAGAGGGAAAGGTTGAAGATGTGCGTGAACACTCCAGCCAGCTGAGCCGCGCATGACTTGAGGACGCGGCCGGGAATCCCGTCCGGACCAGTAGCTTTGCGTGCGTTCACCTTCCTGAAGCACTTCCGCACATCCTCCTCAGACACAGTGTGCGCACTGACGTCATCCGCGGTGCGCACACTGTCCGGTCTCATGGTGTTCGCTGTGTCGAATCTAGCGTAGAATACGTTTAGATCCTCACACAGAGCACGTTCGCATAATCACACCAGCTGTTGTTGATCATGAAACACACACCACCGCCTCTGCTTTTCCCAGTAAGATCCTGTGACCTGTCCGCGCGGTGCACAGAGAACCCCGGCAGTTGTATTGCGGAGTCCGGTACTTTGTCCGATAGCCAGGTTTCTGTGAGGCAGATCACGCAGCAGTCCCGCATCTCTCGCTGGAATGAGATCCGTGCCCGAAGCTCGCACAGCTTGTTCTCCAGAGACTGCATATTAGCCAGTAATAAACTGGGTAACGGTGGTCTGTAAGTGCGCCGTCTCAGTCGAACCAGAACGCCAGATCTTCTCCCTCTGCGTCGGCGTTTGCGGCCTCCAGGGCCAGAGAACAAAGCCTCCCCTCTTAAAAAAGTTTAGTGTTCATGTGGGGTGTGTGGTTTGCTGAGTTATGGTTTAAGTTTTCAAAACAGACAGCGGTCTGACAGCTTCAGCAGAGGAGTGCACTTTTTTTCTGCAACTCTTCCACTTAAGACTATTTTAGATATTTTGCTGATGCATCTGTGCAGACTGGATGTTGATGACAGCTGATGGATGCACTGGCTCAGAACAAGCAAGTCTCTCTTAATGTGTCCCCCATAACATGACATAAAATGTGTTTGTTTGTTTTTAACAAGAAAAACTGGTCTCATATTTCATTCTCACTTCTTCATCTTCTGCCTCAACAACAGCAGCTCCGTTGCTGAGCGCCGCGTCACTCAGGGTACTGCGGAGCGTCACCCGGGTGACACTGAGCGAATGTTTTCTGGGAGTGATGGGATGTGGCCGATGGCACATGACCTCCTTGAACATTTCTCTAAAGCGTGTTGACATGAGGTTGTACAAGATCGGGTTGACTGCTGAGCTGAGATAGAAAAACACTCCGGAGGTGATGTGCACATACTGGAAGATTTCCAAGTGGGTGTCAGTCCAGTCACTGATGAAACTCCACATTAGCCGGTCAGTGTGAAATGGAGCCCAGCAGATTCCAAAAACCACAACCAAGACAACTGAAAAACAGCACGAGAGAGACAAGAACACAATGAGAGGGGATGTTTCAACATTAGTGTTTTCCTCATGCTTAACCGATGCAATATATGAGTATTTAAACCTTGATTTAGGTACCTGTGTTCATTTTTAGCCCTTTCCCAGCCAAATAACAGTCATCACTTCAAAGAACATCTCATACAAAAGACAACAAGACAACAAGAATTTTTCAAAATGCCAGACCACATTTTCCTCATCTCTAATTGTTGTTTGAACTTTAATTGTGCATTCTAATTAGTTGAGACATTATTCTGTCTGGCAGACTTGTCGACTGGATTATTGTGGCTGAAAATTACAACTAATAAAAAATGAAATGAAAAAAAAGATTTTTTTGTGTTACTTTGAAGCTAATTTCAGTTTTCTTGTGTCTTAACAGACTAACCGGCAGAGTACACGTTTTTTGAGGCATTTACATTTCCAAGGAAATTTATTCACCAAACTTGAGGATTGATTTTTATTTTAACAGAACCTGTCACATCGTTGAATAAAAAGATGTTTAAAAAAAGTGGCAATATTATAGATGCTGAAGAAAAATATGAGACACACTAATGAAAGAGGACGTAAGTTGAAAAGAGAACAGTTACCAGAAAAAAAAATCTTCTGCTTTGTTTTGGCCCAACTTTTCAAAGGTCGGTTAAACTGTATCCAGAACATTCCCAGGGATTTATATCATCTCCTCAAGTGAATTCAGTGAAAATACTTCTTTTAGTGCTGCCATGTTCAGAAAAACACTCTGTTATTCCAAAGGTGTCTTGTACAGTGTGCACATCTCACCTTTGCACAGACAATGAATGAACATGAACACTTCCTGAATTTGGTTCAGTCTGTGTGACTGTACTCTAAGAGGCAAAACGGTAACTTCACATAGTTATGATCTGTTCTGAATTTTACAAAGCATATAAGATGTACATTGAGAAGAAGCTGTTAATTACAAATAAACTGACAGAACTAGCTTGTTGTATTTGGCTTGAACTATCTAGAATATTGTTTGCTTGAAAAAACAAGAAGCACACTGATGTTCATAATCACACAGTTCGACAGGTTTTTTTGCAGGCTCTGACTGCAAGTCCCCTGCTGGGTATCAAAAGCTGGAGCTGTTTCTGTTGCTTTCATCAAAAGCATTCAGTGACTTTTCTTGACAGTTGGGCACGAACTGCCTACCTTTCTTTGAGCTCCTTTGATCTCTTCCTTTCAGGCATATTGATGAAAATCTTCCAAGAATACTATGACCTGTTCAAAGTCACAACGCTTCGATATTTTGCACTTTGTTGAAGGAATATGACCTGAGAGGAGGATGACAATGACCCTAGAGGTCTTACTATCATGCAACCAAACGCTGCTTTGAAATAGAGGTCAATAAATTATTTCTGTCACATCTGAGAAAGATTGGCAATTTAACTTCACCTTCACCACTGAGTGATGCAAAAGCACACGTGAGCCATGACAAACCCTTTCAAAGCTATGTTTCTGATAGAATATAACAAAGTGACACTTGAGTTAACCCTTTCTTCTTGTTTTCCTTATTAAAATTTTTTTTTAATTGATTTATATCAGACTACAGACTTACTATCCATATGGGATGGGATTATGTGATCACACCAGCAGTGTCCCTAAAGGTAAAGTTAACTAACTCTAACTAAGCACTCAATTCTGCACAAACTACATAACAAGACTGTGAACTAGAAGGTAAAAGTTGGCACATTAGCAGATCCATATACTTACACAACATTTTAGTGACTTGCCGGCGACGTGCCTTCTGCTGCTGTGTGCGGATGTTACAGCAGCTATCTTGTCCGAAACCAGATTTTGGCTCCAGTTCCTGGTGCATCTTTTCACGCTTTAGCTGCAGCCCAATGAGCATGTAAAGAACACTGATTGTGAGCATGGGCAGAATAAAAAACAGCAAGGTGGTCATCTGGATTGTCAGGTTGTACATCCAGCGTGGTTTCACTAATGTGCACATGGCTGAGTCGGGAATCTCCACATTTATGGTTCCAGCAGGGTCTGTGGAACAACTGTGCAAGAAGACAATCCCATGCAGGCTTGTATTGGGCACAGCACACAAAACTGATACACCCCACACAGTGAGAATGACTCTCTTAGCATGAGTACGTGTCACATAATACTTTGCTCGCAGAGGGTGGACCACGGCGATGTAACGCTCTATGCTCAGTGCCGTCACGTTTAGGATGGATGCCAAGCAGACCGTCTCAAATAAGAAGGTCTTAAAGTAGCAACCTGCCGTTCCCAGAAGAAAGGGGTAGTTCTGCCACAGCTCATACAGCTCTAATGGCATGCCAAGTAGTAGCACTAACAGGTCTGACACGGCCAAGCTGAACAAGTAGTAGTTTGTTGGTGTCCACATGACTTTGTTGCGTGCAATGACGGTGCACGTCAGCACATTCCCCACAACGCCTACCAGGAAGATGATCAGATACATCAGGCAGATGGGGAGGAACACAGGTGATCGACGAGGACCCAGATATTTTTCCAGGTACCCCTCCTCTGTCAGATGTGTGAGATTATGAAAGGTCCCATTCACGGCATGAGTAATATTGGTGCACGCTTCTCCTTTAGGACAAAGCCACTCTTCGTTTTCAGTTATTAAATCAAATGAACAGTTGAAAGCTGACATCCTGCCAACTTAGCCGAGCTCACTGGCTGGAAAAAAGTAGAGGAAACCGTTATTAGCATCAATCCAGTTGAACACACAGTAGACAACACTGAATAGTGAGGATAAATAATGAGTTTCAAAATAAGTAAGGAAAGAATGAAGAACTGCGTGATAATTATTAAACTAAGAGTATTTCCTACCTCAACCCTGAACGCAGGACTATATAGCAGATAAAGAAAGTGTTACTTCTGGCACTTACCATATCACTTAATTGTCAGGTAATGTTCATCTATATCAGAATCAGAATCAGAATCAGAATACTTTATTGATCCCTGGGGGAAATTATTTTTTGTATATGTATATGAGAATCATTACAGCACTGTGCAAAAGCTTTGAGCCACCTCCATTTCTTTATATCTAACCACCAAGGAGTTTTCCTTTTCATGTTTGCACCTGTTTCAGGAAGTAACCTCATGTTGCAAAAAAGAAAGAAAGAAAAGAAAATAAGAAAATATAAAGAAATCAGAGGTTGTGCAACAGATTATGAATTGATTACTGGATTCCTCATGTATTTGTATAGCAAGTATTATTTTTGCAAACGATTCCCTTATCAATTCCAGTCGCCCCGAATGATCTCACCACGCTCAAAAGTTTGGTTATACTTTACGAGAACGGATGACAACAGGGCAACTTGCAATACTTGAAAAGTAGATATTTCATTTAAGGGAGGAAACACTACGAATATGCAAAAGCATTTGCTCACAAAACACGTGATAACCTTAAATGAATGTCGTGTTTTTAATTCCGCTCCTTATTACAAAACCTGCCATTACTGTGCATTTAGGTGACCATGATGAGAGAGACAGAGTCTGGCTGGCTCAGATGCTGGCAGTTCTCACTGCAGTCTACCATTAGCGTCTCCTTTCAGACGAATGTCACCGAGCAGTGACTGAGTTTGTGGTCAAAGGCTTGCACCCATTTGCCACAGCAGATGCTCCGATTTTCGGTAAGTGAATGTGTTTAATTGTAGGCAGGGACATTACTGAATATTCTTGTGTAATTGCTACAGAATAATTTATGTTATACTTTGTTATTGCTACTGAAGAATATTTATTTTATTATTTTACATTTACAATTTTTTTCCTGGGGACCCCGTGACACCCCATTGAAGAGCCGTAAGCTGTGGATCTCTTAATATCTCACTGCTGGGTTTGTAAGGCCATGTTACTCCTAAATTTCTATCTTGTTCAAAGAGAAGATATAAAACAAAGTTCTAAGCTAATCGACCTTAGTGTTCTCCTTTTTTAAAAATAAGAATCAATAAGAGAATCGATAAAGAATCGAATCGTTAAACAGAATCGAAAATGGAATCGGAATCATGAAAATCTTATCAATACCCAGTGGTGTTGGGTGCCATCTCCAACAACGATGAGGCGGCCTACATGGATGAAGTGAAGAATCTGGCATCGTGGTGCCAGGACAACCACCTCCAGCTGAACGTCAGCAAGACCAAGGAGCTGGTGGTGGACTTCAGAAGGGGTCAGCACAGAGACTACAAGCCCATTATCATCAATGGAGCTCCAGTGGAGAGGGTGCAGTCCTTCAAGTATCTTGGTGTCCACATCTCCTCAGACCTGACATGGGCTGCCCACATTCAGGTCCAGACCAAAAAGGCTAGGCAGCGCCTGTATCACCTACGACAACTGAGGAAGTTCAGGGTCTCTCCAAAGATCCTCAGGATTTTCTATACAGGCGCTGTGGAGAGCATCCTCACACAGAACATGACATCGTGGTTCGGGAACAGCTGTGTGAAGGACCAAAAAGCTCTCCAGAGAGTGATCCGTACAGCAGAACGCTGCTGCAGGATTGCTCTCCCCCCGCTTCAGGACACCTACACCAGGAGATGCCGGACTAGAGCAGCGCAGATACTGAAGGACCCGTCCCATCCTGGCAACAAACTGTTCCAACCTCTGCAATCTGGTAGAAGGTTCCGCATCTTCCGGGCAAGGACAGAGAGACTCAAGAGGAGCTTCTATCCCCAAGCCATCCGTGCCCTAAACACACACACCCGCCCTCTCACATCATCTATAATTGACTGAGACAGGACTCTTCCAGACACTAAACCAAGGAACAATGTACATTTCAATTCCTTTAATTTCAAATATTTTTATATTGTCTATCCTGTAAAATAGTCAGATGTCTATTCATATTAATGTACAGAATTCACCTGCTTGCTGCTACTACTGCACATTCACCCAGTGTATATACTATATGTGTGTATATATATATATATATATATATATATATATAAAATGTTCCTCCTCTACACCCCCCCCCCCTCCAATTTTTTTTTTTTTTGGGGGGGGGCTACATTTCACTGTGTCAGGCTACATTTCACTGTGTGTTATACTTGTATAACTATGCATGTGACAAATAAAGAACCTTGAACCTTGAACCTACCCATCCCTAGCAATTATAACCAAACAGATATTGAGTAATTAGTAGTTCAATTTACTTTAAGCAAATGATTCCTCATCTTAATTAGCTTAAAATTATCAATTAACCATTATTAACCTTTATACCCTAAAGTGTTTATTTTAACCTTTTTGAATCTGTCTCTCTCTTTCCTTCTCTTTCCCCAACCGGTGGCAGCAGATGGCCCCGCCCCTCCCTGAGCCTGGTTCTGACGGAGGTTTCTTCCTGTTAAAAGGGAGTTTTTCCTTCTCACTGTGACCAAAGGGCTTGCTCACAGGGGGTCATAATAACAATCTGTATGTATTATTGTGGGTCTTTACCTTACAATTTAAAGCACCTTGAGGCGACTGTTGTTGTGATTTGGTGCTGTGTAAATAAGATTTAATTGAACTGAATTTTAGCGAGATTGGACTGTTGAACTCACCTTCAATGTGGCCAAAGAGACTTTTGTCACTGACTGATGTACGTGCAGTTATCTATCTGCACTTTTTATTTCTCCAATTATTATTCAAGACAGGAATATTTAACATCAACCATGAAAGCAGAATGTGCCTTTCCACACAACTCTGTGGTCAAATATTTCAGCTGACATTCACACTGGTTTGTCAACTAAAAACTATAATGATGAAAAAATGAGTGATTTTTCACTGGCTGCTCAGTATGGTGTATCACACTAACAAACGAGGTAGAGTAGATAAATTACTGATGAGTTAATAAGTAATGAGTGAGTCATTATACATCTCTGTCACAACACATTTGTCATGACATCTAAATTAGATCCTTTTTAACAACCTTTTGTTCATCTTTCTACATCTTTCCCCACCAGTTCTCTCAATTTTAATTACATCAGTTGTTACTGTTGTTTTTACTTAACTTCTGAGTGGTTGAATAAGCTGAAATTGCTGTTTCCTGCACATATAGATCTTTAAAAGCTTTAAGATGTGTGATGATGTTCTGGAAACTAATATGAAAGGTAACATCCTCAGTCACACTGTTTTGTTGACATCAAACACAGGTCTGTGAAATACAGTCAAGCACAAATTCTTCTGTGAGAGATGTTTGAAAGAGGGACCAACAGACACTAAATCTGTATTTTTGAGGAAGCGACTGTTTCCAGTCTATATTTTGTTGCTATCACATTTTTTTTCCAGTAAAATAACAGATTTTTCAGACACTTGTTCTTATTCCTTTTGTTATTTGTTTTTCAGATCTGTGATGTTGCTGTTTTGGCTTGCTCTAACCACTCTGCCCGCTCAGAGACTTTCTCAGCTGCAGCTCCATCGATAATGCTCTGTTAAGCATCCACTCAGCCAAGAACCAAAAAGGAAAAAAGACAAAATTAGTGGATTTTTTTTTAAGGAGCTGAATATTTTTCTTTCTTCCAATTTGCTGCTACAGTTATTTGCAAATATTACTTGAACTGGCAAAGGATTCAGGCTGCATTTAGCAACACTTGCAGTATAAAGTAATTGCTAGTTTGTGACTTTTCATGGGATTTATTGACATTCAGAAAAAAACTATTACAAGCACAATTTATTAGTCTATTTATCATTTCTTTAGATTTATTTCACCTGCACAGGCTGACACGTCTACACTTGGAGGCAGGAGGAGCCTGCAATACAAGAAGTGTCCAATCTGGCATTCTTCTGTTTTCCATTCCCTTGGCCATTTGATGTCAGGTGGGTGGAAAAGACGAGGATTAGTGAAAGTGGTGGGATACAGTTCTCTCTTTGAATATCCACATAATGGTAAATGATGAATGACACTAATTTATTTTGTTAGTGAGGAGCTATTTAACATTGACTGTACCGTATGTAATTGGCACACATCAAACGGAACATATCTAATGTTGAGACGGTGACATTTTATTGACTTTTGAAAGCTGTATGCTAATTTATGAATTCGATGCCAGTAACAAATTTCAAAAAAGTTGTGACAGGGGCAAAAAAAGAAAAAAATAGAGTCGACCAAAGCTGGAGTTCACCTCATTCGATCGCCTTCAAACTTCAAACAATATATCAGGCCTTGCAGAATACCTAGGTAGTTTAGTGTTAGCGCCTAAGGTCAAAGTTGACATTGAAAAAAAATTCAGAGAAACCATATTGAGTAATATATCACATAAAAGGGCACGGAGAGAGCTGTACAACACACTTATTTATTAATATGGCATCACAAAGATAGCTTAAAAGACTGAGTTTGTGATGGGTGTATTCACACTGAGTGACAGAAGAGGAAGTAAACTTCTTTTCTAATTTTCAGGGTATTTGTTACTCGCCCTTTGTGGTAATTTGTTATTTTCTGGTGGATAAACAGTTAAATATTTCCAAAGACACTATAATAGCTCTGGTATTAGCTAAAGCACCTGGTGTAGCAGCTGAATTTAAATTTCTGAGAAGTCAGTAAGATCTAATACTCCAAGTCGATGGTGTTAATGAAAGGAAATGGTTTATTTCCCAGATTCATAAAACGTTAGTGGAAAACACCACAAGGAGTCTATTCAACAATTACATGTGATGGAGGAGCCCCTATACCTCTAGCAGAGTTTCTGTGCAGTGCATTGCATTAAGTATTATGTACTTTACTTGGTGATTAAAACCTTCTGGGATATGTGGACAGAAAATGTGCTGAGTGATCTGGCATGTTTTCTGCATACTACTGCACTGGGCACATCTAATGCATTACAATGAATTATATACCACAAACTATTCCCCTGCAACTGCAGAGTGTACTAGCTTGCCATAAATTAGATGTAGTGTCATAAGTATTTCCATGTTCTAGTCCCTGATGTCCAAGTTAATTCTATTTTATTGGAAGAAAAATGCAAAAGGATTTGACTATATTTGCATTTTTAGAGAGAAGCTTGGATATAATGACACAGAATATGTTGATTCTCATTCTATTCCAAGAAATAACACAGTGTACGCAGTGCAATGAATAACAAATACATCCTGCATCCATACAAGTTTGGATACAAAACAGAATAGATCTGGTGCTTATAGCTGACCTATTGTCTGTCTAGGAATTTTACAAGTCATATATCTGAGCGATTCCGATCGTATTACCATCTTGCCAATTCATTTTTGTGTGATATACTGTTCCATCTCTCCATTTTCTTCCATTAAACCAATTCAAGATCGGGACACGCTGGACCCTATCTCAGTTGTCATAAGGTGGCGGTACACTCTGTATACAGTGTTACAGTTTCAAGTGACCTGCCCAGTGACTATGGATGCAAATCAGCATCTTGTACTTGCATTTTCAGATGTGTTATTATAGGAAGAAAGAAAAAATTACGCTACATAGTTACATAAAAGTCTATTGATTCGGTTATTTGACCAAACATAACGCAGCTGGAGTACAAATTAGTTTAAAAATTGGTTAGAAAGGGTTCACATATGCTTTTGACATCAAGTATTATTACCCTCAGTTGTATATATTCTACTTTCATTGCACACTATGCTTTTTATATCCATGAAACAAGATGAAACAATAAGTTTCACTTCACCAAGCCTTAAAGACAAAAAAGCATGGATGACCTGTAATGTTCTAATTCTAAAATTAGAATAAAGTAAAGTGTTTCAGCCCTAAAAAAGTGAGAGGCAGGATAACAAGGTACTCTGGATGTTGTTACCTTGGCCAACCTTTGATGCATTGGCCTGTATGTCTCACATATAAAATTAGGCCCTATGATTGTTTTCTTTCACATTGTGCAAAATTGTCATCAGTATTTCATCAATTATTGTATCTTGAATATTATAATATCAGAATTTCATATTGTATGTGATATATAGTAACATTACTCCCAGAAAGGTCTGCGGGAAAACTATTGGCATAAACTAGACAAAGACAATTCTAGCACCCTCTTTTGGATCACTTTCTGGACTTCCAGCAACCTCCCGGCACCGTCTCTTGGCCTGTGTGACTGATGGCTCATAGTAACTATGGCTACCACAAGATGCTCTGCACCACGCAAAATCGTCCATTATTAAAATATAGCCATTTTAAACTTGCACTAATTTTAAAATTATTCATTATTAAACTCTGGCTGTCTTCCACAGTCTGCCCCACCTGGGCACGGCCAATGGCCTGAGCCTGGTTCTCTTACTCTTACTTGCTTATAGGGGTCATTTGATTATTTGGGTTTTCTCTGTATTACCGTAGGGTCTTTACCTTACATCATAAAGCACCTTGAGGCAACAATTGAGCCAATCAATAAAAAAATATTTATAATTTCAGACACATTTGTTTTGTCTCTAAGTCTCTATAGACAATTTCTTTTTATTACATTTTTTTTTACACCTTAAAGGTCTACATTTAAAACAACCTACCACTTCAGATAAAAAGGAAATATTTTTACCTTTACTACTCGTCAATAGGTACAGTAGCTTTGCTGGATATAAGAACAGTGATTGTGAGTTTACTGACATCTAAAAGTAAGAATTCATAGACAAGGATGAAAAGGAACAACGTTTGTGGTTTGACTGCAGATGTAGGACCTTGGAGTAACATTAGTTTCTGTCTCTTTGACTGAATATCTGCCTGGCAGCTGCAAAACATGAACCCACTTGACATTGCTATGTATAAAACTTGCAAATGGACTGATTTATTTAGTTTGGTGCCAGAACAGAATACCATATCGTTCTGGCTGACATAACACCTGCGTGTACACTGCCGTGAACAGTAGTTTTTTTTTTTTAACCTGTCCTGTCGGGCAGCTTTAGCAGGCACAATCATGATCTGAATGCCCCGTTGTGCCAGACACATTTGTTTTGTCTCTAAGTCTCTATAGACAATTTCTTTTTATTACATTTTTTTAAATTATTCAGACAAATGTATCTACTGCGTGACAATGCCAGACCTCAAGGCGGGTAGAAGAAACTTTTTAATTCAGTTTAATGGAATTAAGTTTCAATTCAATCTATCACAGCCCTGAAATGTATCAAATTAAACTGATGTGCATTAAACTGAATTAAACAATAGATAATACAATATAGTTAATACAAGCCTGAACTGTTTTAAACAGAGTTGCATTAAAGGAATTCAACTTTACAGAAGATGCTAAATAGGTGTAGAAAGCAATGATGAACTATGGAAGTAACATGTATTGCCCTAAAATGAGTAAGAATCGCTTTCTGAAAGATTGTATATTTGATCACATGTTGGCCACTTATAGAAATCACTGAGGAAAATGGAAAAGCATCCTTTTTTTGAATGTTAATTGATCATTGTTTGAGGCCAGTGAGCAATGCAATCAATTATCTAGTCTGCAGCTGTTAACACAACACCACAATCCATATGTTACCCAGAAGCTTTTTCCAGTTGTCAGAGCTTTTGTCCCTGAAGTAGAGACCATACTTTTCACTTTTCTGCTATGATTTAATAAATAATCAAAATCGTGAGTCCGAATCATGTCAGTGGACAAAAATAACCTGTTTCAGCTAAGTCTCCATGACACCGTCTCTTATGAAAGTCAAAAATGTCATATCTTGATGGGTTGGAGTGTTTTTTCACAAGCTTTAAAACTGCATGAAGTCAGTACAGGATTGCAGGAATTATACAAATGCCAAACAGGGAACTTTAATGTCTGACTGTAAGTCAGACTTTAATAACAGTGCACACTTTTCAATTTATTTGGGGGCACGGAGAACACAGACAAAAAAAGAGAACACAGAACATATCTCCTTTTTCTGTATTTTTTTCTGTATCTTGCAATATTCATGATTTATTTTTATACCTCACTGCTTTTATCATTTTTGACACATCACATTTTCATTCATTAAACACGTTCTTTGTTCTAAACAAGTCAAATCATGTAATAGTCTGTAATGGAGTTAATGCCACAAGAAAAAGACCTGCGAGTGTTTGAACCTCATTCATCTACTTTACAATATGTAAAGACGTAATAACTGATTGATTGGTAAATTAACAGCTGATGCACCAAGATACAAAAAAGCCAGAAATGCATTGTTTTGGATTCAATAAAAACTTGTATGTGACACTTGTAAAAGAACTTATGAGCTGAAAGAAATCGAATCTCTTCCTTTTCAAGTAAATATTGACTTGATCACATGTAGCGTATAATAATTTGGGAGAATTAAGAGAGAGATCTGCAATCCTCAGTAAAGCGCTGTTACTGTGTAAACAAAGGTAATTAAAAAGTAGTAGTTTAATGAACTGGTTGATTACACAATGACACCCGAGATTTATTTTAGTCTGAACGATGAAGTGCCTCCTATATCAGATAGTGAATAAAAATTACAGTGATTTACTGCAGCTCTGCACTGGAGCATCTCTAGCTTTTTTACTGGATATAAATGCTCTTACCTCCAGTGTGTCCCTGTGTTGTTATTCCTTTGCGTAAACTCAGGTTGAAGCCTTAAGTCTGAACAATGTGCGGCTCTTTCACTCCACTCTCCTCCTGGTCTGTCGCACTCTCCTCCAGCCTCACTTGCAGTTACACACATACATACATATTGCGCGCACACACACGCTCTCCCCTTTTCTGTCATCCTTCCTGCACGTCAGACTCTCAGACATGAATGTTCAAACACAGGCAGATATTTAAAACAACATTTATAGTTCTTTCCATTGCAAACACTTAAATTCGAATGACTATGATGATATTAAAGTAGGAATACGAGCTGCGCTCCCTTCACTCAGAACCCCCTTAAGGTTGAGGATAAAAACCCTTGCAGATACTCAGCTTTCAGTTTTAATTCAGTAGACTGTAAAACATACTTTCACACAATTCCATGTGTAGCTGGTAATTTTCCTTAAACCTCGTTGTTAGAGTGGCGTAGCAGTGGTTTTCAAAGAGAAAGTATCAGTTGGAAATTAGTTAGCTTTTGTTCATCTCCTCCACAGCTTGGTGGACATATTAATATGTGACTAAACAGGTTGCCTACACTAAGCTGTTTTTGTATGTTTGAAGTGTATTCCTCATCTTCAGTTTTTGCAAACACAGTTTTATGGATAAATATTTAAGCAAAATTAATGTACAAGGCCCAAACTGACTGTATTACCTGAATTTGGCTTCTAGTCACTTTGTCTTCTAATGCTGCTTAGAACCACGTCTAACGAGCCAAACATAGCTCTCTCAAAGTCCTGTGTTGCCTGGTTACACATTGTATATATTGCAATTTCACTATGGACCTGCAGACCTGCACAGAAAACAAATAACAACTTTTGTTTTAAACAGACACATTTTCCATGTCTCCCAACAACTCAGGCACCAATCAGCGGTCTTCAGATAAAGAGCCCGCAGTATCCCCAAAGACGACACAACAGGAGATGAGCGTGATCAGAAGCATGCTTCTTGTTTTCTTTGACATTCCCAATGGTGCTGAGTGAAACTGTCTCCCAGGGTCAGACTGTCAATGTAGAGTTATAACATAATCTTGTTGAGGTGTCTGAGGGAGAACATTCCCTCACTGACAACTTGAACTGTGGTTCACCCCAATACATTCTATTTGTTTATTGTTGTTTTTATCTTGAGAAAAAGTCAAACTGAATTTCATTCAATCCATTGAAATCTTTTTGTTTTTTCTTCACACTAAAACAAGCGTAGTTACCATCTGGCATAATTGCCATGTTTCTGCTGCAAAGTGAATATTAATTTAAAAGCTCTCCCTTTGTGTGTGTTCTGCCCTGGTGTATAATCAATACTTAAATGTGCCAATATCTGGGACTGTTTCAGGGCACTGTGCAGCTGGGGGAATTGTTGAAGGTCCAGTACTGTGGGTGGAGGTGAAATGTATGCACACCTAACCTTTCATATGCACCAAGCATATAATCAAAACCATAGTTAGCTCCCACCGTGATCACCCTCTAATTTTGCTGGTTGACTGGTTTTTCTGAATGGGAGATAAAGAGGATGCACATTCACAACAGGTGGTTAACGCTACGTGTGCTGTGCTGGATTCTGGTAGCTGACTGATCCTGCTGAAAACGATTTATCTATATATTCCTAATTTACCATTGTGTGGACAAATTTGCATCCCACTTTTTAAAATATATATATTTTAAACAGGAAATATAGGGAGACATAAATATATGGAGAAAGTTGACACCCTGACCAACAATAGTCCTTCATGTTTGGCATTCATGCCTTATTGAATTAACATAAGTTGAAGAGGTTTGCGTAAAGCTCTTATTTGTGACTATCTAAAGTGACCACACTCACTGGAAATTAAATGCTGGGCCAAGTACGATAAGCACTATGTTCGGACTTACTCAAGCTTGTTTGTGCTTGTTTCTTTAAACAGTCCAAAGATATTTAAAGGTTTCAGATTTTGCACCAAAACTTCTGTAAACTACAAAATACAGGACCTAACATTCCAACAAAGCACCCTAAATCTCCTCTGCAGCCTCAGTAAAGCAACATTTAAGCGACGCATGACGCCGCTCTCAGTCCGCTGCTGGTGGGAGAGTCCCCAGCTGACCGTCCCAAGAGTCCCGTATGTTGGAAAATAGGACACAGGAAGGGAGGGCGCTAACTGGTGAGCGCCAGCTGAACTTTCAAAATAAGAGCGTGTTCTCTCTCTCTCTCTCTACACACACACACGCACACATATACATATGTGCTTATAGCAATTTTCATATTGCTTTCAAATAATGTGCTGATGGCCCATATAGGCACATAAGTGTATTCATACCGTAATCTGTCATATTTTTCAAAATGCATTTCAGCACGTTTCTGTATGGTTGTTCATTGCTCAGCCCTGTGATTATTGAGTCTGGCACTGGCCAAATAAAAAAAAAATTGACTTATTTAAATCTGAAATTGACATCATGCACATACTAACTACACATAGTAACTTCCTGGAGTTGTCTTACATCAGCTTGAATTTTTACATATATTTTATATACATTATATTCTTGTTATTTCATATTTTAAAAAACAAGCACTTTTTAGATTTTGTTGTATAGCAAAGTTTGTGTGTGTGTGTGTTTTCTTCTTTTTTTTATGTAACCAAATTATTAAATATGACCTTTTCCAGAACTACTCATGCTGCAGTTACAGTTTATTTTCTTACTTTTGATGCATCCGAGTAAGAACTGGCTACAGTGGCGACATAAAGTCTAACACTTCACTGTTTATTGCAATAATCTGAGACATGACACTTTCAAGTCTAATTAACGATATGTTTGGATTTTTACTCTTACTGTTTGCTTCTTCCAATTTGAAGGTTGTTTTGACCTAAACCAGGATGCACCTGTGGTTTCTTGTAAATGGTGGTGAAATACTGATAGCACTTTCATTATTATTTACCCATGTTAATAGGTTTTGGGTTGTTTTTTTTTTTGTATATTTTGCACTGATTCAAACGATACCTAAATAAGTGTCAAAGACAAGAGTAGACACTGCTGGAGCAGCTGAAAGAAGGATTGGAGTTTTTTTTTCTTTGTTGAATAGTCATGCATGCGGTCATTTGAGTCATGAGTCATTGGTGACAATGAATAAGGTATTTCCCATGTATGATGATAAAGTGTACCAAGTCTCAGAGGAAGGACACAGGACACATATATAATCTTCAGATAGTGTGAGAAATGTGAAACACAGATATATGACATGTGTGTTGTAAATATACACATGCCATATATCTGTATTTCACATTCCCATGAGACCAATCACATTTCCTAATCTGTCCAATAGTACTTTTTCAATTAGAAATGTTAAATGTTGCACTAAGATCAAACAGTACTATGGTAGTCAGTTTGCCTGAGTCTGGATTCAGGCAAATATCATTTAATATCTTTACAAGAGCAGTTTGTGTGTGGTGATACTGATGAAAACTGAATAGCTAAAAAGCTGAATGACCAGGTTTAAAACAGCAGGTAACTGCATCATGATTGTTAAATTGTTCCATTTTATAAAAGTAAAATAGCAGGAACTTAGCAAACATGGAAAATAAGCTTTTCTCTCTTCTAATAATATCATGTGACTTTACTCGTGTCAGTTTTATTTCATGAGCATCTGAAACCACTAAAACTTGTATGACTTACAGGCTTGAAAACGCTCTTTTGTTTTCATCAGAGGAGCAGCTTTGTCACCTGCTTCACCTTAGAAAACGCTTCAAAGAACGGAGCCAGATTCAAAGTGACAATGAAAAGATGTCACTGAATCCCATGACATACCTCAATTACTTCTGCTCAGTGCATTCATAGAACCTCTGCAGCATCCTGCATGTTTTTAATGCGGTTTTCCACTTTATCCATTTATCTCCTGCTGCTTTGTCTCACATTGTGTATTATAGCTGTGAAGCCCTTAATGTGAATCTCGAACTGCATGCTGATTCTCACCATAATCTTTTGCAGTATAGTATCACGTTTACTAAGCTTTTTTATGCAACATTTTTTCAATTGAATTTGATTATTAGCTCTCATAGGCACTGTTCTAGAGATGGCATGTAAAGGAAAGTTGGGAAAACACACAGTATGCGGGGTTGCATTTAGATGATATCCAGCTGTTTGAAAAAGAGTATGTTCTTTACTTTTTGGAGTTAAGTGGTTAGTTCCTGAAAAGTGTAAGTGTAAGATTAATCTAAAGTGGGGAGTAACTGGGCAGATGAAAACATCTGGATCAGTAAAATGACACAATAATATTGTCACTCAACTCAAGATGCTAATGCCAATAAAAACAGCTGTGTGGCAGGCACATTGTAGACCCAAACACAGAACTTGGAAAGCAAGCATAAAAAAACTGTTTTAATGCAGATTGCTCACCAAAGCACAAAGCACACAGCTACAGTAAGTGGGACAACGCAACAAAGGACAGGGGAAGACACAGGTAATAGTGAACAGGTGGGGAACACAGCTGCAGACACAACTGAGTCAACACATAAAGAGACACTATCTTAAACAGGAAGAGGGAAACATGATTAACATGACACAAAAAGGCTATTTTCTAGGCACACTTTAGGCCCTCTAAGACCCCGCTGAGCATTGTTTAGTCACCTCAGACTACTTGAGTAGTGTAGTTAACCATCTCCACCCCTTTATGTATTCTTCTTCTGACACCTGCTTCCAGCAGGATAACCATCATGCCATTAAGCTGCATGATGCTATCATGTCAGTATGAACCAAACTCTTCCAAGTCCCTCTGTATTTATTTGAGAAATGCAGAAATGATTATCTGGAAGGCAGTTTTAACTCGTGACCATATAATTAAAGAACTTTTTAGAAGTATTTGTTCAATCATTTGCAAAAACAGTTGGGACCAAAAATATTTAATTTCCAATCCACTGGAAATTAAATATGCTAATTTAGACTGATGAAACATTTCAGCCTCTGATCAATTAAAACACAAGGCTGAGGCAACATAATTTCATGTGAAAGATTCCATTTCACTGAGCGATAAATCAGATAGGGCTCTTTGAATCTATTCCAGCAATCACGGCGAATCACACAGCTTGACAGAGCCTGATTCAGTGAACATTTGGACTTTGGAAAGTAATTTCATTACCGGCATTTTAATGAACTCATATTCCTCATTTCAGGAGAATAATTGAATGATTTAGTAGCAAGCAGGCGTCTCATGGCATTTTAGTTTTTCATGAATGACAAAACCTTATTGAGCAGCTGTTTGCCTGCACCTGACAGGACAGATCCATATTAAATGATCACCCTGACCTTTTGCTTGTTCTTACTATGATCTGGGGGGCAAAAAACACAATGATGAACAAGAAGGAAAGATGAAGAATATCTTTGTCTGTCTTTTTTGATAATGGTTAAAAAAACAATTACCAGATGATAGAAAGAATAGCAGTGTGTGATGTGGATATTACACATGTCCACAGATGTTCCTTAAACATTACAATCAGGGGTGTTTTATGTATGCCTGCAGCTGTGCTCAGTAGGGCAAAAACATTTAAATAAAAACGAGTTCTTGTTTTCAGCTCTTGGAGCCAATGTTTTATCCTGTTAATTCTGCGTGCTTTCTGTGCAAGTCCCTCCAGTGACACTGAAAAGAAAGACACGCTGAGCTGGATTGTCAGAGTTTGTTTTAGGCACTGTGGTGTCAGTATGGATTGTGTTATAGCTATGACAGTATGATAGCTTGTCCTTTCAGTGAAATCCAGCAGTTGTTGACATTGTTAGACATGTAGCTGGCTGAGATGCCTAGAGGTTATACACCAGCCTAAACAGCTGATGACAAGTGGCTTTTCATTACAAAACACAAACTGCAAATTTATTAGAAAATCTAGATGTCCAATTTTAGAAATGAACAAAAAAGGCTGAGGAAAAATTTGATTTCTCTTAACTTCTGGTTGTTGTTAGAAAAAGAGAATATTCTGCCTTTCGCATGATTTTAGTCAGAGGATATGCTGCAAGTTGTTGATGTAGTGTGAGCATATTATTGCTAATTTATGGAGCCAGACTTCTTTGTCAGTGTGCTAGGCATATCTAAAGAACTGGACTTCAGTTTAGCCTTTTAGTTCCCATTCAGAACAGCTTTACATCTTGGACTTAAACTAACCAGCTCCTTGAGGATGTTATATCCATGGATGTTGTCACAAGAAAGTTTGATGCTCTGATATCAGCTTATAGGCCATTACGTGAAATGAGCTGGAAAGGGATCAACATATTGTCAGGCTATTTGTGTCAGGAGGAAGGAGGGGGAATAATGTCAGAGCCATAAAAATTGTCCACCAGCAGCTTACTTATGAGAATCTGAAATGTTACAATATGCCTAGCAAAGTCGAACCTTTAATAACAAGGGTTCATGAGCTAGCATCAGTGTGAGAGTGAGAACACTCTGAAAAAATACAAAGTAGACATTTTTACAAAAAGGATGGCACAGTTGGGGGATTAGGACAGCACATTTTGTCCCACAGGCATCAGCTTGTCAGCTTTCTTCAGGCACACAGGTTGAGTTTATTCACGATGAGTCAGTCTTTACCGCCTAATGCATTTAGCCACAGGATTGATCACTAAATAAGCCAGAAAGGCATCATGTGCACATGCACATCCACAGATTTAGCAGATCTAAGCGGGACTTTTTTACTTGCACATTTCCTTCCCTTTTTTTCTGCTTAAATACAAAGTCAAATGGGTTCATTTAGGTGTTTTTCCCTCTGTATTCAGTGACCCTTCTATATACTAAATTGAACCTAAATTCATATGCAGGTAACCACTGCTGTGTATCAAAGGTGCCAATTTCATGTGTTATTCAGGACAAGCCAAAGGCCAAATCATGAATATACACAGAATGACAGCCGGAGTCATGATGTATTTTAATTTGTACTTCTTTCTTTTTTCACTGTTAGTGAGAAAGACAGAGAGAATATGAAGCAGTTTATGTGAGAACAGACAGCTGCTTTGTTATGCACGGCTCAAAAAAATCAAAAGGACACTTTTTTATAAGAGTAAAGCATCAAACCATTTTAACTTCTGGGATATTCATCTGGTCAGTTAAGTAGCCGAGGGGGTTGTTAATCAGTTTCAGCAGGTTGGTGTTAATGAAATTTTAACTGCCATAAATGTAAATTATGGCAGTTTGTTTAATTTATTGTGTTCATTTATGTTATTTATTTTCTTTATTTATTGTTCCTTTTGGGGTAGGAACTAAGGTTCATTCTGTGTTGCACACAGGCCTTTTTAAGTGACGTAAAGGGAAGTAAAAAGCATGTGCAAGAAGCTAAGTTAATAAGTTAACTAAGGCAGAAGAAGGAATAAATAAGCAGTTTAAAGTAAAAGAAAGCTGCAAAGAAGAAGAAATTGGGAATTATTTTTGTTAAGTTTTGTTCCTGAAGCGGACTCATTCCCTCACGGTTACGTGCAGCCAGCGAGGTACGTTAACTGTGTTTGTTTATCGCGTATTTGTTAACTTGGGTTTAAATGTTTATTTGTAATATTTATGTTGGTCATTCTGTACTTTTATGTAATAACAGTTTGATGGTGGATTTTATGGTGTTTCTGAGGAGAAGTGTGACAGAAGAATAAATCCATCTGTGAATGAAGAACCGTGGTGTCGTGTATTAACTGGAGGGAGTGATAGAAATTAGTAACAGGTGCACTGGAGGAAGCAACAGTGAGACAGTAGTCTGACTGATTTGGCAAGGCTAAGTGTCACTGCTGGGAGCATGAGGTAATACATGGACCATACATAGGTTGCACAGGTAGCCCAGGTCCTCCAGGATGGCACATTATACGTGCCATTGCCAGGTCTGCAGTCTTTCCCAGCACAGTGTCAAGATCATGGAAGTGATTCCAGGAGATAGACAGTTACTCTGGGAGAGCTGGACAAGGTCTTAGAAGGTCCTTAATCAATCAGAAGGACTGCAGCATCTGCTCTTTTGTGCAAGGAGGAACAGGATGAGCACTGCCAGAGCTCTACAAAAGAACCTCCAGCAGGCCACTGGTGTAAATATCTTTGACCAAGCAATCAGTAAAAGACTTCACGAGGGTGACCTAAAGAACTGGCGTGCTCTTGTAGGCACTGTGCTAACTGCCGGACTCTGTGGAGTCTCACTGGCACTTCCCATAGAATATCAGGCTTAGCAGGTTCACCACTGCTGCCCTGTACTTCACACTGAGCACATGTGACATTTGTGAATGGATCTGGAGAAGCTATAACATCGTTCAGCATAACTGCTTTGGTGGTGTATCAATGATGGTCTGGAGAGGCATATCCATCTAAGTTCTATAGGCAAGGTAATGGTATGCTGACTGCCATTAGTTCTCAGGATGAAATCCTGATCCTATGCAGGTGTAATGGGTTCTGGGGTCCTCCTGGTGCACAACATTGCCTGGCCTCATGTGGTAAAAATATGGAAGTAGGGACTTGAGGATCAAGGAGGTGATACCATTGACTGGCCCCCACACTAGCCAGGAGCTCAGTGACGCCCTGGATCAGATCTGGGAGGAAAACACATGCATGATTATGTTCTGATTTGTTGTCAAGGTGATCCTTTACGTTTTTTTTGAGCATCATATGTTTGAAACTCTGTATTGCTCATAGTATAAAAAATAGCAGGTGGCTTGACAATACATTGTTAATCATCAGGAAAATGGCACAGGTGTGCTCCAAATCATAAATTGGGAAGTAAATGTCCAAGATCAGTGTGTTAGTGGATGCTTTGCTACTGCCAGAGGGAGGCGATCAACAGAATGTGAAGACCACAACATTAACATCACAAATAAACGAACCTCGTCTAACACAATTTACAGACTGCCCACATCACAGCTACTCCAGAAACGTGTGGAAAACCACACGGGCTTATATAACAGGTGAGGTCTGGTATTGGCCCAATGACAAACCAGACCTCATTTTACTCATTATCCCTGCATGTGTCAAAAGTCATGGTGGTACAACAGCAACACTAGTTTACAAAGAGTTTCCAAATTTATTCTCAAAATTTTTTGCAATTCTTGTTTTATGCAACTAACAATCCTGGGACAGGTATTCAGACTAGAGGCACACCAGGATAGGCCTTTTGATCAACTACAAATAATAATAATAATAATAATAATAATATTAATAATAATAATAATAATAATGACTATTTATTTAATAAAACAGGGTTAGAAAGTGCTTCACAGTTCAAATAAAAACCACATATTGAGGATAAGTGTGCATGTTAAATCAAACACACATAATCAGCCATAACGACAGACATTCACACAAACATGCACGTGTGCTTTCAAACTATGGCAGCAAATGAAGGGGGATGGATTAAGGAAATGATAACTTATAAAAATGAGTTTTCAGCATTCACTTAAAACAAATAACAGAGTCAGCCAACCTGACTGGCTGAGCAAGGCTGTTTCACAGTTTGAGTGTCACACCCTCAAAGGCACTATCACCTCTGGTTTTAAATGGGCTTCAGTGAGCTTGTACAATGTGAAGGTATAAGATATTATTGTATTTTATAATATTGCATGGTGTTTGTTGATATGATCTCAAAATGGGTGGAGGTTTTTCTTTTAGAAATCAGGATGCAGGTGGAGTGGCCAGTGCCTTCTTGAGAGAAATTTCTGGAGAAACAGCAATGGCTAGCATGAATCCAAGTCGTTCATGCCAGCCATTGCAAGGGGATGCAGATGTTACATATCTATAAAAGACTACTACATGCGAACAGGGCTGTCTCTTTCTAAAAAGAAAAAAAAAAAGCTCCCTGGGCTCTTTAAAGCCCCTTTCTTGAATTAAAACTGGAAGATAGCGCTATCAAATATAAAGAATATGAAGACTCAGGTGCGTAATGATGAGGGATGCAGGGTAAACTAACAAACTCTGACAGACTGATGCCAGACATGCAGCAACAAAATAGCTCCAAGACTGGTCGACCAGCTGATGTTTTTCCTTTGTTGTCTACCCACTGGCTTTTGGGGAGGCAGTTGTACGCAGGTGTAATTAAATGTGTAAGAATAAAAAGGAAGAGTGAAATAAAAATTCCTAAATGAATACATTTACTTTAATACATCTATCTAGCTATATTACAAATTTAGTATTGAAAACCTAGGTCTGCTGCTATATCCTTACTGTATGTATTTCATATATGCATATTATTTAGATTTAGCAAATTTAACAATTTTATAAAAGTCAATAGAATTTTAATGTCAAAGGATGGTTTTGCTGGCCCTAAATATCCCTTTGACAGCTTTAACCAATCATTATTTATTTAAAAACAGAAACACGGTTATTTTACAACTGTTAAAATAACAGGAAATACTATATCTATAAAAAACAAAACAAAACTTGAAATAAATTGCTTCACTATAAAGCTGCTTTGGAACTTGTTTTCTTTGAGCTTTTACTTTGAAAGAACAGGAAGCAGACGCTTTTCCGTTACACGTAGTGGCATAATATCACAGTCCCTCTCATTTCACAAAGTTGGCATACAGAAAGCAGAGGTAGGTCTACCAGAATTTTTCCCTTTTGTTTTGCATTTGTTATTAATTACTTGGCACACGAGCAAGTTATGAACTTTTCCTAAAGCGTGCACAAGGCTGTGTGTAAGTGTGCAAAACAGACGGAGAGTGAGCTAAACATTAGGAAATGAGGATGATGAAGACTTAAAATTTATTTAAGTTAGATTCCTGAACAAATGCATGAAAAACACAATGTAGGGAGTTCATAAACACAAAGACTGCTAACATGAAACAAGCATGCAGCATGAACATATTTTTTTACTGTTAGAAGAAGTCAAAGAAGTGGAATCAGTGAGTGAAATCCTGAATATTTCTGGTAGACTCTGATGACTTTATTAGTACTAGCTAAGGTTTCTAGCTTATGCTAAATTGGTTTATTTCAGCTATTTCAAAGGCTTATCTTAGGAATTTTCTTTTATAAAGACTGAGTCAATTTAGCAAATATAAAACATATTCTAATTGCTATTTGAGTGTGTTTTAATGGCTTAAAATTAAACACAGTCTGAATACAGCTACTAGCCTGTATTCAGCCTGTATGTAGCATATATAGCATCTATGGCTTTTTTTTGTCAAAGATGTTTTGCTGATGTTGTTTTAAGGGGACTGACAAAATATACTTGAGTAAAATATATTTTATTAAGCTAATTTAAGTTAGTGCAATTTCAAGATAAAACAGAGAAACCCCCAGCAATCAGATGACTCCCTATGAGCAAGCATTTTGGTGACAGTGGGAAGGAAAAAACTTTTTAACAGAAAGAAACATCAAACAGAACCAGGCTCAGGCAGGGCTGTGACCGCTTGGGGGTGAGGGGAGGAAGACACAACATAGACATGTTGGCAGAAATTAACATTAACTACTGATTAAATGCAGAGTGGTGTATAAACACATATGAAGTAGGAAAAAAAAGGTGAGTGAAAAAGTAACACTGATGGGTAGCCTCCAGCAGCTTAGACCTATTGAAGTGTAACTGCATAGGGAGAATTTAGGATCACCTGCTCCATCCCTAACTATGTGCTTTATCAGAAAGGAAAGTTTTGAGCCTAATCTTAAAAGTACAGAGAGTGTCTGTCGGGCTGGACAGACAGACAGAGGGTGGAGATAAAGAGTCTAGATAAATATGAGTGGCATTAAAGTAGCTGTACATAATGTTATTTCTGTGAGATGGTTATGAGTACTTTTTTCTCTAATAGTTGAAATTCGTGAAGTCATTACTAGTAAAGGATTAATGGAATGCTTGCTTAACTCAGCAGAACTCTGATCTTGCAGCCTGTCTACAGTCGTGAGAGAAACCTAGGCTTGTTCTTATTGTCTTCTTGGCTGCTGTTGGTTCTGTGGTCTCTAAAGACGATCCTACGCTGCTTCAGTAATATGTAGGTCAATCTATGACTGATAATGTTTGATATCAAGGTATGCTTTTACTGTATTGGCAGTATGTTTGGGATCATTGTCGTGTTCAAAAATGAAGACATTGCCAATCAGACGCTTTCCAGACTGTATCGAAAAAAAGCATAATGTTTCCACTCACATGCTTCACAGTGGGTATGGTGTTCATGGGATGCAATTTAGCATAGGGCTGCTCAATTAATCGAATTTTAATCACGATTACGATCTGGGCTTTCAACGATCATTAAAAATGACTGAGCCGATTATTAGCCCCTCCCTCGTGCTTTACTCTCGCGCTGCTCCGTGTGGCAAATTGAGCGCACCTCTCTGCATTTCGAACACGCATCACAACAATTAAGAGGACCCGAGGGAAGCTCGGAAAGCTAAGCAGAAGTTATTTGGAGAGGAGAGTGACTGCCGTTGGTTGAAAAGAGAGGTAAAAAAAAACTTCAGTGGTGTGGAAACATTATGGGTTCGCGGAGTCAGACTTGGATCAAGTAGACATAGTGTGTAAACTTTTCTACGGTGTCATAGCTGCACCACAGAGCAACACTGCAAAGTTCACTAAACATAGATGTTTACATTTTTCATTTATTTTTTATATTGCAAACATTTGCACTGTTATCAGTATTTGCACGCTATTTTATATTATTTTTTAAAGTCATTATTCAACACATTGTTATTGTTAACCCTTTAAATCCCCGTAGAACCGGAACCGCGTAAGCTAGCGCAATAATTTGTTTTGCATATGAAACCGGAGGAGTTGTACTTACATCTTATGCCATCAGCTTGTCCTCGGTCACGGTTTCCTTCCACATTTAGCTTTGCAAAAATTGCATAAAAAGCGCTTGCAGGAACAAAAACATAATATTCCAGAAACACGCTTTGCCGATCCGATCAGCTGTTCGTAACACTTCCCACATTGAAAAAGACGTCAACGCGAACTATCGCATGTCTGCCATTTCCTGTCCGAAACCGGAAGTGACGTCATTTTGGCGGAAAATGTAGTTTTTTACTTGTAGGCCTTAAAAGCCTATACTGGTGTTTTTATAAGTCATGTTTGACTCTATACTTTTCTGAATAGTTGCTGGGATGCTTAGAACTCGAATTGCACTGCTGGAATCAGTTTGTTTTGATGCACATGCTGTTTTCTTTGCAAATTTGCATCATAGGATTGTTTTTTGTTTTTCCTGCAGTATATAAAAATTGCTGTATCTCCAAAATAAAACTATGAAGACACTCAAAATAAATTTCCTGTGGTGGAAAACTATTTTTTGCAACTTTTTTGTATTTAAAGTTTTGAGGGATAAGCCTCTTAAATTTCCCCAAGTAGAAATATATGTAAAAAAACAAAACAAAAACGATTTTCAATTTTTTTGTTTATTGCACTTTTTTGCAATTAATGTAATTACTATGGACTTAATGCATACATATTATTAAAATATGGGCTATAACAGTTGCATTGATGTATAGCAACTTGAAATGCTCCCAAAAATGGCACTACAGCATGTAAAAAAAAAAAGAAAAAAAAAAAAGTTCTGGCGGACTTGGTTCTATGGTAGGTCTTAAAGGGTTAAATAAATATCGTCAAATATCTCAATCTCAATTTCAGTGAAAATAATCGTGATTATCATTTTTGCCATAATCGAGCAGCCCTAATTTAGCATTCTTCCCCCTCCAAACACGGCGAGTGATATTTATATCAAAGACTTCTATTTGGGTCTCATTTGACCACATGGCATTTTAATCCATGACGACGTAGTGTGTTACTAATAGTGAACTTTGTTACTGTGGTCCCAGCTCTCTTCAGGTCATTGACCAGTTCCCCTCGTGTAGTTTTGGCCAGGACAGCTGCCTCCTGCAAAGTGGCAACTTTTTGTTCATTCAGGTACAGCACTGTACGGTCAGGAACACAGTTTTTGAATTCCTCCAACAATACCAGTTCACGCAATGCGTTAAACTCTGAAACTTTGCTTGCTTGACACCACCTATCAAATAGTATCCCTTTTTCCCTTGCAAACTCAAGGAATGTTTGAGCAGTGGGGCGATCGTGGCTCAAGAGTTGGGAGTTCGCCTTGTAATCGGAAGGTTGCCGGTTCGAGCCCCGGCTTGGATAGTCTCGGTCGTTGTGTCCTTGGGCAAGACACTTCACCCGTTGCCTACTGATGGTGGTCAGAGGGCCCGGTGGCGCCAGTGTCCGGCAGCCTCGCCTCTGTCAGTGCGCCCCAGGGTGGCTGTGGCTACAATGTAGCTTGCCATCACCAGTGTGTGAATGTGTGTGTGAATGGGTGGATGACTGGATATGTAAAGCGCTTTGGGGTCCTTAGGGACTAGTAAAGCGCTATATAAATACAGGCCATTTACCATTTACCATTCACCATTCCTCAGGGTCCTGAAACGCTGCCTGTAGGCTTCAGGCACCAACTCATAGGCTCTGAGTATAGCGCTTTTGACATTGTCATACACAAGACTGTCCTCGATAGTGAGAGCTGTGCATACTTCCTGTGCCTTACCAATTAATTTGCACTGAAGCAAAAGGGACCAAACCTCCTTGGGCCAAAGTAAAGCCATAGCAATGCGCTCAAACGCATTAAAATAGGCCTCCACCTCAGTCTCCCTGAATGGTGGAACTAGGGCAATGTTTTTGCCTACATCGAATGTCGGCGGTGCACGAGTAGGGGGAGAATTATCTGAAGGATTACTATTGTTATCTTCATCCTTCACTGAAGATGGAGCAGAAGGCTCAGGAGACAATTTGTTAGCTTGCAACTCCAGCTGACGCAACCTAATAGATGTCTCAGCTTCTAGCTGCCGACACTTTAGCTTGAACTCAAGCTCATCCTTACGTTCCCTTTCTTTGGCCTCAAGTTCAAGACGAGCTAAACGTACCTTTAAGCGTGCACTAACACTGGGATTACTGGATTCGACAGAGAAGGGCTCAAACCGTGGAAGAGAGGCTGGTGGCTTTCCCTCACCTGGTTTGACCACTGTAGGTGTCCCCGCCCCCTCCTCAGCACAAACCTCAGGCTGATCAGAGGTTTCGAGGTCTGACGCGTCATCCCCCGAGTCTACGTCTAAAGGGAACACACCTTTCCCAACCAACCCACTGACAACAAGAGACTAACTCGCTCTTCTTCATAGACTTAGCCACAGGGATTTCATAATGCGCGGCAACGGCAAATAAATCTTCCTTCCTACATGCATCAAGCTGGTCTAATGCAGGCTTAGCTATAAAATCACCCAGGCTAAACTGGGCCATATCCAAAATTAATCCCGGACGAGCCCCAACTTATGTTACGCCCCCCCTTGAAAACGAAGTGTTGACTGGAGTGAGGGGTAACACAAAGTGAAAGAGAACACATGAACTACTGGAGAATAGATGTCATTTAAACGTGATTTATTGCCCAAAACTACTACAGTAAAAATAAACACAGGGAAGCTCTTTTCTTCAGGGTCTCCAAGGCCAAAACAACAAACAAAACACCCCCTTTAGCTAAAAATCAAACCAAGTACTCACTAACCAAAACAAAATACAATGGCTGAGCTCCCTGTCTAACCAAAAACAGGAGAAAACAGTTGAAACCAAAATGGCAGAGAACCCCTACCTGCTTCCACAATGATGAACTAATTAACACAATAAGGGCACACCTTTGCTTACAATAAAAGAAAGAAAACCAAAGTTCCACAGAGTTTAAGTTCTCACACACATACACACTAAGGCCCGCTGCCCTAAACACTACAGCTCACAGCTCTGGCAAAAATGGGGAAAGTGGCAGGGGTGTGGCAGTTTAGGATGGCAGACTATATGCCGTGGCTGACGAGCTGGAACACACCTCAGCTGTGGCTCATGAGGCAGACCTGCAACACAAGAAAAGGAGAAAAAAAACCTCTTCTACAGAGGGAGAGCCACTAGAGGTCAGCGACCGTAACAACGATATAGATTTGAAAATTTGCGATAACGATATAACTGACGATATAATTGACGCAAAACAAAATACAACTCTACAACTTTATTAGTGGGGAAAAAAACCCATCAATTTCTTTTTGTTTAAACAAGCAGCTGTTTATTTTAACGTGCATTACAGCCTCACAAAATTCAACAGTGGTTATACTATGAATGAATGCGTATTCATAATGATACGTATGAAGCGCCTTGAGGCGACTTTTGTTGTGATTTGGCGCTATATAAATAAAATTGAATTGAATTGAATACTGTTATATACATGGTTATCCATAATCATGTATATCCACAAAACTTAAGAGGTGCTTTGCAACAAAAGTGCAGTGTGCAAAATCAATAAGTCAAATAATAATATTGCACAAACTCTTGAGTAAAAACAAAACAAACAAAAACATAGATAAATTATGCTACTGCTCCCGGAAGTTTTTCTACATTTCAACTTTTAAGATTATTTGCCAGAAACACTAACATGTTCACAGATGCGGGCTTAAGGGAGGACCTTTGACAAGTTACATTTCCACCTGTGCTGAACAACCTTTCAGATGCAGAGCTAGTTGCTGGAATGCAGAGGTATTTCCTAGCTAATCTGCTGATGTGGGGAAAATTTACTGTGTGAACTTTCCACCACGAAAGAGGATCACACTCACTGTCTGCTGGTGGACTATTCACATAACTGCTCAGTTCA